>NW_012267244.1:3330573-3423324 GCF_000151885.1 Dipodomys ordii | reverse complement strand
AAAAAAAAAAACAAAAAAAACAAAGCATTTACAGTATTTTAAATACTTTCACACGTGTGCAACAAATAAATTACATGCTCTGCTGAACTTTCAAAATGTATTTTAATCTCATTCCAAACAGAAATAAAACTTCTTGGTACAAATACATCTCATTCAAAATCATTTTTTCACATACATTCAGCAACATAAAATATTATAAGAATCCAATAGTTTCACCATTTATCCCTCAATATATTATATATTTAATATATAATACAATACATACAGGTAGTCAGCAGGATTACAAAGAAATTTCTTAGAAAGTCTGATCAGTATTGATAAATATTTTTAGACTATTGGAAGAATTTAGGATCATAGAAAGAATAAAATATAGCAGGCCCAAAACTAACAGTAAGATTGCAAATGTTCATATGGCCAGTTATTTTTAAAACAACTTTCAAGTTGGGTAGAATACATATTCTTGCTACTCTCAAGCAACAGTACTTGTGGTATCAAGTATGTAAATCTCCATTAAAAATAACTATGCAGCTTTCTTTACTGTAATATACAGTAACTATCTCTTCCTTTCTGTTGGATTTTGTGGTTATATGATAGTAACTAGAACATTACCAACAGTTGATTTTAGTTCCTTTCCTTCCCCTAAAACATGGCTCAGTTTGGAGATTGTTCTATAGATAGCCACTATGACTATTAACAGTACCTTAATACCATTAAGAGCAATCAATAACTGGAGACAATATGAGAAGTTGTGAAGACTGCTGGAGGTTTCTACTGTAAACCAAGGTAATCAGAAGTATTACCCCTGCAGATAGCCCTCTCACATTTGTTAATACAATGAGTTAAAATTCCAATGCCACAGTGTAACAGTTAACAATCTATCCTGTGATTTTAAATATTATAACATTAATTCACCCTGAGAATACAGAGGAAGCATTTAAAATAAGATTTTCTGATATGTTTCTTTTCTTTTTTTCTTTGTATTTACTTTCTTCTGGTTTTGTGTCAGGCCTTCAAGGCTGACACAAGTATTATATTTATACTTAAAAATGTGACTTGGATATCCTTTCCTTGTTGACTGAGATTCATGCCACAGTCAGATACTGGTGATAGAAAAGCCCAAAAAGGCTTGTAGAAAAGAGGCAAGCAGCAATCCACCATGTCAGAAATGATAAAAGTCCTCGAAAGAGAAGAGGAGTGAAAATGTTTTTTAAGCTGCTCAGTGCCACTGTTATTTGCGTAACAGTTACCTTCATCTTCCCATCAGTAGATGGCAATTCAGAGTAAACAGAATTGGAGGCAAGACTATTATCCACTGGCAAGGCAGAGATTGGTTCTGGATAAATCCCCCAGGAATGATTACCTAGAAAATTCAAGACACAAAACTTGGTAAGTAATTCAGTGTTGAAAATAAAGTTAAATAATAGTATTTTTCTATCTACTTAAACACTTGACTATAGTCTCTTCTCATCAGTGAAGGTATACACAAAAGCAAAAAGTCTGACATACTTTAATTAACTGTAGTAAAACCTGCTAAGATATTAAAAACAAGTTTTTCCTTGTATAAGACATGAATCAACTACAGACTCAACAGTTTCTTAGAAACCTTTTCTACCTCTACAGTATCAGAGTAAATTTCTTTCTTAGAAACTGATTTCAATATAAAAAAACTATTAATAACTCTTAGAATTTTTTTCATCATATACTTTCCTACGTTGCATAGGATATGAGTCATGTAATTTACAACTGAGCTACCTACCCTTTTACGTTCTATATATTCCTAAAGGACATCTGCATCTATCATCAGCTCCATAGTATCAACAAAGCCTACCAAATAATGGTTTTAGTTTCTTTCAGTGTCTTAAATCGCATGATGGTAGCTCCTGATCTAAGCAAAGGGAAATGATCAATGCAATAATGATCGCTCTTGGGTACTACTACTCAGGGACTTAACAACTTAGTGAAGAGACTTGTAATAGAATTTTGTCCTTTCACTGAAAAATCTCTATCCTTTCAACACAAGTTTTCTAAAATCAAACCCATCTGAGGGCTCGGTATTTGTCTAAGTTTACAACTAGCTTGTAGTAATCTGAATGTTAAGACACAAACCCTTAAGTCACTCTCTAAATAAAACTAAGATTGGCAGTACTCATTTATGTTACCTGGTAAATTAGGGAATTACTTATAATTCTTAAAAGCATGAAGTTATATCATATGAATCTGAGTTTTCAAAATCAAGATGAATCAACTTTTATAGCTAAAACTTCCCATCCTTCTTCTTAAGACTTTTAAAGAGAAATATTGTTACAAAGCATATTTTTTTCAAATAACCAAAAACATTAATTACCTTAATATCATTAAAAGCAATCCATAACTGGGGAAAATATAAGTTTTAAACACAGCTAAAGGTTCCTACTGTAAGCCAAGGTAATCAAAAGTATTATCCTTGCCGATAGACCTCTTGAAATAACCAAGGTAACAGTAACTTAAAATTCTAGTGCCAGTGTCAACAGTAATCTATTCTGTGATTTTTAAATACTGTAACATTAATCCACCCTGATAATACAGAGGAAGCATTTATTTGCTTTCTTCCGACTTTTGTAGAAAACATTTCCTAGTTGCCAGTGCATACATACCTAGTGTTTTCAAGAGTAGAGTTGTGTGAAGCAGCATTACCAGAGGTGCCACATACTGCAGGGCTATGACACAAAGGTAATAAAAGACTCGAGCCACCTGCAACCAACAATATGTGTGACTATCCAATATAGCTGACATGTTAGGAATAAAGTTTCATGTAATTATCAAATTGAAACATTTAAGAGTTAAGCAGTCCTTTCAAGGGAAGAAAACTAAATAATATAAGTGTGTGCTTCATTATAAATATGCCCAAATCTTAGAAAGGTTCAACTGGTAGGTCAAGATTTGGAATGTGAAAATATGAGAATTAAAAAAAATTTCAAAGATAAAACGGTCAAATCTCTATGTTGCAAAGTTATACACAAGCAGAAACTCCTCATAAACACATTAAATCCTTACTATATATGGACATAATTAAGATCAACTTACAGAAAATATGAAAATACTGAAAGGTTAAAAAAAAAGGTTTCTAGGTGTGTAGAAGAATAAGAAACAGAGAACTCTAATACCAATTCAGCAAAAATGATATGACCAGATTATAAATCCACTATAATAGATATATTCCCACATTTTATTTTATTTTATTTTGGTTGTTCATGGGACTTCAACTCTAGGCCTGGGTGCTGTCCCTCAGCTCTTCAGCTCAAGGCTAGCACTCTACCACTTTAGCCACAGCACCACTTCTGGTTTTCTGCTGGTTAACTGGAAATAAGAGTCTCATGGATGCTCTTGCATGGGCTGGCTTTAAACAATGATCCTCAGATCTCAGCCTCCTGAGTAACTAGGATTACAGGTGTGAGCCACTGGCACAGGGTTATTTTCTGTAATCTCCATAAACAGTTACATCTCAAGATACAGAGACTAATGTTAAAAGGAATAAATTTAGCCATTAAAACTAGTATTTCCTGCTCCTTTAAGTACTAAGTTCTAACTAGTAATGCAATGTCTTAAATTCAGACAAGTCCCACTTAGCAACAGTGGCATACTACAACCTTGTATCACCCAGCTATTTAACACATAAAATAGGAGGAGGAACCAAGATCTTTTTTTTAACACCAATATTAGATAACGGTCTCTGATGCAAGTCAGTCTAACACTGTTGCACTTATTTACAACAAGAGTATTATGGGATGCCACACTGTCCATTAAAACGAACCAAATTCCATTGTATTTTTACAACACAGTTTTTGCCATGTTTTATTTTTATAGACATAAGACTCACCATTTTCTGTAGCTCAATTGTACTTATTCGACCTGCTTCTTTTTTCATCTGATCCACACACTTCTGGGCTAAGTTTAAATATGCTTGCAGGTGACTACGCATCATGGCCAACCGCAAAGCACACAGGAAGATTATTAACCAGAGTCGCAGAGTATCGAAGGTAGCTTCTGTCATTCTACAGATCAAAAAGTTGACATGGTGCCCACAAAGACCACAATATGTTACCAGGATAGTAATATGCTGTTGTTCACCATACAAAATACAGGAAATCTGTACTTTAGAGACATGAAACCAAAGCATCTAGCTGGACATCAATGGCTCACGCCTGTAATCCTAGCTACTCAGAAGGCTGAGATCTGAGGATTGAAGTTTGGTTGGAAGCCAACCTGGGCAGAAAAGTAGCTGTACCAGTTAACCATTATTCAAAAACTGTAGGTGGCATTGTGGCTCAAGTGGTAGAGTGCAATGAGCACAAAGAGGCTCAATGATAGGCCCAGGTCCAGACTGCCATAGACTTTTCTATAGTTATTTTTCATGTATACTAGAACTAGACAGATCACTATAGCATGAGAGTTTCAGTAACAAATATCTAGAAGAAAAAAATTAGAGCAATACTGGGAGGCCCTTTTTCTATCTACTCACATCCATAGAAGAAATATCACTAGTGACATGAGAGGTGGGAACTCTCAGAAAAAATAAAGTCATAAGGATCATCAATGACAATAATCAAGTCAATGATCCATCTATAATTGACTATAGTTTTATATGAATGTATACATATTGAGCTGGGGACCTTTCACTCTGCCATGTCTCTAGTCAAGATCATTGAACCAAAGCTCTGGTATATTATAAAGACATTAGATGTCTCACATTCCTCTATAGGTGGTTTTAACCTACCCTATGCTGAATCTGGCCCAGTTCTAAACAATTCCTCGAAGTAAGTTGAGGATCCAGATAGCAAACTGCATTCTTAACTAAACAAGGTTCCTTATGATATTCTAGAATGATGACAGAAATTTTTATGTCCTTTTAGGGTTAAATTTGTTGCTATTTTTAAAGACCATGGTTTCTACTTTGATAAAGGATCACATTGTAATTTGAAAGCCATAAGCAGACCATGTTTGATATCTACTCTAGTATCTAACACATATCAAGTATTTAATGTGACTGTTTAAAGACACTGACTGATTTGCCATTTAGGAACTGGAACTTAGAAAGGTCCTCCTGAAATTCTTAAGAACATGGATATAAACCAGCACAAATGGGAAAAGATTTTTAAAGTCCCCATCCCCCAAGAAAAAAAAAATCAACAACCTTATACTAGTTCTCTCCCCAAATGGTTCCATTACCACCCAGTTCTTCTGTCCTAGAGCAAGTACCTAGGAAAAGAACTAAAGGCACAACACAGGAAAGTTTCTTGGGGGAAGTTATGTTGTTGAATAGGTTAGGAAACAGAAGTCATAAAAGTTTATGATTCTGTGTGAACTAGGGACAGAACCAAGGCTTTACAATATATGTTCATTTGCTCTGAAGGAATAACGTATCAGCATATGTGCATGATAATAACAATGAGATGAAGGGACCATTTATGTAATTGTAAAAGAATGCAAAATGAATACAAAGCCTGGAAGCTATCCAGGGGACCTGCATATATAACTGTGCTTCTGGAGTGTGTGAAAGGGGAATGATTGGTGGCCTCCTGCAGACAGCTAAGCCACAGCCTCTAAGGACAACAGACAGGCAAAGAAAGAGACTAAAGTAGGAAATTAGAAATGTACTTGTTCATTTTATAACCTTGGGATTATAATCAAGTGATTAGCAATTCAGATTAAAGTAGTATGACATGGTCAAACATGTATGTGAGGAATAGGCACAGAAATTTTTCTAACATTGGTCTTTACAAGGATTGTTTAAACCCATATTATTATTTTTGATGTATCAGAATATATGGATGAATTTAAACACACTTCCAATTTGAAACAGGATTACAATAATTTTTACTACTGACTTTTTGATAAACCAAATTGCCTATGTAAGAGAAAAAGAATCTGTTACTTTACTTTTTCCTTTGTTTTAAGCTCTGATAAATGGGCACTCACTCACTCATAATCCATCACAGACTATGGATTCTAAAGTAAATGAAAAACCACCATTGTTAATTAATAGAGAAAAATGACTTAATTATAATTTTGTCTGAAGCGTTTATAGCATTTTGTATATAAGCAAAATGAGAAATAAATTTTAATACAGCTATCTTTTTCTCTTTGAGATAAAATCTCACTATGTAGTCTAGGCTGGCTGTGAACTCACAATCTTCCTGCTTTAGCTGGGATTATAGGTGTACTGTACCATCATACCCAGCTTCTCAAATGTTTTCTTTCTCTCAGCTGTGGTACTGGAGTTTGAATTCAGGGGCTTTGAGTTAACACCATTTGCTTGTTCACAGCTGGTGCACTAACACCTGAGCCATGTCTCCAGCTTAATCTTTAGCTGGTTGTTTTAGAATCAGAATCTGGTAAACTGTTCAGTATTGTCCTCAAAATCCTTCAGATTTCAGTTTCAAGTACTTAGGATTAATGGGGTGAATAATGGAGTCTTTCTCCAAAAATTTTATATACACCAAACCTGATTGATAAATCTTAATGACATTGTTTAACTTCTGAATCTGTCACTTCATCTGAATGAGAACAGCAACTATAGATCAATAATTCCTGGGTAAATTATAAAAACCACAAAACATTAACAGGTAGCATAACTGCTTGTATCAAGTGTTAGTTTCCTTGTTTTCCCAACTTTATTAAAATAAAATCAGAGATCGTAACTATAAGGGTATGAACTCATATTTTTGTGACCAAATGTTGGGTAAGACTAAGATGTTTTCAACATCAATATGAATTAGAAGTATCTGTAGGATTTTTCCTACAAACTAGAATCCTTAGAATTACTTTTAAGCACTAGGAATCTGTCAAGTTAAAATGACTCTTAAGGTTTAATTGTGTGCAGGAAAAAAACATGCTCTTTGGTGGATACTTTCCTGGTAAACAGTATTTTGAAAAAGGGTCATGTACTTGTACCAGGATATATAAGAAACATTTAATATAAAAAGCATGATGTAGAGTCAATGACTAGTCAAGTTTTTCTATTTTGGTTTTGATGAGATAAAGCAGTGAAAAGAACCTTTATTAGGTACTTACTTCCAGTTAGTTGCTTACATGCATTAATATCGTCTAATTCTAATGATAACACTGTGAGGTAGAGACTACCTGTCTCAACTGACAATTTTAGAAAAAAGCAAAACTACAGTTTGAGCCAGCTCTCTATGAACCTTTCTATTATCGAAACATAGTTCCACAAGACATATGTCTCATATCAGATATAGTTATCACTTCTTAGTAAACTATTTGTTTCCTTGACGTCTTCCTGAGCTAAAATGTTCTAACTAGAGAAATTAGTATCTAGTATTAGATAATAATGTTAAAGAATTATTTTGAAAGTATAATAATAATTTCATCATAGAAAAATGTCCTTAATTTTTTATGCAACACATTACTTCTGTATAACAATGTTATTCTTCTAATTTATCTGAAAAATACTTTATTCCCAAAGTAGATAAAACAGAAATGTAAAAATTTTTTAAATCTCCATGTAGATGTGATTCCACTTACTCTTTTGCCCTCCATAAATTTTAATTCAAAAAATGTAATAAAAGCATTTTATCAGATGCTAACTGGCCACTAAGAAAAAAAAATACAGGTGTATAAGATAATATTAGTGTAGCACAGTAATAATCATGATCCATAAAAATAATGGCTTGTAGCTGGGCACTGGTGGCTCACACCTGTAATCCTAACTACTCATGAGCGTGAGATCTGAGGATCACGGTTCAAAGCCAGCCAGGGCAGGAAATTCTGTGAGACTCTTATCTCCAATAAACCACTAGAAAACCGGAAGTGCTGCTGTGGCTCAAGCGGTAGAGCACTTGCCTTGAGTTGAACAGGCCTAGAGTTCAAGCCCCACGACCAATAAATAAATAAATAAAGGCTTGCAACTTTAACTTTGTAGCATATCTTTTAGCATTTCTCCTAATTAAAAAAATATAATAGTTCTGTCATTAAGAACTTAAATACAAGCTGGTACAGTAGCACATGACTATTCTAGCATTCAGGATGTGAAGGCAGGAGGCCTAATAGTGGATTGGCATCCTGTGTTAAGCAAATAAAAAAGCCCTTAAATACTGTAAATAACTGTTAGGAAAACAGCTTTATTTATAACAAAATAATATTTAGCCCTCAAATAAACATACTTACAAAGGGACACTTTCTTTACCCAATGGTGGGTTCATAATGTAGTCTTTGGTGATTGGTTTTACCCAGAGTAGAACCATAAATAAAGGTGCCAAGAAGTTGATATGAAGTAATGTTCTGAAAGTGTGTAAGAAACAAGCATAAAAATCCAGAAACAAATGCACTAATTAACTATAGAAACATGGGCATTAAATTTTTCTTCATTATTTAGCACTGATTTGAGAAACAGTGTTTCTCAAACATTTTTTTCAGATGAGAACACTCAATCTCTGGCAATTTAAACAGGTTAGAAGTAGGTCTAGGACTAAAATGCAAATTTGTTCCTTTCAATCCTAGGAACTATTCTTTTACCATCTTTTGATAAATCCCAACAAACAGTACTTCAATAATTTTGTCTTAGTTATGAGTTCACTGGTAGATACAGAGAATCAAATGATACTTTCCAGTGCAGCTGAAACATATATATAGCTAGGGCTATAATGTTAGAAGACATTTTGCAGATGGAACTTATCATAAAAACCTGTAACTGAGAAACCTTTCAATATGTAATGAGCATGTATAATGTTTAAGTTATCTTGTTAAAATAAAAAATGATTCATACATTTTTGATTATTGTGAATATAGCTGATTTCCTTATCCTAAACAAAGCAAGAAAAATTTCTCATGATAAGGTCATATACCTAACACTGCAATTGAGTCTTAGGGCTGAGCTAGCTATAATTCCATAATTACTAAGTTTCTAACCTATAGAACCATTTGGCAGGTAAAATTTTCTATTTTGGAAAAAAGGCAAATTCTTCAAGCTATTTTATTACAATGTCCTACTTGCACTATCAGCCACACAGGGAGCTAAACTAGGGAATTTAAAATATATAAACAAAACTTAAAATATCATTACACAGGCAATGGGAGTGATCTGTGTAAGGAACAGGACTTGGTTTGAAAGCCAGGAACACCTGACAAGGAAAAGTGGGCCTTTGAATACGACCTCTGGTATGAAAACAAGTCCTAGTGCCTAGCCATGAGCACGAGGACAATGCTGCTCTTTGTGCCAGTCAGGTTACTCACCACGGAACTAGCTTGCCCACACCCTTGGATCAGAGCTGAGTGCTATAATACAATGAGGGGCTGCAATACACTGAAAATAAAATAAAGCCCCAAATCCCCAAAGGGAAAAAAAGCTTAAAAAAGAAGGCACCTTTACTGAAAAGGATACTAAAATGTGACACCCCTCCCCGGAACCACCACTAAACGCTCTATGTTTTTATAAAGTGATTCTTTCATCCCACAGCTTTGGTAAACCATCGGGTGTGGGGGAAGAAAGAAGCAGTATTAGGTATGCAGTGTTGCTAGGGAACACTCTAGTATCAAGGAGAAGCCCACAGCGGTTTCAGTAGCTTGTGAAGGGCTCCCCTCCACCCACCCTTTTCAGCTTATTTAAATCTTAACACTGGGGTTAGTGGACTGAAGTGTGTGTGTAGAGAGAAGGGGGAGAACCAGGTTTTGTTTTAAAAGAAGCCATTAGAGAGAGGTGGTGGGAGAAAAGCAGGATGACATAGTCAAGAGCATGCTGAGTAAAAGGAGGGGGGAAAAGGGATAAAGGAGTATGTAAAGGGAAGTGATAATAAGTAAACACATGCAGAAAGCACAGGTAGAAAAATGGAGACAAGGAGAAAAATGACAGTGAAAATTAAAATAAAGGAATATCAGGGAAATGCTAAAGTCTAGAGTACCAGCATCATTAAATATAGGGTCTTAAAGAGCAGCATCATTAGAAAATATGATTACTTGGAGAAATTTAATGACTATAAATACATGTAAAAATGGATTATTTTCAAGTTAGGCTTCTATTACAAACAAAATGGTAAGAACTTAGATCTGGATATAAGCTGGTCTCTGTCAAGGTGTCGATTACATCAACAACAACAAAATATTTGTAACAATCAGGGAGAGTACAGTAATGGACTTTCTGAAGAGATTCAATATGATTTCTCCAATTCAGACTAAAATACAATTTGTTGGTTAAAAATAATCTACATTATAGAATATTGCACAGTATTAGCAAAAATAAAATTCCAAAATAGCATATCATCTTACCAAAAGCCTAATAAGCACATCAATAATTGAAAGAAAACATGTATTCTTCTATGGTCTTTAGCTTAAAAATATTTTAAATAAAAGCAATGTATTAAAATAAACATTTAAATTTAAATAAGTATTTTAAGTGCTTTGATGTTTTAAATGGAAATTGCTACAGCTCCTCAGTTCAGATATCAAGCTTAAAATATCAGAGCACTTTGAATTAAAAATTTCAGTATTTTCATTTTTCACAGATAAAACAAAATTTGTAATTAATGACATATTTTTCAACACAGGATTTAAAATTTTGAAGAAACTGCTTATGTTTGAGAGAGGAAGTAATAATGCTCTATCAAACTGATTATTAATTTTCAACATAAAATTTATGATTTTATTATAATAATATACCTTCATTAAGATGGAAAACATATATTTATCTGCATGTGCTTATGTACATTTTCCGCTTACTGTGTAATTTTTTCTGTTGCCAAATTCAGGGCATCCAGATGCATTTGAGCCAGTCGTAATCCAGGAAATGTCAAAAAAGCCCCAATGAGTGAACAGAAAAGAGCCAGGAAAAATTTGAAAGTGAGTTTTGAAACAGGACCTCTAAAAGTAAAGTTGGGAAAAGAAAAAAAAAGAGTTGGTGAATTTTTATAATTAACTTTCTAAGAATTTTCTTTTCTTCCAATCACAGTAATATCAATAAAATAAACAAGTAAATGTATATACACAGGACTGATTTTACTCGAGTACTTGTAACAGATCTTAGTGAACAAAAACCAAGTCAGGTACTTCTTTAATTAAACGCATAACACCCAAACCACATAACCAACAGAGAAAACATATATGACTTAAATATACAATTAGTTTCATTTTTTTTTTTTTTTTTTGGCCATGGGGCTTGAACTCTGGGCTGGGGCGCTGTCCCTGCACTCTTCAGCTCAAGGCGAGAACTCTACTACTTGAGCCACAGTACCACTTCTGGTTTTCTAGTGATTTATTGGAGATAAGAGTCTCACAGACTTTTGCCCAGGCTGGCTTTGAACTGTGATCCTCAGATCTCAGCCTCCTAGTAGCTATGATTACAGGCGTGAGACATGGGGGCCCAGCTAATTTCATTTTTAAAGACAGTGGAATTAAAGAGAAAAATCTACCTAAGAATTAAAAAAAAATTTTAAACAGCTATAAAAATTACGAAGAATGCTGTTTCTAGAAGGGATGGTCTAGGGCTGGAAATGGACCTCAGTGCCAGACCTAATCTAATATGCCTAAGGCTAGGGCTGATCCTTAACATTTGGTACACACGTACACACACATGTACACACACACACACACACACACAGGAAATTTTTTCATGGATGAAAAACAAAAACTGCTCTACTAAAAAAAGAAAGTGTTAAAATTTAAATGATGCTTAAAAAAAACTTACTGAGATTCTAGACCTTGCTTTTCAAGAAATTGCATTGCACTGTCTGAAAAATTTGTAAACCCTGTTTTGGAAAAAAAAGATATTATCATAGAAGTGAAATACAGCATCTTTCCCTAGAAATTCAAAATAGAAAGCAGAACATTCTAAATTCAGAACTAAGCTTAGCTCTTTTATGTGTCCATTAGTATGATATAATGTAATAAAATTTGGTTGATATAAGTTGATAAAATTTGGTAATTATCTGTTCAGTCTTGAAAAAATACCTTGATACTGTACATTTCATAGATGATCATAATTGGTATTAATTCTTAATGTGAGTAAATATTAGCATTTTAAAAACATTATTGAGAACAATGAAGAACATATACCTCAACTCTAACTTTCAACACTTATAACACATAAATACTGAAGTAAAAAAAATAAACTTAAATTGAACAAACTTAAATAAAACAACTTAAACGAAATAAAAATTAACAAACTTAAAATGAAACCATTACCTGTTTCAAGTCCAAATTCCAGATAATTCTCTGTTACAATCAAGACGGCCATTGCTTTGACGAAGAAAAAAAATCCAAAGGTGACACAGACTGATCTTTCACCACCATCTTCTACTTTAAAATAGTGTGTAGTTAATGAAAATAGAACTTTGCTGCAGAAGGAAAAGTTCAGGAAAAAGTACAAATAACTGTGGGAGTTATGCACAACTACTTTCACAGAACAGGAACTCCAACAGAATTTGGTTACAATATTTATTTTGATTCTACATGCTTGTCTTTACCCTTTGGAAGAGAAAACAACAGCATCTTAATAGTCTCTCAGGAAACTGGACACAAAAACAAAGCAAATTTAAGTGGAATATAGCATTTAAAAATAGAGCATTTTTAAATTAAGGAAAAGTATATCAAAATTAAGGGGTCAAATTTTTGTTGACTCAAATTTATTAGGGGACATTTAAAGGTATTTCATGTAATAGGTTCTAAGTGACATGAAAGCCAGGATACAGGGTTATTTTAGGGTAGTATATTGAGTATATCTGGCAAACATCACTTATAATTAAACACACAAACAGCAGATGAACTTTTGTTTACCACCTAATTATTTAAAATTTGAAAATTCCTTATAGCTATGCTGATCTGCAGCTGGGATCACCACTTTACACTAAGGTAAAATGAAAACAACAAACTCTATAGAACACTTTGATTCAAAACCTTCCAGTTTTATTGTGCTGTTTTTTTTTCTTGTGACAGTCTTGGGGCTTGAACTCAATGCTTGGGTGCTATCTCTTAGATTTGTTACTAGAACTCTGACAAAGTCACTGCTCCCCTTCTGTTTTTTTGTTTTCTTTCTTTTTTTCCCCCATGTTTAATTGAATATAAAGTCTCATAGACTGCCTGAGCTGGCTTTGAACCATGATCCTCAGATCTCAGCCCTTTCAGTAGCTAGGATTACAGGCATGAGTCACCAATACCTAACTTGTGCTCACTTTTTAAGACACAGTTAAAAGAGATCATCTATCTAAAGCCTGCCCCAACTTAATTTATTTAATCAGGATCAAATTAAAACACGATCCAAAACTAGAACTGGGATCTTTCTCCATTATACAACACTGTTCTTTTTGAAAAGATAAGCAAACAAGACATTCAGCAAAACAATTTTAGAAAAACTACACAGCGAGATTAGAGGTCAGTGGGATTTAAAGCTAGGCATTCTGAATCCAATCTGTGCACTCACAACTGATGCAATGCCTCTACCCACTGCACACAGCACCTATCAGAAGCTTAGCAGCAACACAAGAAACTTTTTAAAATAGAACTGCCCTAAAGAAGTAAATAGTTCAAAATTTGAATGATCAGTTTTTCTAAGGTATTAATAAACAAAACTATTTTTACAACCAAGGATAAGTCATTAAGTTTATAAATCTGCAAAACCAGCCATCTCTCCATATAGTAAGAATTTAGGAGTAATATTTACACTCTAGTCCTAGTAAAGTATTATGATGATTCCGTCTAAATTATTTCTAAAATCACTAACATTATTATACAAGTTTTCCCTAAACTTATTTGTCAATCTTCCTACTTTGACCAACAGCTATTAAATAATGTATAAACAATGTGTACATTATGTTGGCATGATTTTGTGCTATCAAAAAAAAGACTGTAAATCTGTATGTCAATTTCAATTAACATAACTAATAAGATGTTTAACACAAACATATTTAGTCTTTATGTCATTTTGAGAAAGAATACGAATTCTTAAAACTTTTCTTCAATGTAATTACTGCATACAATCTACCAATATTCTTTACTACTTTTCTGTGTTCAATTCAGTTTTTAATAGATCCTCTTACTACACCAGACTACACTGCAAATCTACAGTTGAACTAAAGAATTCTCAGGAAAGTTAAGAAATGGAGGTGTGGCTCAAGGGTAGTATCAGTCTTGAGTGAAAAAGCCAAGAGAGAGCCCTACATTTCCAGTACAGAAGTGGGGAAAAGAAGACTGTATTTATTGAGAGTAAGACCTTGACAGCAATCAAAGGATTTCAGCTAGGCCAAGGCAAAACCATTCCCTTTCTGTCAGGTAAGAAAAAAAAAAAAGAGGAAAGGAAGAAGAGGAAGTGGTGGAGGAGGAGAAGAAAGAGAAGAGGGAAGGAAGGAAGGAAGGAAGGAAGGAAGGAAGGAAGGAAGGAAGGAAGGAGAAAAAGATAATTAAGTAAATAAAAAATTTAAAATTTAAATTAAAACAAATTGAAATTTAAAAATGCATCTGACAGAAACTAGTACCTGGAAGGAAAGAAGGTCAAGAAATACTCAAAATGGAGGTGTGGCTCCAGTGATAGATGACCAGCTCAGCAAGTATGAGGCTTTGAGTTAAAACCTCAATACTACCTAGAATAATAAAAACAATAACAACCTCATTTTAAACTTTAAACCTTAAAGCCTTGCATGAACCAAGGTCTTAGAATAGTTTTACAGTGAACCAAAGTAGTAAATACACTGTACTTAAAATTTACATTGTGGTTTTACAAATTTCATTAACAACGAAAAATATAGAATTAAGACTTTCCCGCTTCTAAGACTTTCTAACAGCAGTATGGAGGTTCCTCAAAAGACTAAACATAGAGCTCCCATATGACCCAGCAATCTCACTTTTGGGTATTCACCCAAAATGACCACAAAAAAGGCTACACTAAAACTCCAGTACAACTATGTTTATTGCAGCATTATTTGCCATAGCTGAGGTATGGAACCAACCCAGATGCCCCTTAGTAAATGAATGGATCAAGAAAATGTGACACACACACACACACACACACACACACACACACACACACACGAATTCTATGCTTCCATCAGAAAGAATGACACTCCCCCATTTATAAGGAAATGGAAGAACTTGGAAAAAATCATATTAAGTGAAGTAAGCCAGACCCAAAGAAACATAGGTCCCATGGTCTTCCTTATTTTTAAGAATTAGTGTATATCTATAATAATCTTAACAGATGAAGAGAATAGCTCAATAGTACATATAAACACATAAGGTGACGCTAAGTGAAATGAACTCCAAGATATGGACTCAAGGTTTTTCTTTGTTGTTGTTCTCAATGTACTGTGTGATTTCTTTTTTCTTTTGTGCTTCCCCCCCCCCGCCCCATGGTTTATCCCCTGTTGTAACTGCATTTGATTTTGGTTCCCTGGGTATTGGATATACAATTATCTGAACTAGGGAAGGGAAAACGAGTAATAAAATGGGGAGACAAACAAAAAGGGGGAACCTATGCAACAGCAATACTCACATGACAATATGTTGGAAATGATCTGTACAATTTGGGGGACGGGAAGGTTGTGAAGGGTAAAGAGGGAGAAAAATGAAGGAAGGGGTAACAAGTTAGACAAGAAATGTCTACCTTACTTATGTAACTGTAACCCCTCTGTACATCACCTTAACAATAATTTTTTTTAAAAAGACTTTCTATAGCTTCTATCCACAAGATAAAACAAAGTATTACACATAGGAAAGTCTAGAGTCAAACTAGTTTATAAATTATTCAACTTAAACACATGTTATTTTTTTTGGGGGGGGTCCGGTTGTGGGGCCTGAACTCTGGGCCTGGGCGCTGTCCCTCAGCTCTTCAGCTCAAGGCTAGTGTTCTACCACTTGAGCCAGAGTGCCACTTCTGTTTTTCTTTTTTTCTTTTTGCTTATGTGGTGCTTGCAAGGCAAGCGCTTTACCACTGAGCCACCTTCCCAGCACCACACATAATGTTATTATATTACTAAAGATTTGAAAGCCAAGTGTATACCTGAAAATGATGGAGACAAGCAATAAAGAATAAAAGATCTGATTTTTAAATCCTTACAAGTGTTAAGGTTTTGTATGATTATCATATAATCTGTCTTTTAAAAAGTAAAGTATCCAAGACCTAAGTTTATTGTTAGTAAAAGCATGGGAGGGACAGACAATTTTATGTCTCAGGGCCTACCTTGAGCAAAAACCTAAGGGACAAGCTCTGGGTTCAAGCCTCAGTAATGGTGTAGAATATAAATATACTGTAGAATACAAATGCTTAAATATTTCTCTCCGTACTAATCTGAATTCTGGGTTCCTTACTCCCTTCTTTTCCAACAGAAACAAACCTAGTGGTTTATTTTTCTAGTATCAAACACCACAGGTCCATATTTATCTTTCTTTCTCTCTCTCTCTTTTTTTTTTTTTTTTGGTCAGTAGTAGGGCTTGAACTCTGGGCCAGGGCACTGTCCCTCAGCTCTTCAACTGAAGACAAGTGCTCTACTACTTGAGCCACAGTGCCACTTCAGGTTTTCTGGTGGTTTATTGGAGATATGATTCTCATGGACTTTCCTGCCCAGGCTGGCTTGTGAACTGCGATCCTCAGATCTCAGCCTCCTGAATAACTCGGATTACAGGCGTGAGCCACCAGTGCCTGGTCTCAGGTCCATATCTTTCTTAGTAGACAAGAAAGGTGGATACAGTCTAAATATCAGAATACACAAACACCAAAACTATACGTGAAACATTTTGAGGATATAGATATATCCCATTGCCTGCAAGTCCCAAGCCTAGTTTAGGAAAACAAAGCTTCATTTTATTGAAAATGGAGGCTAGATTCTCTAAAGAGACTCCTTTACTTACAATGAAAACCAAAATAACAGCTTTGGCCAAAACTGATTATTAAATAACCAGAATTAAATTTATAAAAATTAGATCTACTAAAATCTAAGAGTTTAAAATTACATGTAACTTGACACAGATATGAAACATTTTCTTGCTCTTATCACAATCTTTTAATATAATTTCTCACCATAAATGCATAAAATGTTATACCATCCGCTCAATTCATATTGCATACTACACAACTTATAAAAATAAGCATTTATTTGAGCCTCATGTTAGAAATGTTGCTTAGTATACACCTACAAAATTCTGAAATACAATGTTATGGGTTATCCAAACATGTTCAAACTTTCATTCTACAGTCCCTACATCTCTACTTGAATCAGGAGTATATTTACTGTCTCCTAAGAGTTACACTGTCTCAGATCATCAGTCTTTGTATCATCTAAACTATCCTCTTCCCTCCCATTTACCTAGTCAAAGACTCAACTGAAGCTCTACATCCTTCATGAAGTTTACTATTACCTCTCCAGCCAAGAACATTCTTATCCTCTTGTGAATTTATTATAGCACTTACTACCATAATTTACTTGCCATATAACCACATGGTAACTTGACCTGTAGTATGACAAAGCTATAAAAAAGAAGCATTTTCTAGATTTAGTGTCTGGCTGAATCTTGTATCTACTTTTACTTCATGATATTTGGCACAAAAACACATAAACCTTTGCTACTGTTTCATTTGTAAAATGAAGCCAGTTATATCTCACCTCAGAAGTCTATGAAAATTAAGATTTTTTTAGAAGAAAGGATTTTAAATATATGTTTTAAATATATTTTAAATATATTTATACAATATATCTATCACAAACTCACCTTCACAGATATGTTTACTGTTTGAAAATTAAAATGTGCTCATAACACATGGCATCCTGTAAATAAATGTAATTAGCATGTGTCAACTAAAAATAAGAAACAAGTGAAAAAAAGCATAAAAACCTTTCACACTAACTGAAGGTACACGTAATCTTCTATGTCCTCTTCTGCCTTGAGAGCTTGACAGTGAAGGAAACCTGATGGGAATGACATCCAAGCCAAGGAGTACTTGACAGTTTAGCATTGTCAGTGCCTCTGCAGTGTTCCCAGCAACAAACTTATGCTTTCTAGATAACAGAATTTTACATTGAACTTCTCATATGAGAAAAGTAATACGTAAGAACAGAGAGACTGCATGATGACACAATGCTTAGTTGTACTAAGAGTTACAACTTACAGGGGTGTAGACTGGTTTCTAACTGGGGAACAATTCAGACTCACTTCCTTTCCTTGCTATTGCCTTCTCATACACACAGGTAACCCATTGGTTCCAACAGAAAACTAAAATTTTGTCTCTTAAGAGAAAGAACCTGATCCTGGATGAGTATAGATTAAGTCAACTGCACAAAAAATAAGACTGAGGATTAATAGGATTGAGGATATTGCACATACTCTAAGGTAAGAAATGCTAAACTTTGATGACACAACCTGATAAACCTACCTTAATTTCAAATATTCTGTTAAAAATGCATTTGTAAACTGGGTGCCAGTGGCCAATGCCTGTAATCCTAGCTATTCAGGAGGTTGAGATGTGAGGATTATGGTTCCAAGCCAGCCAAGGCAGAAAAGTTCCAGTGAGACTCTTATCTTTAATTAGCCACTCAAAGACTGGAAGTAGAGCTCCTGCTTACTGTGGTAGAGCAGTAGCCTATGCAAAAGAGTTCAGATATAGTACCCAATGCACTGATTTCAAGTCCCATAACCAACCATAAATAAAATAAAAGCATTTGTATCCAGGCACTAGTGGTTCATGCCTATAAAACTAGTTATTCAAGAGTTTGAAAACTAAGATTTAGAGCAAAACTAGGCAGACAAATTCTCTGACTCTTATCTCCAATTAATGAACAAAAAGTCAGAAGTAGAGGTATGGCTCAAATGGCTGAATGCCAACTTTGAGCAGGAAAAGCCAAGGGAGAGTACAATGCTTCTGATTTCAAACTCCAGTACTAGCAAAAACAACCATGAGCAACAAATTGCATTTGCTACACCACACTTCACCTACAGGATGCATAACAGCTTAGCAACAAGTGAGATGTCAAATATTAGTTATTTACCTCTGTGAACATGGAAGCAATGGATTTCAGCAGCATGCTGCTACAGCCCAGCATTGAGCAATGTATCACACAGATCACTAGTCCAAGAAAAGAACAATGCTCAAAACTGAAAACATGGTTTCTTTAGAATGCACATGGATTTCACACCATCTTAAAGTAAAAAACTCATATGGCAGGGACTGTCGTATTCACCTTAAAAACAAGCACATTAGGTTTCTATACTGCAGGTAGAAGACTTAAAAGTTTACCTAAGCCAAAAGGTCCCAAAGGAAATCACAATAGGCAAGGGCATTATTAGCCATCTAAATAAAATGAGCTTTAGCACTATCAAACCCTTCAGTGCTTGACCAAGACCTACTTACAGAGCTTCCAATTAGCTTTTGAGCTCTGACTCTTAAATAAGAAACAAATCCTTGGACACCAAAGCTTGGATCCGAAACCTTTCCATAAAGCCAAAGGATAATTATTTTAGACTTTGTGGGCAATATATACAGTCTCTAGGGAATTCTTCTGTCTGTTTTTCCCTCAATCCTTCAAAAATAAAAGGCATTCATAGCTCTATCTAGAGCTATATAAAACTAGGCTGTGACCTAGATAACCTAGACTGAAGCTCGTCCATACAGCAGCACAGTATCATATATGAAAGATGGGAGACAAAATTATGAACAAGAAAAATTAACTTAAATAAAAGACATGCAGACAGAAGAATAAAGCTTAAAAATACATAATTACATATCAATAACTATGCACATGTTTTATAGTTTCTGTATGAGGTATTTAAATTCCATAGAGTTAAGTAAAGATAAATACATCTTTGAAACAAGAACAGGATGCTATAGAAAAAGAATCGTTAGCTGAAAAAGTTAGCTCAGCAAGATTAAAAATAGTACAAAATTAGAAATGGTCCAGTGAGAAACAACATCTCAAAAGGTTTTAGGGGTGATGTTTATTACCTTGCATAAGAGAGAACAAAAAGAGGATCAATCCAAGAGGTACCTCTGGTTATCAAAATGTGTGTAATAGAGAAAGCAAACAGCAGCTAGACAACAAACCAACGAATGCAAGAATATAAAGAAAAAAACTCTGAATTCTGTATTTGACCAATAAAAGTATTAGGATAGTAAGGCAGTTGGCCTAAAAGGCAACCAACCAGATAAAAGCCAGAGCATGGAGGGCTCCAGTGACTGTGGAAAACTCTACTGAAAAGTCAATGGAGTTAAATAAAAAGCACAAGAATTAAAATCAATGTTTTAAAATTTTAAAAACTATAATGCTGTATAGTGCTCACAAATGATTAATATTCATTTTGGCATCAAAATGAGGACTGATATCACCAAAATCTGTACAATGTAACCTGCCAAAGCTGAAAAACAAGTATTATATTTAGAAATACAAAGATTTTTAAAACCAAAAAGGAACAGCCAAATTAGGGAAGTAACAATAGGAAGGAGTAGCAGTATATTAGAAAGAATCCTGGAGTTCTTTTAATATTTAAATTTTTATTACCATTATATTTTATTTCTATTTTATTTTTATGCTTTCTAAATTTAAATTTTAAAATTATCTCTAAGTAGTTGTAAAAGGGGCTTCAAGTCAAGATGTCAATTTGTGAGTACAATGTACTTTGACACTATCACGTCTTCAATCATTCTCCCATACAAACTGGAAATTTTTAATACAACACTTAGTTCTCTATGACTATATATAACATAGATATGCATATTATTTAACAAAAAATAACATTTTTTTGAAAATTAAATCTAAACTTTAATAGTCATCTAAATCTGTGAAAAAAAGGCTACTACATTCCGGAATGAAACAGAACCTAAGATGCATACAAATTCACATTTGTTTATGTATGTAAACTATATATATAGTTATATATAATTGTATATAATACCTATATACACTATACAATTATATAACAGGAAAATTAATGTTAAGAATTAATGTAAGAATGTTAAGAATTAATGTTAAGAATCTCATACACTGAGGTATTTCCAGAGTAAAGTCCTCATAATAATCAATTAAATACTGATCTACAACTAAAAGTATTTTAGTATATCTTGATCTAAGACATATAAATATACTCAGAACAAAAGAGAGGGGTATTTAACCTATCCTGGAGAAATAAATAGGCTGATATAAGGGCTATAGTTTCCCTTCAAAAGAAAAAAACTTGATCATTTTCCAAAAATAATTCCTGGCCAAAAATTGTCATTTTCTTTCCTTTTAATAAACTTTTTCCCCATTCTATTCTCATTGCTAGTTGAATACCGAACCTACTTTATGTGCTGCTATTACTGCTGATGTTATTATTATTTGCTGGTCATGGGGCTTGAACTGTCTTTGAGCTTTATTTGTGCTTAAGACTAACATTCTACCACTTGAGTAACAGTTATACTTCTGGCTTGTTTGGTTGTTGGTTGGAGTTAAGAGTCAAAAGGACTTTCCTGCTACAGCTGGCTTCAAAACATGATTCTCAGATCTCAGCCTCCTTAGTAGCTAGGATTACAGCATAAGCCACCAGCTCCAGGCTAAGTTATTTTTACTTTATGTTATAAAATTTCAAATGTTGAACAAAGAGAAAGGTAGAGGAGTTGGCAATATTTTTTTTCCTGCCACAAGGTTGACATTCTTAATGTTCTAATTCAATATTATCATATTTACAAGTGACCACATTCCATAGAGATGCAAATATAAAAATTCTAAAAGAAAAATTAATTAAGAATGGAGAAAAGATTTATTCAGGAAAAGTATGTTAAATATGCTTACCTACAAGTTTAATATAAATTTTTCCATGGTAAATCAACTTAATTTTTAGGTCTAAAATGGCAAATTTCTCTCAGTTCTAGGAAAACAATATATTTATCAACTTAATCATGTTGTTTTAAAAGGCTACTAGTACATTAAGAAAATATGCCTTCTATATCATAACTTCCTAAAATTATCCAAAAATATTTTATCAATGCTTTCTTAGGGAATTAAAGAGAAAAATAATCGGGGGGAGGATTGGGTGGGGGGGGAGAGGCTGGGAAGGGATGTGAAGGGTAAACAAAGGAGGAGGCTGCAATGCTTGATAAGAAATGTACGCATTATCCTGCCCATGTAATTGAAACCCCTCTGTACAGTATGTTCACAAAAAATAAAATAAAATGAAGAGAAAAATAATCATTCCAATTCTAATAAATAAAATTTTCTCTAATATTTTTCATGAATTTGTGATTCTTTAAAAATAGATCATATTTGGACTCAAGCAATTTTCATATAAACTGATAAAATCTAAAACTTCATATAAATGAATAAGGAAACATCAATTCTCTAGACCTATCAAATAGAATGCTTTTATATATACATATATTATTGTAGAGATACTGTGCAGAGGGGTTACAGTTACATGAGCAAGGTAATGAGTCCATTTCCTATTGAGCAAACAATGCTTTTTTAAAAAAACAATCTTTTATTCCAGCATTAAAAAAATACACTGGGTGGCTGGGAAGGTGGCTCAGTGGTAGAGCGCTTGCCTTGCATGATCAAGGCCCTGGGTTCGATTCCTCAGCACCACATAAGCAAAAAGAAAAAAGCCAGAAGTGGCACTATTGCTCAAGTGGTAGAGTGCTAGCCTTGAGCTGAAGAGCTGAGGGACAGCGCCCAGGCCCAGAGTTCAGGCCTCACGACTGGACCCAAAAATAAATAAATAAAAAAAATACACTGGGACATGATAAAATTATATCATGTCATATTATTATATCATTAGGTCTCTAGTCATTCATACAGTGAGACAAAAGGAGGCTATTCTTAGAACACAAAGACATAATACCTATGTGCATCTGATCATATAAAGTAATATTTATTGAAATGAACTCCAGCAAATGGAAAGAAGTTTTTTTTTTGTTGTTGTTCCTGTTTTTCTTTTCATTTTGTCAATTTTTTGTTTATCTGTCTTTGGGAGGATAAAAGGGGGCACACAAATGGTGGGACAAAGGGTAAACAAATGCAGCAGTGGTACTCATTAGACACTATGTTGAGAATGAATTATATAACTTCTGGATGGGGATTGGAGGAAAAAACTGGGAGAGAACAAGGGAAGGGATGACTGTTCAAAAAGAAATGTAGTCTTAGCTGAGTGTTGGTAGGTCCTATCTGTAATCTTAGCTATTCAGGAGGCTGAGATCAAAGTCAGTCAGGGCAGGGAAGTCAAGACACTCTTAATTCCAATTAATCACCAGAAAACCAGAAGTGGTGCTATGGCTCAAAGTAGTAGAGCACTAGCCTTAAGTGGAAAAAGCACAACCTTGAGTTCAAGCCGACAAAAAAAAAAAGTACTCTTTATCTCACTTATGTAACTGTAACCCCTCTATCTTTCTATATATCACCTTTATAACAGTAGAAAAAAAGACATGAACAAAGAAACAAAAAAAGAAAAACATGATAAGATCAAATTGTACAATTTGACATAGGTGGAATTAGTCAGAGAGGTGGTTAGAAACTCAGAAAGTGAAATAAGAGTAGAGGTGAGAATCACATTGGGTTCAAGAGTGAGAATGGAGATGTGACAACTTAGCACAAGTAGAAAACGGAAGTAGAAAACAAAAGATGACTCAGTTCCAGATTTCAGGATGCTATGTTTAGTGTCACACATTCAAAAATCATTCTTATGCTTAGAAGACCTTCAAAGTTCTGCAGAAAATATCACTGCTGTTACAAGTGTGTCAAATATAACTAACAAAGGGAAGAAAACAAATGACAAGGGAAATAAAGCAATTTGCTTCATCACTTTTAAGGGAACTAATTAAATTATATATGTCCAATTTGAAGACCACTTTAACTGTTCCACCAGTAACAACTGCAGATAATTTCTGAATCAATTGATGTATGTGTTACCTTCAAATTCAGAGAGCTATTGTCCTATGTAATCAATGGAGACATACGTTTGACTAATAAATAGGCACATGCAATGAAAAGATGAAGAGAAACCAGACAGAGGTCCTTTCTGCTGGACTCACTTCACAGGGTGTGAAAGAAAAACCAGATCTATCTAATATAAAAGATAAGGTTTTGATGTTAATCTGATATGTGACATTTAATTTCAAGTTCCTGCAAAGCCTCTCTTGGCAGAGGTTATTTCTCACATACTAAATGTTTTCATATGTAATGTTCTCAAGCATACCAACAATTCTACTTCCTTCTCCTTCCTCAACCTCTTGTAGAGTCAAAGCTGATAGAAATTGGACTGTAAACTCTTCAGCAGTCTCTATCCTCTCTGGGATGGATGAACAACAAGATAAACAATTCCTGTAGAGATGCTATTGTCTGGCACCTTTCATGAAAACATAACTTACAACTAAGACAAAAATATACAGTTAAAAAACCCAAACAAACAAACAAAAACAACCCTTAGCCTGGCGCTGGTGGCTCACGCCTGTAATCTTAGCTACTCAGGAGGTCTGGGCAGGAAAGTCTGTGAGACTCTTATGTCCAATAAACCACTAGAAAACCGGAAGTGGCACTGTAGCTTAAGTGGTAGAGCACTTGCCTCGAGCTGAAAGTCTGTGAGACTCTTATGTTCAATAAACCACTAGAAAACCGGAAGTGACACTGTAGCTCAAGTGGTAGAGCACTTGCATCGAGCTGAAGAGCTCAGGGGCAGAGCCCAAGTCCACAGTTCAAGCCCCACGACACACACACACACACACACACACACACACACAGTTCAAGCCCCATGACACACACACACACACAGTTCAAGCCCCACGACACACACACACACACACACACACACACACACACACACAAGCAGTTTCATAAAGAAGGTAAGGAAATAAAAGAGCTTTTGAAACTTTATAGCAAAAATTCAATGAATTCCATCATCAGTGGAGAAGAAAATCTCCCAGAAAATAAATGTAATAAAAAGATGTAAAAAAAACAAAGATGACAATAGGAGATCCACTACATGAATAAGAACTCCAAAAAGATTGAAAATGAAGAGCAAATCACTAATAGGAGTTCTAGTGATTTATAATCCCTTTAAAATCAAATATAAGGCCTAATAGTATTAACAGCACAAGATAAATAAATTTGAAATAATTATTAATGATGTTTTGAAGGATACATTGCAAAAGATAAAGCCAGCAGGCACCAAACTAGGCTGATATTCATTTCCTGTGTAGGCTTCATAAAACTGTAGTAGACTTCTGTTACTACATACACAACTGTAGCAGCCACTGTGAAATCCACCAGCCATTGGTATTCTGGAAAGTAATGCAATGCTGAAAAATAATGGTTAAAAAAAGTTCACTTAAACTTTCACAGTTTTAGTTTATAAGAATTTAACCATAATTAACTTTTAATGTGCTACATTTTATGTTAGTTTGCAACTTAAAGTTTGCAAATATAAAACTCAGTAAAGAAATTCATAGGTTAAAACCTAAAACTAACTTCAATAGCTCATAAATAACCTGAAATTACAAAAAATTATGCAAAATATTTAAATGATTTGCAAATGTGTTGGTATTTTAACTAACCATTTTTATAAAACAATAAGCAAAAATACCCTCTTTTGAGAATCTAGCTATCATTTTAACTTCAGTAAATATAAATTGGTACAGAAAACAAAAGATTTACTTGTATGGTTCATTTCTGAGAAGTTATTAACTGATGGAGGACTGGTAATTTTGTAAGTAACTGCAAATGAAAATAATAAATAGACAATGAATTCCCTTTTCTCTTAAGCAAAGCTGATGAGTGTTTGCTAGTTTTACTTAAGAGCAAACTCCTTCAACACATGGTTACATTCTTCACAATTTATGCTAAAATTTAAATTCTCTGGTAGTAAATAAAATTCCATCACTCTTTGTATCACTGTTTCCTCAAACTTTTTACAAAGTATAGATATTCAAGTTTATCTTCTCTATAGAATGTAGTCCAAAATACCAGCATTATTTCTTTAATTCATGGAGGTAAATCACATACATAATCATCAATTCATATATTCTCATTGGCACTTAACAAAGTGATTTATTTTGCTTTGGAAAATATTTGGTTGTAAAGTATTACAATTATAACTGCAAATGCCACACATTTACAGAACAAATCATATTTTAAAAAATCATATACTCAAAGGCTTTCTAAAAATATCCAAACAAGATAGCCAAATATGTATCATTTCTGAGTTAAAAACAGTAATATTTTTAAACACCATTTTTTGTTTGTGTGACTTTATACATTTCCTGGTTTCTTTACATACATTATGGTAATATTCTGAATGTGCTTCAAGTTATTTTAATTGCTCGACATTTTCTGTTGTGACTGAGGAAGTTTTTGAACATCAGACTGGAAGGTTCATCCCAAAATGGTTGTAGAAATTATTCCTCTATCAATTCCTTACCCTCACAAAGAAAAAAGTTACCCAGATTCAGCTTTTTGGATAACTTTATGGAAGGACAATAAAATGGATAGAAGATAAATATCTGCTCAAATAAAAGCTTTTAGTTTTTATTATTAATAATTGAAGTAAGCATTCTAAATGTACACACCTGCCCATACTCTCACCAGGCTTCTTCCATGGACATCACTCATGGTAAACACTGAAAAGTTCTTATGCTCTTGATGAGCTTCTTATAATACACAGTTAATACAAATTGAGATAGACTCACAAAAGTACAAATCATACATACTCTGGATATATAGTTAACTCATGAGTTATAATTACATTCTTCTTATATTTATATAAATCTGTATGTGCCTACACTAGACAATTAAGACTCAAATAAGGTTCAGATTAAAAAAAACTTTTATCTAAACATTCATATACAGAATGCATTCACAAATGGTAACATAAATATAACTAGAATTGCTCTTAATATTCAATATTTTTGTAACTAGCTCTCAAAATTGTACAAGTGAAACCAAACAATCTACTCTATTCTAAAGCTGCATTACCTAATTTCAACTTTTTAAGGTCATTAAAATAGCCTTGTTCTTATTAACTGGCTCTATCTCAAAGTCATTAAATCTTCTTTAAATGAGTTCAAAGAAAAAATAAAAAAACTAACATAGCAGCTACCTCTACCTAATACATAGGAGTGAAGAAGTTAATACAGTTATAATAATGTCTGATACTCAGTATTTTTATATTATTTAAGTAAAATAGTGATAATTTTTCTATAAATAGCTATTAGTGAAGTGGTAAAACTATACTAGAAATAAGGGAAAATATGCTTATTGTATTCATATATGTCTCTGGATATTTTCATTTAAGGACACATAAGGACTTTGCAAAACAAATGTGATGACTAGTCAGTAGAAATGTTATGTTTTAAATGTTGCATAGAAAAAAGTGAAAAAATATTATAACATAACCAATTTCAAAAGTTTCAATGATACTAGACAATAAACTTAAACTGTTGCTTATTGATATCTTTGGCCCCTTTTGTTATATATAGTTATAAATTAATACATGTAATGTTCAACTTTCAAATATTTTGATGATACTTCATATCACACTATATGTAAAATGCCAGAAGAATCTATTACAATTTTTCAAGTCTGGTCTGAGTCCAGAAAAGGTCAAATGACATATGGTGCTCTATGCATCATCGAAATAATTTTATTGTGTTACTTTCTATCCTTTGTTATCACATGACCAGGTGGTTCTCAAACAGTAAAAAAAATCAAAATCACTTGGAGTGCATTTATTTATTTATTATTTATTTATTTATTTATTTATTTATTTGTCAGTTGTGGGGCCTGAACTCTGGGCCGGGGCGCTGTCCCTCAGCTCTTCAGCTCAAGGCTAGTGCTCTACCACTGAAGCCACAGCGCCACTTTTGGCTTTTTTTGCTTATGTGATGCTGAGGAATCAAACCCAGGGCCTCAAGCACTCTACTACTGAGCTACCTTCCCAGCCCTTGGAGTGCTTTTAAAATTACAAAGTATCAGAACCTATCTCAAGTGTCACTGAATCTCAAAGAGTAGGAGTGACAAATCTTGTAAAGAACTTCTCTAGTGATCCTAATGTACAGTGATATGTTTTGAAAACTAGTGTTTTAAATAATAATTCCGTAAATGAGATTCAAACAATTTCATATACATTTCATTTTAAACTTGAAATCAGTATAGTCATTATTGTAGAAATTGACACATGAGACGGAAGAGAGTAAATGATTTATTCTGAGATATCCAATGGATAAAAGTAAATATTGAATAAGTAAAGTTTTTCAGATTCTAAAATTCCTTTCTAGTACGTTAGGATAAATTACTGAAAATGTAAGTAATTCAACACAAATATACAAATACAGTTGAAAACTGCACAATGAAAAGAGTGGACTAGTTCAAAGAGCAAAAAATAGTTTAGAATTTGAGATTATAAAACTGTGACTTCAAGTTAAACAAAAGTATATAATAGGTTTGTATAAACTAGCCTCTTTTGAGGAATGGGGAAAATGATGCTACAGGTAAGGCAAACAGACAAATTGAATTCAAATAGTCATCTTGAGCTTCTAAGTTCTTAGATATCATATTCTACATAATAGACTTAATGATTAGAAAAAAAAGATCTAGCCACAACAGATAAATTGAAGGTATTCACTTCCATAATATAAAACTGAGATTGACAGAAGACTTTACCAAGATTTCCCTTACCTAACGTATCCACTTCTGTAACTGACTTTGTTTCTAGATGAAGGTCAATATCCTTTGGAATAGTTAGTGGTTTATTTTCAATGTGACCATTATATTTCCTATAAAAATCAGACAAGTGACACAGAAGACAAGTTATCTACACTGCTACCCAAGTGTTTCTATCAACTAAATACAAAGGAAATTTAAAAGTTCATTTGAAAAAAGGCAGAATTTCTACTATTTCATCCTAAAGAAGGTAACTCAAAAATTTAAAAAGGAGACTCCAAAATACTGATGGAAATTATTATGTTAATATATATTATCAAAAACAAGAACAAAAGCTTGGCTGCTAGTACACCCAACCATTCTCCTGTTCTCTCTCATAGATTTAATGCAATCTAACATCTATTTCTTTAGGCATAAAGGGAATGATGACAAAATATACTGTCTCTGGAATAACATACACATACACACACAGATATTTAACTACATATAAGAGTTGAAAAAATATAGTAAAATTAATATACACGAGAAAGTCAGAAACATGAAAGCCTAACATATTTGTTTCTACAAAAAGACACAGACAGAAAAACAGAAGAATTCTTCAAGTGCATCTGTATATTCTTAAATTTAGGTTTTAAAGAGAAATGTAGAAAGTAATAACCAAATTTAATTTTTAAAGATAATAAAATGATTTAAACCAAGTTTTAGTAACATTTGTTTCAATTCTGGCAAGTTTTCATTTATTCTTGAATAAATATAAACAGATAAAAATCTCAATTAAAACAACGAGGGACAAGAGAACATCACCAGTACATCTTCCTGAAATTATAAATCATGTTCAACATATAAAAATGTTATTAAATATCTACTGATTACAAGGTGTTAAAAACTCAAGTATTTACAAAATGATTATCATATTGCATTAACTAAATTCTACAAGTGCTGAACTATGAAGGTAGAGGTAGAATGCAGAAAAAAAAATGTACACAGAAAACTAACCCAGATTAAAATCCTGGCCCTTAAGTATGTTAATTTGGAAAGTGCATTTAGCATCTCTGATCAACAACTTCTCCTTAGTAAAATGTAAATTAAATTATTCAGGGTTGCTCTGTGTATTACACATAAATGTATGAATTAGTTTTGGAAACTATACTATTAGACAAGAATATTTTATTAAAGAACTTAATGAAAAGGAAGGCTTTTAATTAATATTCCCATGACTTTGAGGTATATTTAGGAAGAGAAGAGAAAAAGAAGATGGCAGTAAAGTCAGAAAACAGTCTTTTCAAATTTCCATTGTATGTCAAGCAACCATTAATGTCTAAAGAACTTTTCAGCACCTACAAATTTGTTAGGTCAGGTTAACATAATTTTGCAATATACATGAGAAATTTGGTGACCATTATTGTCTCTAATGTTTAATAATATGTTAAAATAATAATTTCAGAGTCAAAGTGAATCCACAGCTGAGGAAATGAAGGCCAATTCAGGGAGGATAATTAGTCTGAACACTTCCCAGTGAATTAAACTTAAATAAAGATAAGCAAATTTAATACTGGATGAAGTTTGCTTTCCTTTTAATTTCTATTTTTTGTGGTACTAATGTTTGAACTGAACTTCCTTGAGCTTGGTGGGCAGGTGGTTTTATAATTAAGCTCCACCTTCAACCCTGCTATATTTTGCTGGTTATTTTGTGATAGGGTTTTGTTTTCTGCCAGGGTGCATACCTGGGTACAATCTGTCCAAGTTAGGCTTTCCCACTGTAGTTAGAATAACAGGCAAGTGCCAGCACCATCCAGATTTCTGTTGAGCAGCAGGTCTGACTGCTCAGGCTGCACTGGAGTCATAATATTCTTAATTTCAGCCTCCCAAGTAGATAAGATTATAGGCATGAGCTACTGGTACTCAGCTAGAAATTTTCCAAGTGACTATATTAAGTGTTTCCATTTCACAAAAGCTAACATTGATAGGCAGTTCTCTATAAACTTTAATCATAGGTAAAGTATTCAAGAGCTAAGTGGTAGGGATATAACTCAGTGATAGAATTCTTGCTTAGGTCCTCGGTTCAGCCCCCAGCACTGTTAAAGTTTAAGAAATAAACAGAACCTATAAAGTTATACAGTCCACCTTTTCTCTCTCTTTATTTTTGTCGGTCGTCGGGCTTGAACTCTGGGCATGGGTGCTGTCCCTGAGCTCTTCAGCTCAAGGCAACCGCTTTACCACTTGAGCCACAGTGCCACTTCTGGTTTTCTGGTGGTTTATTGGAGGTAATAGTCTCACAGACTTTCCTGCCCGGGCTGGCTTTGAACTGTGATCCTCAGATCTCAGCCTCCTGAGTAGCTAGGATTACAGGCATGAGCCACCAGCACCCAGCTCAGTCCACCTCTTTTACTTTAAAAAATAAGGAAAGTGCAATCCAAAAGAAGTCAGTTTACCAACTAACATAATATGAACTAATTAAAAAATAAGTAGGAAGAAAAAAGAAAGAACTCACATCAATTGACATCTTTAAATAAAGTACATGGGTTATAGTTCTCTCCTCAATCATTGTATAATGAAATTTTCTTTAACATGATTAATCTCCTATTGTTTTCATAATTTAAACAAATATAATTAATGATTTTTAGTAAATAACCATTGTTTTGTCTTATAATTTCTACTTATCAGACTACATAGGTTATAACCACAAGTATACCAACGGTTTATAGCACATTTGATGTTTCTTCAATCATTTATTTGCATAAAATAAATTATGCATAGGGTTTATGCATAAATTTATGCATAAAACATTTGTATAAATTGTTAGTAAATACTTTATAAGATCACCAATATAACTTACCTGTCTTTTTTGCTTTTCCCTTTTTGCTGCTTCCCTGCAAGAATTCTTAATTCTTCTTCTGTAGGATGTTGGTACCACCTCAAACTGAGGGAAAAATGAAAATAAATCCTTTGAGTAAAGCATAACACTAGATTATTCCTTTATTCTAAAAATATTTAACTGAGTTTCCTATTTGTGAAGAAACTGGCAAGGAAATATTAGGTGAAAACTGTAATCTAAAATAGATACTACTAATGTCTTTAAAAAGGGTTTGAATTCAAATTCAGTTAACACCAAGCACTTACTAGATGCCAGGCCCTGCTACAGTAAGAGTACAGTTCATATAACCTATACTGTTATTAGAAATAAGTGAACTGATCTCTCCAGGCAATGGGACAGGAGCATATTAATTCTCTACCCACTCTTCATGTGAAGAAATTGATAGTTATCCTTCAAAGAAAGTTGCTTGCTTGAATGCTCAGACATTTACAGGCATTTCCTTCCCTTCCTTGAATTTCACTGAAGAATTTGCATGAGTTTGAGTTTATAACAATTAGAGAAAACTGTTTTCTTACAAACCCCTTTACTCTTGGCTATAGTGTAATAGTGTAACACTATTTGGTTAGAGTTCAGACAACTGAGTATATTCACCTCTATCACAAAATAAAAATATCCAAATGAATCAACTATCCCCTCATAATCACTAATCAGCTCAAGCAAGTACATGCTTGTTTAAATTTTGCCCAAGGCGCCTCAGAAGGTAAAACAATCAGTGAACAGCTAAGCATGGACCTTAACCAAGATCTTATTTTTATAAAAGAAACAAAGACCTAATATTGATGGAATTCCCAATTTTTAAATCACAAGTCACAATTTTTAATGTGAAAAATCCTTGTTCAAAAATATTAGCAAACTTTTTGGCTTTTTTTAGGGGGGGCAGGGACGGGTACTATGGATAGAATCTAGAGCTTTATACCTGCTAGCAAGCACTTTGTCACTGAGCTACATCCCAGCCCAGAACTTTTTTTTTTTAATCTGTCCTAGGGCTTGAACTCAGAGCTTAGGTGCTGTCCATGAGCTTTTTCCCTCAAGGCTAACGCTCTGCCACTTTGAGCCACAGCGCCACTTCCTTGGCTACTATTTTTAAAACAGTAAGAGTCGACAATTTGAGTACTGGTTATATATCTGATGTTATTAAGAAGTCACCATTCTTTTCAATAACAGGGTTTGAACTCAGGCTTGGTTTTCTTAATTCATAGAAGATAACACTACCATGTGAGCCAGGACTTCAGCCACGCTATTTTAATTAAAGATAGATTCTTGTAGGTTTTTCTGCCCAAGTGGTTTTGAATCTCGATCTTCAGATTTCAGCCTTCTAAATAGCTAGTATTACAGGCATGTGCCCATCCCTTTACTGTTAAATTTTCTGACCTATGATAACTTTCTAAAAATTCACCTATTCTACAGATACATACTGGAATATTTATGACTGAAGAAACAAGATAGAGTCTACTACAGAATCACTATGTTGGAGTGAGACGAGATTAAGGGTGATACAAATGAACTAAGCCTGACCACTAGCATGTTGAAAATAGAGAAATTCATTACATTATTCTGTGCTCATATTTTTTCACTAAAACACACAAGATCCAAATGTATATTAGGCTTACAACTTTGTGTTCCCTTAGTCTATTTCCGCAGATTCATCTTCAAATGTTTTCTATGGAAAGTAATAATAAAAAAACTACTCTGACTAAATGACATTTATTCCTCAGAAATTCTCTCCTGATATTTTCTACATATATTCTTCTGTTTATAAAGAACTATGTTCCTATATGACAAATACTTTAATTTACCCTAAAGTTGTATCCTATGATTTACAAAGTAGACTCTCTGGTATAAGAATGTATCTGTTCATAATTCTCAGTTCCTGACACAAAATTTCAAAAGCCCCAGATTATATTAAGTGATAAAGGCAACTGTTACACAAATGAATTTTCTTGACAGGCTACTATGTAGCTTCTGTGTGGGCACCAGAAATACAAATACATAATTTGAGAGGGCCAGGACTTTAAACCACTTAGAGAGACTGGAGATTTAAGTGTAGTCATTTCAATTCATAGATCAATGATATAAAATCAATGACACAATATCAGATCTATGAATGAAATTCCATAAGAAATCTGGACATCAAGGCATGGAACTTCCTGGTTGGTTAACGCACTGATACACTCTGAAGGTGACACCTGACTCTGCAGTGAGTGAATAGGAAGCTCTGTGTTCTTTCAGAGACCTTAACCCATATGCATACTTTATAGAAAACTGAAATCACAAGTTTCTTGAGTTGGCCATTCCAGTTAATTACTGAACTTGAGGAGGTCTTAGGAACCCCTGCATTTACAAATGACAGTCAGAAGTACAGGTGGCCTGGCTACCCCCAACAACTTAAAGCTGATGTGGGAGTAAAGGCACACTTGTACAGGACTCTCATTTTTAACCTGTGGGATTCACAGGTTAAAACTAAATTATAGCAAACTGAGTTGACATCAGGTGAGTTAGATTAAAATGCAATTTAATCCTCCTGAAGACTTCCTGGTTTAATTGTTTCTGTATACTTTTACTGGCATATAGTAAGTGCTCAAAAAGGATCACTGAATCAAAAGAATTTGAAAATATTCAATTATCTGTGTATGTCTGTCTGTCTGTATGTATGTATATATATATATACACCAACCAAAAAGTCCCTAAATTACAGTTAACGAGTAGACACTTCTTGAAATTTCTATTGAAGTCCAGAACTTTAACTTACAGTCAATTCTCGTTATTCGCGGTAGTTATGTTCTATAAAGTCGCCGCGAACACTGAACCATTGCTCCTAGGGGAAATAGAGGGTTAGGTTCCTGCAAGCCTCTAGGTCACAATATTTTCATCAAACGATCAATCAACTGATCGATGAAAGCACACAGTAATCTTGATTTATGTGTACTCCTATCTACTTTACATCATGTATATATTGTTGATTCCTTAACTTCGAATTCATGACCAGCTGCTCATACTTTACGCCTGAGCAAAGCTTATCCAATATCTACACTGCTATGTTAATATCTATACCGCATTTTCCTGTTTTATGAATTATTCCAGCAGATTTTCATGTAAGGTAGCTCAGTCTTCTTGTACTTGGGAATACTAGACAGTACTTCCATATTAAGCATAGGGGGAATTTTGAACAGCAAAATCACTAACAAAAGTGAAAAAAGCAGAGATAAAATGGGAGAATTAAAATAAGAAGGCAAAGGTTCCCATGAAAGACCGACTGGGAAACCATGTGTATAGATACACACAACATTTTCATGACTGTGTATTATGCCCCCATGAATGACCAGGAAAGCTCCAAGTACTGACTGAGCATGTGTACATATCATATGCAGAATCTACATATAATGAGTACATAAATTCAGAACACTTCAGTAAATAAATTATTTAAAAAAACTAAAATTAGTTGTCCACTTTTGAGAAATAATCAGTAAATAAAGTCAGCATAGCAAGATTTAAGTTATATTTAGAATGATGAAGTACTTTCAGACCTTTACATTTTCTAAAAAACCACTTACTTTAAAAATTTACTCAACATTGCTCCATTTTATTCTTTTAAGCTCATTTTGCTAAAATAGATTACGTTTATTATAGTTTTATTAGACTGATTAGCAATATGACTTTTCAAAGCTGAACCCTAAAGATGCTGAATGCTTTTAGGACTGGTATGTTTCCATTCATTCACCAGCTATTTACAGAGAGCATTCTATTTAACAGGTACTCTGCTTGACAATGGACAGTCCTGAGCGATACAGCCAAAGTCCCTGCCTTTCTGATATTTCTACTCCAGTCAGGGTAGAATTTAACTAATTGATAAAAAAAAAAAGAAACATAAATCACAAGTGTGATGTCACAGCAAGTACCAAATGGGGGGAAAGGATATGAGACACATGTAAAGATAATTCTCCTGAGACATTTAACTAGCAGCCCAAAGGGTAAGAAAAGTAAAGAGAGGATCACTTCAGGCAGGAACAGTATTCCAAAAACACAAAGAACATGAAAGAAAAAGCATACAGTACTGAAATAACTAAAAATCCAATGAGACAGAAGCCTCAAGAAGAAATGTAACAAAGAAAATAAATATCCAAGGGACTTAGTAAGAAATGTACGCATTATCCTCCCCATGTAATTGTAACCCCTCTGTACAGTATGTTCACAAATAAAATTAAATTAAAAAAATAAATAATCAAATAAATAAATTAATTAAACAGTATAATAATCAGAAAAAAGGAAAAAAATAAATAAATATCCAAGGGAGCAAATCATGCAATCTCAGAGATCATAGTACTGAATTTAGATTTTAAGCTAAAATATTAGTCTCAAAGTAGGAGAAATAATTTATCTTACATCTTATAATCCCTTTTTGCTGCCCTGTGATTTAAAGAAAAGCAAGAAAAAAATAGAAGATATATTTTTGGACAGCAAATCAACAATCTTTGCTGAAAGACTTAAATTAGTAGGTAAAAACAATAAGAAATAAAGGATATCTACATTTCTGATTTGAAGATGATACTACATTATTGACAAGGAATAAAGCAGGAAGAAACCAATTTAAAGATGTTGACTTTCAAATGTCTATTAGAGGAAGTGGGAGTGAGGCTCAAGAGATAAAGAGCTAGCCATATACACAAAAGCCAGCAAGAGCATGAGACCTTGAATTCAGGCCCCAGTACTAGCACCAAAATCAGTGGACATGACAAAAAACTGAGGAAAAAGAGCAACTAACAGAATGAAGAAGCATTTCTGTTAGAAAGCACAGGCACTTCAGAATTGAGTTTCCAAAGTCAACAATACTTCTTAAAAGTTGTAAACCAAAGAAGTATTACTAAAAGTTCTTGTTAAACTAGGAGCTCCTTGAATACAGTCATTTAAAAAAAAAAAAGAGAATGAGAAATATTTTTTATAATACAGGCTGATAATCCCTTAATAAGTATCCCTTATTAAAATATCTAGAAAAATAGTGTTTTAAGAGTTCAGACTTTGGAATATTTGCATTTACAGAAGACATCCTAGAGATGAGAGTGAAGTCTAAACACATTTTATTTATGTTTCATATACACAAAGCAACTATGTTTTCACTAAAACCTAGTCCCCAAGGGTCAAGTATAGAGTTATCTACCTATGGCATCACATGAATGTTCAAAAAGTTTCAGATTTGAGGCTGTGTTATATTTTGTCAGATTACAGACTTATTAGTCAACATATTCCTATTACATATTGGAAGGACAGAGTACAACTTAAAATATTTTAACAGTAACAAGGAACAACCAATCTCAAATGGCAAGGTAAGAGATACAGATAAAGTATTGACAAAATGAGACAATACTTCTTAAATTCGACTTCATATTTAGTATGTTTTGGGCCATCCAATCAATGATTATTATTTCATTTGACTGAGAACACAAGCTGGTTAACACAAGCAGAACAGCCATGGAACACAGAATATAAAGAGGAATTATACATAATTTATAACCTAAAGGATATATTCTAACAGGCAAAGACTAGCTAGAAAAAAAAAGATAATTTTAATTCATTCCATCTCAATGAAAACTGCTCAAATCTGACACTTAGGGCAAGAGGTAGTGTGGTCACAGTAGTCTATCCCACACCTTTGGGGAACCTGCCCAAGACCCTGGCAAATGCCTGAAACTGCAAAAAGTACCAAACCTTATATATTGTTTTTGCCTACATATATACATTATTGATAAAGTTTAAACATATGAGGTTCACAACAATAATAGTAAAATAGAACAATTATAACAATATACTCTAAAAGTGTTCATGTGATCTGTCAACCACACTTCCTGTATAATAAAATGCCTACATGATGAGACTAACTAATAGGTAAATTAGCATTGTGGCATTGTGATATGTGCTTGTAAGAGCAACATAGCACTTTAGTACCAGAGAGTAGATTTGATAACCTGAGATGGCTACTAATTGACTAAGAGGCAGATCCTGTAGACAGATGTTGGACAGAGATGATTCACATCCCTGGAGGCACAGAATAAAATTTTTTCATGCTACTCACAATGATGTACAATTTAAAACTTACAAATTGTTAACTTTGGAAAACCCCATCTCCAGTACTAGGAATTGAGCGTTAGGACCTGTGAACACTAGGGAAGTACTCTACTAGTTGATCTACATTCCCACATGTGTTCTTGAGAGGGTCTTACCACTACCTTTGCACAGGCTGGCCTCAAACCCCAAATTCTCCTGCCTTCATCTCAAGTATCTGGGATTACTGTCATGGTTCCATAATTAGCTACAGGCAAATAAAATAGTGGAAAGTGAACACACAAGTAAGAGAAGAATGCTGTCTTAGACTGCAAGTTGGATTTCAAAATCAGTTTCTTTTCTTAGAATGTAAACTTGAATAAATCACTTAAAACTCATTTTCTCATTTGCAAAAAAAAAAAAAGATATAGTATCATCTATTGAAGAAAACCACCAGGAACTCACCAACCTTGTTTTTATTTTCAAGGTACAATAAAAACTACTATTTTCCAGACCTTCCTGACCTATAGCTAGGATTACTCCAAAGGCCCCAGGCTATGTAAGCTGAGAAGAAATGATGAAGCTATTTCTAAGTATGATATCCCACCATCTCTTATGCTACCCCCCCCACTCTTTTCACACTCCAACTAGCATGGTATGTGACAAGAACTCCAAGGTCTTAAGATCTCAGTCTACAAAGATTTCAGAGCACATCCCAACATCTCCCCTCTGACCTAGCTCATGGTGTAAAGGTCCAAATGAGTTACCATATTAAAAAAATTATCAATATGTCTTATGCAAGTATGTGATAATAATACAATTAAACCAGGCTAAAGACAGAGGCCATTATGTGATAGGGATATAAATTAACAAGATACCAAAAGAAAATAGTAATTTTTAAGAATATTTCAGACAATATATTTGTAACTTAAAAGTTGCAATACTGTAAATATTAAACTCCAAAGCCAAAATTCTTCCACATACTCATGGCTATCTATATCCACTGTGTTATCTATACATATTTTCACCTAAATAGTTCCTTTAAATAGTTTTGTTCAACAGAGTTACTTCCAAGACATGTTAAATTATTTAGTTTTTATAAAATAAATACCAAGAAGCTGAAATATGTTTTATCAGGCAGGGAAGTTTAGAGGAGTGGGGACAGACAAATTGAGAGAAAGGGTGAACAAATACAGTCATAATATCTAATGTACAACTTGAGGTGATGCGTTGGGTTGGGACAAATGCAGAAGAGTGATGGAAAAGGTGACACTGATCAAGATGCATTGTACTCATAAACTGACATGTTGAATTAAAACCTCTTTATACAACTACTTACAGGTAATTTAAAATTTTTAATTAAAAAAATTTAAAGAGGGAATTGGTGGCTCATGGCTATAATCCTAGCTACTCAGGAAGCTAAGATCTGAGGATTGCAATTAGAAGCCAGCTTGTACAGGATAGTTCATGATAATCTAAATCTCCAATTAACTGCCCAAAAAAAAAAAGCCAGAAATGATGCTGTGGCTCAAGTAGGAGTGCTAGTCTCAAGCAAAAAAGCTCAGAGACAGAGTCCAGACCCTGAGTTCAAGCCCCAGGATCAGCACCAAAAGTGAATACATAAACAATAAAAAACTTGAAAAAATAAAAGTCCTGTTGTATCTTTCCCTTTAAACTACTTTAAGTATTTTATAGGAACTAAAAGAATGCCCTCAGATTTTTCTTTCTTCAATCCAATGGGTTAAAATACAAACTGCCATTTATTATTAATAATATTTTTTGGAGGGGGTGGGAGGGTTGATAGTGGTGCTTGAACTCTGGGCCAGGGTGCCATCCTTTAGCTCTTCAGCTCAAGACTAGCACTCTACTACTTGAGCCACAGTGCCACTTCTGGTTTTCTGGTGGTTTATTGGAGATAAGAGTTTCATGAACTTTCCTGCCCAGGCTGGCTTTGAACTGTGAACCTCAGATCTCAGCCTCCTGAGCAGCTAGGATTACAGCTGTGAGCCACTAGTTCCCAACTTATCAATAGTATTTTTATATAGGAAATGGAGAAGAGATTTTAGATGATTTTCAGTATTAGAATGGTACCATTTCATATTACAAAAAGTTGATAAAGCATTAAAAAAAAAGTTGAAACAATCATGTTTTTATGACGTTCATGAAGTCTCATTTGTATTATAAGCATAAGAGTTCAGATACATGCAATTTAGAGGAGAAAATAAATTACTGTATTTTATATACCTTTACAAACTAAGGTTTTATTTCATCTAGAACTAATGATAATTTGCATAGTAGATGCATTTCCTTTAATCTGTAGACACTGGTTCTGCTAAGCATTAAACCAGATTACTTATATTAAAACTACATGAAAAAACTTATAGATGACTGATTTTCCCTCTTTAAAGGTCTGACACAGGCTTCAACTCTACCAAAACTTTAGTTTTTATTATGTTAGTATACATCTATAAGTAGCTATTCTTTCACACATTCACTATATACAGATGCAGACATACCAGTGTTTCAAAGCAATTTTAAAGATGTCCAAATATTTTTCTGTATTTGAACATCAATATGAAAAAGGTATAATGTATAAAGAAGAACACAACAATTTAACAATTACCACAAAAAAAAATTGCTGAAGTTTTTGGGGTTTAACTTGTCTTGCAATTTACGAAAGTACTCATAAGAGAGCTAGTCATTGTTTTCTCATTTCAAAATGTTTGAAGAAAATATACTAAATAATACCAGAATTTGGTTATTTATTAAAGATAAATAATTAGACATAGTAGCAAATTTATTACTTACCTTCCAGAATTAGAGAATTTTAGCATATATATTGTGTAGAGACTTTTTTTTTTTGCTTCTATCTATATGACATATCTAACTTGCTATTTTCGAGTTTTCATTTATTGTTCATTTATCACCGGAGCAACGTAGTTCTTTTTCAGAAAGAGCTGAAGATACTATTGAGTTTATAGTACAATAGATAAAATCCCACATAACTTCATTCTTTTCCTTGTTGAATTGAACAGTAAACTTCTTGTAATAAACCAAAGAATCTCTAACTTACAAATCCTGAAATGAGTCATTGACAATCATGTTGTAGAAACTTCTCCCAATAAATGGTGGAAACATGTCAGCACTTTCATGATAAATTCTCACCTTCCTGATCAACAATTGTTTTTCTGCTTGTTTGTTTGTTTGTTTTTGTCGATCCTGGGGGCTGAACTCTGGGCTGGGCCCTGTTCCTCAGCTCTTCAGCTCAAGGCTAGCATCCTACCGCTTGAGCCACAGAGCCACTTCCAGCTTTGTTCTGCTTATGTGGTGCTGAGAAATCGAACCCAGGGCCTCATGCAAGCATGCAAGGCAAGCACTCTACCACTGAGCCAACTTCCCACCCCCCGATCAACAATTCATTTAAACTTAACTAGAAAAGATATGTGGTAGTCACAGTGGCCAGACACTCAAGAGAAGAAAAAAAAAAAAAGTCAAGAGAGGTAGAATGGGAGAAACCTTCCCATGTTATACCTTCAAAAACAGGAATTAGCATCTCTAGAAAGTTAATCAGGCTTAAAGACTGAAAATGCCAATCACAATCAACCTGTCCTTGCCTTACCTGCCATTACAGAGTAGCCATCGAGCAAGAGAATAGTGAGGTATAATCTTCTGCATGACACTGGCCATCACCATGGTAACAACCAGCTGTATACCTATCACACCCTGTGTAAAACAAACAAACAAATAAATTTAACAGTAAATGAATTTTGACTTGGGTTTACTGCTGAAAAACTTGCCATACAGTTTGAAAATTACATGTTTAAGAAAAATGAGTTTACTATTAAAATACATCATTATCATGGCATTTAGGTATTCAAGATGACATACTCAGTTTAAACTTAAAATTTATTATGTAGTCTCACAAACCTTTGCTACAAGTTAATGAAGTGTTACATCCATGTGAACAAAAGTAAAATGAATTAGATACACTTCTGAAATCTTCTCCCAATAAATGTTTTCTATAAATTAAGGATATCAAAACAAAGTGAAAAGTATTGATTGTCCAAACTTCTCTAGTTTACTCCATATACTTAAAACACCATCTTGCTAATAAGCTTTTGAAGTAGTATGCAAAGCTAGCTTTAGTCGTTAATTCAATAATTCCAGTACTCAGGAGTCTGAGGCTAGAAGATTAATAATCAGAACCTGACTCCAAGTGTATATCAGTGTCTCATACCTGCAATCCTGGCTACTCAAGAAGCTGGGGAACAGTTTGAAGTCATCCCAGGAAGGAAAGTCCTTAAAACTCTTACCTCCAAATTAATATAGTAGGGTGCTAACTTCAAGCAAAAGTTCAGAGACAGCACCCAGGCCCTGAGTTCAAGCCACAGTATCAACACAAAACAAAAAGAACCTGACTCACATGAGAAAAACATCTTTCTATCAAAGTTGTTTGTTTCCTTTTTGTTAATCTTGAGAGAATGTTTTTCTGAAAAGTTCCTGCTTTGACCAGGTGGCCTGACTCTTGTTAAATACTTTTTAGATATATACATCCTTTCCCTAAGCACTTTCATTAAGACATGGTGTTAGAAGCTCCTTCAATTTTAGTTATTTTGGATGAATTAAGCCACAACCTTTGGCAGATTATGAACCTGAGATAAGCCAATGCAAGCAGAGGGGCAGGGCCTGCCTGGTAGGGATAAAAAGGGAGCAGCCTGCCTGCTCTGTGTGCTTGCTTGCCAGGTTTCGGGCTGACGGTGCACCCTTCTAGAAGTGAACTTTGCCTTGCTGAGTTCCATTCCAGTTGGTGTCCTTATTCCTATGTGACACCTCAACATCTTGAGATATTTCTAACATTCAAAAAAGAGAAGTATGAATATGATATGTTGATGGCAGAACCTGAAAACTGAAATTGCAGATTTGAAAACTGAACTTATACTGCTACCATCTATTTCCAGTGAGTAAGTTCCTCAACAACATACAACAATCCTACTAATTTTCTGTCATCAAATCCTATACCACCCACTAGATGTGTAATTCTGGAGATATTACTTAAACACCCTTGCACCTTTATTTCCTCTTCCATAAAACAGAGATAATAATTCAATCTATGTCTTCAGACTGGTTGGGAATTATGCCTCATACATAGTTAAGCAGTTAATACATGATATCATTGTTTGGTTTTGTCATCATGATTATTATCACAAGTACTAGGAGACAGAATTTTTCTTATCGAGAATGGAGAAAAAAGTGCTATTAGTCTCAGAAACTCAAATTTTTGGCATGAAGAAGTAATATAAAAATGTCAGAAGACCAAAGGTGTTAGCAATATCCCCACCTTTGCTCCTCAGCCCCACCTAGATCTGAGCTACTCCCTGCCCTGGAGCTTCCAGTCCTATAGCTGGCCACTTCCTCTCTCTGCCCAGACCCACCTGCTCATATATGGCTTACCTTTTACCTCACTTCCCCAGAGACAGACCCTCGACTTGGATGGAGGCAGATGCCATGTGCTCCTACTCCGGGAAGATATAGCCCCTCTAATAAACCTTACGTTTCTCCTGTGCTGCCTCTGTGGTCCTCTGGGAGGGTCCTGAAGGATCCTTTCAAACTGGAGTGAAGTATTTGTAACTCATGTCACAAAGGGACAATTTAATAGTATGTAGAGTTCTTATAACTCAGTAAGCAGTCAATGATCTAAATCTAATTTTTAAAAAGATAATTCCTCAAAAATTAATTAAAAAGGTTCTTAAATGGGACTTCTAAAAAAAAAGTATAACAAACCTACCTTAGCTACTTCTATTTGGGGATATTTTAATGCCTTAATCTCTACCAACTAGGTTAAAGTTAACTAGGTTAAACTTTTACATTCTCCTAACATCAAATGTTCTTTTCTTTTCCATTTCCTATCATTATTTTTCTGTAATTCATAATAGAAATCCTGCAATCTCCATACAGTGCACGACACTTCAAAGAACTTGTTCAAGTAGAACAAGGCCAAGAAATATATTAACACATATGTCAGAAAGATAGTATATTTGAGATTATAGGTGTCAAAAAGTAAAAGATCTCTATTTAGTCAGTTTTGTGGACACAGTAAGTAACCTCAACCTGGCCTACAAGGAAGTGATAGTATCACAGAATTTTCAAGGTCATGTAGTACAATCTCTCAAACATTTTGTAAAATGTTATTTGTATAGATATTTCTGTTCCTTAAAAGCAGAAACCTATCTTGATCACATCTAATAAATGTCATAACTATTAAATGGGATTTCAGAAAGATTATTCTAGAAAATAGATATGATGAAATGTGATAAACTGGAGTAAGATTTTTTTTTTTGCCAACATTTGTTTCCTTCAAATAATAAAACACAGATATTGCCACAGACATGAGAAATATTGCCACTCTTAAATGATGTAAATCATGTTAAGGCAAAAATTAGAGAAGTGGACTAAAACTAGGAATATATAATAATTCAAACTCCAAAATAATGAAGTACTTCTGGGAACCAGAAGAGAAACACATTCCAAGGGTATTAAGGGTATTGTTTAAGAACTTAAGAGACTGATTATGTATGGAGGGAAAGAATGAGAGATTCACCTTGAGAAAGACAACATGGGAAGGTTGGTACATTCTTGGTGTTCTAATTAATTACTTAAATGAATTCATGCAAAAGTATAACTTTAACAATTTTACTATGTTATTTTACTCTTTTAATTAAAGCTGATAAGACCTCTAAAACCTCACCTATGTTCCCTATGTTCTATACTATATACTATTGTATAATGGAAATTTTATTCTTCTTTGCTTTTTTCCTTTGTAGTAATGGGGGCTGAATTTAGGGCAAGGGCTCTGCTACTAGAACCACATATCCACCCCTTTTGTTAAGTTTCTAAAAATTTTTGTAGACATAAAGTGCTCAAATGTATTTCATATACACACTTATATACACACTTATAATGTAGTTTGATCAAATTCACCATGTATATTACTGATTCTTAACATCCCCTCCCCGAACTGTTTCATTCGATTACTTTCATAATTATATATAATGTACTCAAATCATATTCATTCTCCATCATATTTTCTATTTCTCATTCTTCCTTTTGTCTTATATGACCCTGAACTAACCAATCCTCCTCCTATCTCCACCCCCTAAGTAGATGTGCATGCATATAGGAATGCAACACCATATGCTGATAAAAATCTTTCAACTTTTTGTGAGAAATCATTGAATCTTCTCTAGAATTTATTGCTATTAGGTGACTACATATGTGCTATTAAAAAGGTCAATTTTACCCTCAGATAATATTTAACATAGATAATTTAAGATTATATGGAAAATATACCTTACGAGTTATTGCTTTTCATACAAATGAAGGGAAGAAACCTTAGACTTTTTTTTTCTTTTTTTGCCAGTTCTGGGACTTGAACTCTGGGCCTGGGTGTTGTTCTGTAGCTTATTTTGCTCAAGGTGACACTCTACCACCTGAGCCACAATACCACTTCTGACTTCTTTGAGTAGTTTATTGGAGATAACAGTCTCACTGAATTTCCTGCCCAGGCTTGCTTTGAACCATGATGCTCAGATCTTGCCCTCCTGAATAGCTAGGGTTACAGGCATGAGCCACTTGGTCCAGGCTCAAAATAGTAATCTTTTAAGAAAATTATACATTATTAGTATTTGATTTAGAGTAACTTTTAGATCCTCAGTATATAATTAACAATTACAGTGCACCTATCAAGATTACAACATACATAAAAGAATTAAGGTATCTTAAGTGAAGACATGATGTTTTAACATGAAAAAAAAATCCATTTTAATGACCCATCTTCATGCCCAAATTCATATATAGGGTTTTTTTACATAAATGACTCTCTGAAATGTTTAAAAATCAACTGTCTTGACTATTATTTTGTAATTAAAGAAGAATGCTTAAGCATATTTACTTTAAATGTAAACATAAATTTGACAAAAACAAAACAAAACAACTGTTAAGCTGAGCAGAGATGCAGTAAAGCTACAAAGTCCATCAAGATTGAAGTCTCAAAGACAAAACCATATGGGTCACTGATTCAAGTAGCCTTAATGGTTTTATCAACGCTTCAAAACAATAACTTGACCAAAAAGATGGTTTCTGTCTGGATTCATTGCCCTTAGGTTCTGACTCTCTTGATAACTGGAACTGGGGAAAGTCATTTATGAAATAGCTCATAAGCACCCAAGAAGGGCAAAACACTGGGATAACTTAGGTTTCAACCTTTCCACATCTATTAACCTGAGGCCATGAAAGCAACAAAGTTATTTGCCTTTAATGTCTGGAAGAATGATCATTTCAATTTTTGTCAGTAATAGTTTCCAAGTAGGCTAAAAAAAATTCTTGACAATGAAAATTAAACAACTCTCTGAGAAATAAAATACACCAAATAGCAATATTCTTCTTTCTTGTAGACACTAAAAATAAAACTTCAAAACTTAAATATAAACATGCTACAATTTTTAAATTCAAACTCTGAATACTGTATCAACCTCCCTGGAGTTAGAATTTTGTTATGTTTCATTAAACTAGCTCTCCTGCTGACAATCAGATTGAAACAAAGCACACATTGTTTACCATTAGAAAACATATTTACATATAAACTTGGGACTCACACCACCCCAAATGGTTTCAATTTTCATCTCCCTGAATAAGTTAGGAAGGAGAAAAAGAAGAGATGTTACTCAATATATTTCCTACTTTCTGTTTCTCAACTGTTTACATGTTTTAATAATTGATTGCTAGACATGTTCAAACAGATTTCTTAGACATGCTCAAATAATTTTTTACTCGAATTTCAACTCGCTACATATAAAATTTAGAATTTACACGTTAAGCATTTAAACAAACCACCTCTGAACAATTTACAAATGAAGAATACAAGATGCAAACAATAAAGATCTTAGAGCTATTCAGTTATAACAATTACTCACTGCTTTTTTGCACTAAAGTCTACTCAGTGCTTTATATAAACATTTATTGTGCAACAAATTAAATGGTGGGGTCTTAGATCACCAGCAACTGCCATCAATGAGCAGTTAGTTCACTAAGACAGCAAAGAGAAAAAAGTAATGATGCTGCGCAGCAGTGGCTCACACCTGTAATCTATCTACTCAAGAGGCTTAAATCTGGAGAATTACAGTTTAAATAAAATAAAAAGTTTAAGAGCACAGAAAAAGGATAGAGAAACTGAGTAAATCTTAACAGGCAGTTGAGAGAGCAGTATGAAATACGTAAGTATGTAACACGTAAGGATATCTGATACTGAAGTGCATAATGAGAAAGATTAAGAATAAAAAGCAGTTGAAACTAAGAATGACCAAAGATAGACTAATTTAGAAGGAAATCAATCAACCTTCAGTGAGACTGAACACCAAAGATGACAATGTCTCAAAGTTTATTTCAAAATGTTTTTATTTGGATGACTGGCAGAATATTAGACATGGATAGGCAAGCTAAGGTCTGAAAGAAGGTTGACAAGCCTCAGCTAGGCTTCCTACAGAGTACTTTTCTTGCATCTTTGGTTTTCTAGAACACAGAAATTAGAGCTGGTGGCTCATGCCTGTAATCCTAACTACTCAAGAGGCTGAGAGCTGAGAATCCCGATTCAAGCCAGCCTGGGAAAGAAAGTTCAAGAGACTTTTATCTCCAATTCACCAAAAAGCTGGTATGGAGCTGTGGCTCAAGAGGGAGAGTACCAGCTTTGGGCAAAAAAGTTCAGGAACAGGGCTCAAGCCCTGAGTTCAAGTCCCAGGACTGGCAGACACACAAAGATTACATTAAAAAAAAATCAAAATCATGCTTTCACTTGTATAGCAAGAATGACTGATCTGCCTTAAATAGCTGACAAATGTTTGAAAGACTTTTATTTTAACTAATTTGTAGTAAAAATATAAACTAGCAAATATATTAGACATTCAACTTCCTTAAGTATTCCATTCAACTCTATCTTAATGATACCCAGGAAGCCAAATTAAAAGTAGGCTGTTTGATGACTGATGATATGCCACAAAAAGCAAGTAATATTTCAAACATTGTTAAAAAAAAATATACTTGGTCCACAATGCATCTCAAGAGTATAAAAATACTCTCAGCCTCAAATACTTACGGATAAATATATTCAATTTGGCTACTTTTTTTTTTTTTTTCCAGTCCTGGGGCCTGAACTTTGGGTCTGGGCCCTGTCCCTCAGCTCTTTAGCTCTAGGCTAGCAGCTCTAACACTTGAGCCTCAGAGCCACTTCCAGTTTTCTGGTGGTTAACTGGAGATAAGATTCTCATGGATTTGGGTAGCTAGGATTACAGGCGTGAGCCGCTGCCACCCAGTTTTTGTTTTTGTTTTTTTAAAAGACTTATAACTATTAAAACTACTTTCAAGCTCATAGATTCTTTTTAGATAAAACCTGAGTAAAAAATGCCAGATGCCAGTGGCTCCTGCCAATAATCAGCTACTCAGGAGGGTAAGATCTAAAGATCCCAGTTCAAACCCAACCTAAGCAAAAAAGACCATGAGACTCTTCCCTTCAATTTACCACCATAAAAGCCAAGTGGAGTTGTGGCTCAAGTGGTAGTGTTAATCTTGACTACAAAAGCTCAGTTCAAGCCCAGAGTTCAAGCCCTAGGACGACTGTCACCAAAAACAAAAGAAAACAAAACAAACAACAAAAAAATCCTATGTAAAAATTACTCTTTTGTGATATGTACATATAATTGTTTTGGCTAAAAACTAGTATACAGCAGATCTTGGAACTGACTGACATTTAAATTCAAGGTGAAAGGATATAATTCATTTCTTTATTCAGTGTTGGTTTTATCTAACCCTTAGTGCTAACCACTTCTCACCTTGACCTAAAATAGAATGTGATAAGTGGTATGGCAGAGGTTAATTCCCAATGTTACAGGAACAATCCAAGTTAAAAGAGTGATTATATCTTAAAAAAGGAGGTCTGGGGAAATCTGGTTCACAAAGATGACAGCTGAACTAGCTGGACAAGGATAAAGATATATACCACTATCACAAAGAGAAGGAAAGAGAATATTGATGGCTACATTTTACTATGAATTATACACCACAGGCTTTTTAAGTTTTTGGAAATAATTACAGGATCTTAAGCCCAAGAAACCAAGTCAAACAAATTTTGGGAAAACAACGGTTATTAATCTAGCAGGCACAAGGCCCTGGTTCAGTCCTCAACACTACTACTCTTCCCCAAAAAGGTAGTAAAAGCAACACATTCATTGTATATTGTATATGTACACACACACACACACACACACACACACACACACACAGCATTGAAGATACCAATGTTCTCATTTAAAGGATCAAGAATAGACTAAACTAAACATGGTAAAAGTATAACTTTATGATGTTCTGTCCCACTAAATATAATCAGAGTAAGTACAACGATGTACTAAATTTGAAAAATGAAGTCTTCACAAGTTACATGCAGTTGGTCAAGCTAATGAAAAGCAAATCAAGAGTCTTTTTATATAGCCTGCTTTTGAATATTTGTTTTATTGAGACAAGATTTCACTATGTAGCCCTGGATGGCCTCAAACTCATCTCCTGACTCAGCCTCCTGAATGATAGAATTACAAGAAAGCACAAAAATGACCAGCTATAGCAATTGTTTGAGCAAACTCAGAATAAGTACAAGAGATAAACTCTCAAAGAAAGGTAAGAGCAGTTAATACTTAAATAAATGATTGCAAGCAACTACAAGTCTGCATGATTTAGCAGGTAGGTACTGCATCAGAGATGAGTGATCTGGAGTTAACTTTGAAAAGGTTACATGAATAGAAAAGTACAAGATAAGCTTGGGAGATATCTCTGAGGACTAACCACACCAAGGTGAGGAGAAAAATGCCATAAAATAAAAATTAGGATTACCAACATAATCAGTATAACTGAAAAGAGATCTTGAAATTGGAGAATTGATGCTGGAGAGATTTGTTTACAAAAAAAAAGGTTACTTTAATAGTTTCTTCACCAAAACTGAGGACAGTTTAAAATCCAAAGGAGAAAATTTTTATAATTACTACCAATAGTGGTTAAAAAAAAAATCACAAAGAGGCAAGAAATCTCTCCAAGACAATCACTATTATCCTAGGGTAGATAATATAGGCTATTCTTGACTTTATCAGTTTTATGACATAACACTAGCCCTTAGAGACTTAGTAAAATTAGACTGAAAGTTAAAAAATGAAATAGAACTAAAAAGGAGACTTGTGCTAACATGCAACTGAGGTTACAGAAGGATGCGGATTGGGCACAAAAGCAGATAAAGGAATAAATAGCCTACTGATATGCAATACTGACTTATCATTTTACTGATGTATTGATTCATATGAAATGCTGATACTGTATTATCTTGATCTATAAAATAGCAATTTCTTAATAGATCAAAATAATACTACAAATAGATAAATAGAACTGTATTAACAGGCAGATGGATTTTCAAACACAATTGTTTAGAGTATTAGTATGTCATGAGTTCTACTGAGAAGGTAAGTACCAGTGGGAGGCAATAGGATTAATGGAGAGAATGAATGAGGATAAATGTGGTCAAAGTAGTTTATTTGTATGTAACAGCAATGAAACCAGTTGGGATTATTTTAGGAAGGGAGGAAGAAGATAAAGGAAAATGGTAGAGCTATGAGTTTGATCAATATACAGTATATAAATATATAGAAATTTCATCATGAAATTCTCCCTGTATAATTAATGCACATTAACTTAAAAGAGAATTAGTTTGTCAGCACCAATGATTCAAAGAACAAAATGCTTTTAATTTTTCAGAGGAAAATGTACAAGCATGACATTTTTGCTATTTTCTAATTTAGAAAAAAAATAAAAACTAAAGTGAAAAATGAACAATCTTCAATAAAATACCTAAACATACCAAAAATGTCATAAGTAGAACTACAATCATAGTAGAATGCACAGCAAAAAAAGAAAAAAAAAGAGCAGCTCAAAAAAAGAGCTGCGCAAAAAGAGCTGCTTCAGACTTTCTGGTGAAGATGACAATATATAGTCTTTTATCAGAATTTGATTAAAACGTAAAAAGAAGAGAAGACACTTTTCTCAGAGGTGATAAGGCAAGTGGAAGACTAAACAGAGCAAAGATAAATACACTTTCTCACAAGAATAGAGGACATTCAAACTAAATACAATTCATAAACCATTTTAACACATTGGTGTTGAAATTAATAGTTGTTTTAAAAGATAATTTCTCAGTTACAGTGGGTTAAACAAATTATGCAGCATCTCATATAGAACAATGCCATAGTCATTAAAATGTGGATGGAAGTGAATCATTTTAAAAGATGTTAGTTAACAAGTTGCTTCATGTCTAGCCAAGACATGCACAAATGTTTCAGTACACCACTAAAAGATTCAATGGAAGAATGTAGCCTAAATTCTTTTACTTTTCCTTGACACTATAGAAAACCTTGCAGGTCTATATTCAGAGAAACTATTAGCCATTAACCGAACACAATAAATCAAGTCATTTGACACTTACAAATAAATTTAAGTCAATTTCAGCTAGGTCTTAAACACTTTCTTGACTTTCCAGTTTTCACTTAAAAAAACAACAAAAACAAAAAAGCCCAGTATAACTGCAAACTAGCCACCATCATTCCTAACTATAATCCCTAGTTTGAGGATCTCTCCTGCAATTAAATTATATTCATCTCATCTTTAAATTTTCTAGAAAAGTGACATGGCAGGTTTCCAATATGTTGACCTATTTGCCTTATAAATAGATAAAAACATAAATCATAAATTTCCCTGTTTTTTTAAATTATATTCAGAAGTGTACAAGGAATTTCAGCATAAAGAAAAATAGTCTAAAAGCAAAAGACAAAGTATCTGTTTTTTATAGATCTGAGAACAAGGTTTGTTTTTATAAGATAATCTCAATTTAATGCAACAGATGTTACAAATACTTACAACACACTAAAAATTAAAATTTTGTTGAGAGCCGGATGCTCATTCATTAATCCTAAGCTATTCAGGAGACTGAGATCTGAGGATCACAGTTTAAAGCCAGCAGGAAAGTATGTGAGACTCCAATTAGCCACCAGAAAACTTAAGTGGCACTGTGGCTGAAGTGGTAGAGTGCTAGCCTGGAGCTGAATAGCTAAGGGACAGTGCCCAGGCCCAGAGTTCAAACCCCACCATGGAAAAAAATATTGTTGAGTACACTAAAAAATATTAACTAAACAAAGTTAAAATATAAAATTAAGCTTAACTCAAAATTTAAAGTCAGATATAAAAAAAAAACAAGAAAATTTAATATGTACCTTTGATGTCACCATTTAGGCAACGCACTCATTGTAAATGTTCTAATGTATTAAATAATTAAACATGCTGGGAATATAAATTCTGTCACTAGCTACAAAAAAATTAGAAAATCTCTAATTCTCATATTCCTTATCAACAAAATCATAAGTGATCTCTAAAATCTCAAGCAGATTTGTCTATGACTACATTATTTTAACTAAATACAAAATCATTGGCACTCATGCACTTAACATTTCTATATCACCATTAGAGCCTGTGATATGTAATTATTGCTAGTGGCAATGAATAATCTGTTCCTTACAAAGATTACATCACCTAACACACCTGTAAGAAAATGTAACATTTATATATATAATATTTGCTCTGAGAAGAAATTAGAGTTCCAAATTAGTATAAGGTAGCAGACTTGGCCTTCAACCCAGCATTCTCATCCTATTTAGTGGTTTGTGGATTTCTTTTAGAAAAGACTTATGAATACTACAAATCCTATAATTTTACTTTGTTTTGCATTAAAATCTGACTGAACACCTGTGTCAATTCTCCCTTTTTAAATGACTCACTCTGTTTATAACCAAAACTTTTTATTTTTTTAAACTGGGGCTATCAATAGAAAGAGGGGCTGGGACTATAGCTCAGTGGAAGAGATCATGCCTAACATATATGAAGTCCTGGAATTGATAAGGGTTCGGGGTGGGAGGAACCTGTGTGGTAGTGTACACCTATAATCCTAGGCAGGTGTAGCCCCTGCTACATAGTGAGACCTTGTCCCCATGAACCTAAGAATCTGACATACTTTGAAATCAGTCATTTATAACCATCATAAAAAAAAAGTGTCCAAAGTCCTCTGGAATGATAAAAATCATTAAACCTTCAAGAAATGAAGCTTTGATTCTGTTGGAAAGAAATCTGCCAGTACTTTTTCTTTTGAGAAGAAAAAACTTTAACTTCTTTTTCTGGGTATTATATTAGGACAAAGAGTAGCAAAGGAACCAAATAAAAGATAATAAAATTGCTAAGCTCTCTGTAAAGGATAAATATAGGCAACTACATACACAAGGAAGTAACTAAATATAATAGTTTAAAATGTTTCTCTTCATCACAAAGATAAAGTATAAAATTCATTTAAAAAGTGAATTAGGGCTGGGAGTGTAACTCACTGCTACAGTACTTGTCTAACATGGACAAAATATTAGATTCAATTCCCAGGACTACAAAACCAAGTTAAATAAATAAAAACCACCATACCCTTACAGAGTCAAGGATTTACAACATTAACATGTTTACAAACATGTATGTATAAAAATAGAGCTGAACAGTTTATTGAAGTTCTTTCTTCATAGGCCATTTCCACTGGTGGAAAAAGTTTCCTCTTTCTTTCCAGTGTCCATTTATATTAATCTCATCTCTTCATAATCCAAACTCTCTACTTCCAAGAACTTACTCTATTATTATGATCTTGGGCTTCTACTTTTCCCTGTGATACCTGAGAAAGAAAACAAGTAAGTAAATAAATAGTTGGTGAGTATTAAGATGTTAACATAGGAAAGGAGCCTTTGAAAATTATGCTAATAATAAAATCTTTCAAGGGAACGTGTCTGGTGATCACATGGGAGGGAAGGCTCTATGAGAGTACATACTTATAACTCAGGAAAAAGCTAAGTTACAGGTGCACGAGTAGGAATCCAAGTAGAAAGAAAAGAAGCAATCTTATTCTTACAGCCCTCAGGAAAGGAAATACATAGATATAATTCAGGCTTGGAACAATGACACACAAAATACGTACGCTCATTAAGAAATTCTAGTGTATCACAGCTCCTCAGCCCCAATTTTTCTTCTTGTTTCTCACTCATCAATATTACTAAGAGTTCACCCCCAGCTCTAAGGGAAACTCTTACTCAAGTGTAAAGGAATGCCTTAACTCGATGCAACTAAGATAGCAAAGATATGAAAGAATCTGTATTCTCATTTCTTTTAGCAGTAGCAGATGTGTTTGGCATCTGAGTAAGCAATGTCACTATGCATAGCCTGACAGTAATTATTAATTTCTCTAGTATTATATAAGACACTCTATATTAACTAGGCTTGAGAAGATTTTCTAGAAATTGAATTATACAGCTACAAAATGCAACTATTTCTAATTATAATATTTTATAGGAAAATGATTGAGTTTTGAAAACTGAATTAAACTCTCAAAATTCAATCCCCTTCCAAATGGAAACTTATCAAACATAAATGATAACAAGACTGGAAACCAAAGAAAGGAGCCAAGGTGACTGGGTTAGAAAGTCAAATTTTATCACCAGGAACTGTGTAATTTGACAGGTTAAATTTGTGGTGCCTCCATTTCTATGTCGGTAAAATGAATATTAAAAAAAAATCTACACAAGATTTAATTACTTCAAAAGGATTTAAATGAGTTTTAAGTTTAGAATAAAATATATTTAACTATTACTTATTGAAGAAAAGTAAAATTCAATTTTACTCCTCTGTAGTAATTCTACTTGGCCCTTAAAAATCTGGACTAATAACCCTTTGTGAATTCCTTCTTGGATTCTACAAATAATGAATATCCTTTCCATTGTCCCTTCAATGTACATTCAACTAACTGTACATCAACAACATCTACAAATTAATACATTCAGAATCACAGAAATGCTAAGTCAAACTAGAAGTCACCCAGTTCTAATTCAAGCTACATTCTGTGCCATGTACTTATTTTATCATCAATCAATTTTAGAAATAGTCACATACAAAAAGACTCACATGTCTTGATTAAAGATTATATACTATAATCAGACATTAGTATTTATTTTTAAGCTTTAATATCAAAGTAGCAAAATTTGAAATTGTTTTAAGTTTTTCTAAATTTCATGATTAATGCTTCCAATGCAAAAGATAATTAGTCTAACAACAAGTGAATACAGCAAGATTTCAGAATAGAAGTCAATATACAAAAATTATTAACTTTTCCATCTCCCAACAATGAAGAAGAATTTGCAGTTAAAAATGTGATTTTGGAGGCTATGAAGGTGGCTCAGTGGTAGAGTGGTTGCCTTGCATGTATGAGGCCCTGATTCGATTCCTCAACACCACATAAGCAGAAAAAGCCAGAAGTGGCATTGTGGCTCAAGTGGTAGAGTGCTAGCTTTGAGCTGAAGAGCTGAGGGACAGTGGCCAGGCCCAGAGTTCAGACCTACCACTGACCAAAAAAAAAAAAGTGATTTTGGCTAGAGATGTAGGTTAGTAGAACACGTGCCTGTCCATGTTCTAGGTTCTGGGGATATATATATATATATATATATATATATATATATATAGTGTGTGTGTGTGTAGCATCACAGAACTGCTACTAAAATACCACTGTTACATCAACATTTTTTAAAAAGTTAAATAACTCGATATAAATCTAAGAAAATATGTATAAGATCTGTTGAAAGAAAACTACAAGACTCTTAAGACCAAACCCAAACAACAAAATATATGTAGTTATTCTGTGCTCATGGATAAGGAGGGCCAATATTGTCAAGATGTCAGTCTTTCTCCATTTGATCTCTCTATGCAATCAAAATCCTGAGAAATAATAATTTCAATACCAAAATACTTTTTCCAAAGTTTATAAGGGATAGGGCCTAGGGATGTAGTTCTGTGGTAGATTACTTGCCTAAAATATCAAGGCCTTGGGTTTGATCCAAAGAACTACAAAACCAACAAAACAAACCAATAATGACTAAAAACCCACAAAATTCAAAGTAAAACTCTGAGCCAGGGGCTGGTGGTGCACATTTGTAATCCCAGCCATATGGGGAGGTATGAGGATCACAGTAGGAAGTCAGCCCTAGGCAAAACTATGAGACTCTATCTGAAAAATAACAAAAGGACTGGGAACAAGACCCAAGCAAGAGGTAGAGCATCTGCCTAGCAAGTGCAAGGCTTTAGGTTCAAACCCCAGTACAACCAAAAAACAAAAGAATAAAAGAAACCAAAAAAGCAAAAAAAAAAAAAAATAGTGGTGGGTAGAAAAAAAGCTGACAAATTTTATAAGAAGGAAAAGACCCAGAATAGCCAATAATAAAGAAAAACAAAGTTGGAGGCCTGATAATTAATGAACTTCAACGTTTAAATGGACACTACAAGGACCTTAAAAAATAGATATAAATTTAACATCAATAAAATTGCTTCTTTAAAAATCTGCAGAAAAAAAAAATCCCCCAAAACTGTAAGATACCAATATACAAGTATCAGAATGGCCAAAATCCTGAACAGATAATACCAAATGCTGACAAGGCTGAGCAACACAACTTCTCGTTTACTGCAAGTGAAAGTAAAAATAGTATAGCCAATTTGAAAGATAATTTGGCAGCTCTTATAATCATGTTCTTATCATGTATTTCAGCAATTGTATTCTTTGATAGTCTCCCTTCTTATACAAAATTAGAAAATTAGGCTTTGGGTCTTTCCAGTTATATTGTTCCCTTTGCCTAGTTTCACAATTAAGTTAAAGAATATAAGCCGTACTATTCATACATTTGAAATGCATATATAAATATAGTATCGAGAGGCATAGTAACTGTTGAAGGTCTTTGTTTTTTACACTCAGGTAAGTTTCTAAATCGTACCAAAGAGGAGGCTGCCAATACTGAAGGCTAAAACACAAGCTCCTGCTTATGAGTTTGAAATCTTTCCTGTAGTTAAGTACCTGACAAGGCTCTGAAATTTACTAAAAACCCATCCATCTCGGAGGCAGGTAAGGTTTAAAAAAAAAAAATTCCAGAAAATGATTTAATGAATGGAATCCACTCTCCCCCCCCCTTCCCCCAGGGCACTTAGGTGAGAGTACCAGCATAACCTTGAAATTTCTATCCTTTCTTTCATAAATGGCTTGTGGACCTGCTGGCCCACAAAGAAAGCTACAGGGAACTAAATCCTTAGTAACCCAATTTTGATTAAGATCCTCTTTCTTCGGGTCCTGGAGTACCTTCAGCCTGAAAACAATACAGAAAAACAGAAACCTTCTTCAACAACTCCCTAATTGGAAGGCCTCAAAATGAAACAGGCTCCGGTTACGGTCCTCCATGATCACTCCTTTCCACCTGTTCCCCGCGTATCGAGTTCTCTCCTAGACTCATTTGCCCTGCACTTCGAGGAACTGACACCGCAGTGGTTCCTACTCCCATACCAAACCGGGCTCCGTAGCCCAAGTCGGACACCTTTTCCGACTCTGGAGTAGCCAAGTTTGGAAGATACCCTGACTGGGGTCGTTGCAATGACGAGGGTGGCTGGCTCTGGTCTCGGAGGGGGGGGGGGGGCGGACTCTGTTTCCAAGAGGTAATCAATGGCTGCCCACGGTCCTGCGGCGGAGGAGGGGCTGGCGGGACCGAGGTGCGGGGTCGGGTAAGGTCAACGCTCTTCACCTGGCGCCGCGGGCCGGACGGAGAAAGGACCCCCTCGGGGAGCCCCAGCCCCCGCCCCGCGGGCCCGGGCCCCGCCGCACCCCAGCCCTCAGGACAGGTGAGGTCCGGCCCGACGGCTCCCCGCAGCCGGCTCCATTCAGAGCACCGCACCGGCCCCGCTCCGCTCCGAGGACCGCCTCCCCACGGCCCCCGCCCCGGCCTTTTCCTCCCTACAGGAGTCCCACCGGTCCTCGCGGAAGGACTCACCATGGCGCCAAGGACAGGTCGTGAACTAGACACTCCGGAGTCGCCAGAACCGCCCCGGATCTCCGCTCCCCAGCCTGCGTTGAGGGGAAGCTCGGGAAACCGCCAGGGATCAGGGCTTCCGGCTCTACCGGAAGTTCTCCCCGCGCGGGACAGGAAGTTCCTCCTCCTCCAGCATGCCGGCGACCCTGCGCCACGCAGAGATGGGGCGAAGCAGGACGTCCTCTAAAGCCACTTCCGCGGGTGCTCGGGTAGAGGCTGGGGGGCGGCGCTGACCTTGAGACCGGGAGGCGCCGGCGCAGGCGCGGCGCAGGCAGGTGGGTGGGTGGGTGGGTGGAGTGGGCGGGGCGTGGTTGGGAGCCGGAGAGGCCTCGGAGGTAGGTGGGCGCCTGGCTCCGGGAGGTGATGGAGCCTGGGCTGGGGTGGGGTAGGAGCTGACCCCAGACCCAGTGGTTTGCTGAGCGTGGAGAACGAGATGCTAGGCCCTGTGTATACTGGGTGGTCGCGGTCACGTCCACTCCACGTCTGCCTTCTGGTTTTCCTGACTCTGCCGTGGACTCGGGTCTCGCCCTCTCCGTGGACTGATGCTCGGGGCTTGCGTGTGACTCCTACGGATCGGAGTGAGAGGTTCCTTCGCTGATCACAGACACGACCCGAAGCCAAAAGGAACCGAGTCACCAGGAAGAAAATGCTTCCCGTTTAACACATTCGATGTGGGCGAGTTTGTTTTGGTTAAAAGACAGTAACAGTTACCCGGAGACTAGAAGTCAAACTTCCCCTAGAACCCATAGTTCTGTGACGTGCTTCCTCTCCCCCACCCCCTCCTGCCCTGACACATTTACTACCATCCATCCACTCTTTTCGCCCTTTCATTTAGGTATAACGAGACAGCTCTGGAGGCAGTCTTGAACCCAGAGATGCATCTCAGAATGTAGGCATGATTATGTTGTGGCTACCTTAGTTATGTTCAGAATAACATTTGTCATGTTTTGTTATGCAGTTGCAAGAGAGAGAAGCTAAAAAAACCTTCTGATTGATCAAGCAAGGTGGCCATGGATGGTAATTTTAATCTTCCTTGTCAAAGTACCAAGAAGGAATTGATACTAAGTTATATATGACCCTAAAATTCTAGAAATCAAAATTCTGAGATATCCAGAAGAAGCAGCATGAAACAGTTGTTTCTGTTAGAAAAGGACACAAAGACAAGGTGAAACATAGTGGTTTTTGCTTTAAATTGGGGGAGGAGAGATACAGTATGACAATTTGAGACGATAGAGGAATCATAAATAGTGACAGAAACAGTTGGAAGTGGAATGAGGCTCTGGAATAGTTTTGTAAGAACAGATCCTGTTGAGTTCAAAACAGAACTTCCCTGCGGGTTCTGTTTCTACTATTTTGGGGCAAGGTTGTAAATAGGCATAGGCAAGCCTCAGAGCAACTGCAGATGGTTTTAAGTGGGATAGGAAGAATTGGTGTTATGGAGATCTTTGACCTAGGAAAATGTGTACCAGGAGACATGAGCAAGAACAATTATATTAGTATTATTTATAACATTAAAACTTGGAAACAACTCTCTGCCCTTCAGAAAATAAATGATAAGTCTTGTTAACAACATGTTGAATAAAATGGGAATTCATAAAAGAATACCACAATAGAATTCCACTTATGTAAAGAACTATTAAAACTAAGCCATACCTTAGAGGCAAAACCTAAGTAAGTCTATAAAATAGGTTTATAATTTAGCAACAGAACAATAACCACAAATTTAAGATGATTTCTCTCTAGCTAAAGAGGAAAGAAGATAGAATAAGGAAGACAATACAAAAACATTAAGCATATGATCATACAGGTTGGTTTAACAGGAGAGTCCAGGTTTTCCTGTCATGGTCCTACTTCCTGGTATAACTAATTTCATTCTTGCCCTCAAAATTATCTGTATAACAAATACATGCTTATTCCTTTTAAAGAAATTTTTCCCTCATGCTGAGTGGATATGCCATAGATATATCTCACAAATACTCACTTGAAACTAATTAATATTTAGTAATATAATATTAGATATTTAGCCAATGAAAATAGTTAAATCTGAATGTGAAATAGATGCAAATAAGATCATAATGACTGCCCTGCTCACTTAAATAGATACGGACATAAATTGTATAATGTGTGCCCAGCACTGTGTTTTACTGTTCACAGATATATCACCTTTGTAGGAAAACTTTTAGGTAGGTATTGCCTAAGTTTCTAAGAATCTAAGTTTCAGAGAGTATATGGCAAAGCAGAATTTGAATCCAAACAATGTGACAAACCTACATGCTTGTGGCCTCAATGCCAGAAGAGACCTCGAGTCTGTAAGACATTCTCAGGTCTTTTGTGCTATGTTTCTCATTGGTAATTTGATGAAGCTTACAGAACCCTTTTCATAATAGTGCTCTTAAGTATATAAAATGTGATGCATACAATTAAAATGAAATCAACTTTATAATAAAGTAGGCAAAATATTAAATGTACCATACATGTCATTTTTAGGGTACTTAATGATGACTCTACTATCTAATATCTCTTATTTTCACATACACTAATTCTATCTTGAAATACTTATAGTAATGTGATAGGAAAATATTTTCCAACAAAAACATCAACATTTCTTCTATGTAAAATTGGTTGCATGTGTTCACAATGAAATGACATGTTAAATGTTATGTTAAAGTTAGCAAATATAGGGTTTGAAGTGTAGTTCATTGGTAGAGGGTATATGGTCTTGGGTTCAGTGTCCAGCACAGAAAAAAAATAGCAAAATTTAAGATATAACATTTTCCCTACTAAATTTATAGACATCTATGTATTTCACATCAGAGAAATCGTTCATATTTCCCATCCCACCTTATTCTTTCTGGCCTGAGCTTACAAAGTATGAAGATATCAAAATAAACTAGTTTATTAGAGACAAGAACTTGTGTGAGGGATGAGAAATGGGAATGGCTTAGAATAACACACACACACACACATAACACACACACACACACACACCAAGAAACTTGGAAGTGCTTTCGAGTGTTTTTTGGAGGAGGTCTAAAACTGGTTCCAAACAAGTACATCCACATCTTAGTCTTTAAAAAAAAAAGATTATAATTATTACAGTACCGAACATTCTATATAATTTTCAATACCTGTTGCAATGCTAAAATTAAAGAAGAAAGTTCAAATTGCTGAACATCTTTAGAAGTTTTGTTGGGCTAGAAATGTGAGAAGGTTTTGCTTGCTTTCTCAAGATTTAAAATATCAACAGATAACTGGCAAACCTGATTCTCACCAACAAGGAGGGATTGCATAGCTAATTGAAAGTGACAGAAACCTTGAGAAAACACACTAAAGTACCAAGGATAATTATAATGGAAACTGAAAGATAGCGTTAAGCAACTTGAAGCCCACAAATAAGGTGAGACTTGCAAAAAATGCTAAGATTTGACAAACAGTGGACCTTTAACAATTCTGTTCAGAGCTAGGAGATATTCAAGAAAACCACTTTCAGCCTCTATTATAATCTTAGAGGTAACAGAAAAAGCAAAGGTCCTAAACTGTTGGTTTGCATCATACTTTATTTTTCTTTAAAAAGAGGAATAATTTGACACAGTAAAAGAACATGCTTGTAGTATCAGAATTAAGCCTAGATTAACTTCTTCTATACTGTTAAAATGTACGGAAGACCATTGTTTTCAATTGAGCTTCAGTACTAGGGTCCAAACACCAGACCCAAATAGAGCCAGTGATAGAAAAGTTCTACATCAACAAAGTTGTTTATCTGACCTTTAAGAAATTGTACATATGATCATATAAGATGAAGCTAAGTGAAATGAACCCCAAGATAGGGACACAAGAGGTTTTATCTTTGTTGCTGTTGTTTTTCATGTACTTACAATGTACTATGTGATTTTTTGTTTCTTTTGTATGTTCTTCCCCCATGGTATAACCCCTGTTTTCACTGTATTTGATTCCAGTGCCCTGCATCTTGTAAATAATTTTTTTCTAATTTGGGGAGGGGAAGAGAAATAACAAAATGCTGAAATAAGGATTCAGGATGACCCATTACAACAATGAGATGTACAAAACACTATGTTGAAAAGGAACTTTACAACTTTGGGGAAGGGAGGGAGGATGGTAGGGGAAAAACAAAGAAGGAGGTAACAATGCTCAATAGGAAATGTACTCATTACCTTACTCATGTAACTGTAACCCCCCTCTGTGCAGTATTTATACAATAATATAGTTAAAAAAAGAAATTGGAAAAGGAAACAGCCAAAATCCAAAAATGGACTAGTTTAAATCCATATGATAAGGAAGCCATCTGTACTTTAAACCTATTGGGGAATTACTTTGTACTGACTAGACTTTCTTGTTCCTAGTTACTACTTTTTTCAGCCTTTTCCTGACTATAAAGCCTATTCTTGATTATTTATAGAAAGATATGTTATCATGAGTTCAAGTCCAGCCTGGGCTATATAGAGAGCTCCAGGCCAGCTTAGACTACATACCAAGATCCCTCAACAAAACAAACAATAAATAAATCAATGAAGAAATTATTTCTGGGTAAGGAGGAACAGACTCAGGGTCCAAGATTTTTCTTTTGATTCCTTTGGTATCTGTTTAGAGTCAGCTGCTGACACATGTCTGTCTTGCACTGCTATTCTCTGTCACCTCCACAGAATGACTTTTTCTGAATAATGAAAGTAAAACATTTAAAACACTGGATCAGATTTAGAAGTAAAGAACACTTACTAATATTATCCATCCAATATTGAAAATATTGACAGAAAACAACACTGATCCCAAATAGGGGAAGAAATTCTTTAAACAAATTTTATTGTTACTATAAAGGTGATGTACAGAGGGATTTACCTAAGTCAGCTAAAGAGTACATTTCTCTTTGGACAATATCAGCCCTTCCCTCACTCCCAGTTTTGGGGAAGAAATTCTTAAGGACACCTAATAGCTCAAGTACACATTATCATGTATGTTCTTCCTTCTATGGTATATCCCCTGTTGTCATTGTATTTGATTTTGGTACACTGATATTGTATATACGTTTATATGAGTTAGGGGAGGGAAGGGGAACAACAAAATGTTGAGACAAAGGAAAAGAGGGAATCAATGCAACAGCGATATACACAAGACAATATGTTGGACATGATTTGTACAACTTGGGGGTTGGGGGGGAGGGAAAATAGGAGAAAAATGAGGGAAGGGTAACAAGTTTGACAAGAAATGTACTTATTACCTTACTTATGTAATTGTAATTCCTCTGTACATCACCGTGACAATAAAAATAAAGAAATAAAACTGTGTTCAGTACAGCCTATAGTGTTTTCAGGACAGAATTGCCTGACAAATCACTTCTCAGATTTATCTCCTGCTAACAAATGCATGATTGTATCTACTTTTTATACTATGGGACTTCATCTCCATTGGCTGCCCTGGAATTGTAATCTTGGTCTCAGCCCCCTGTGAAGCTGGGATGATAGGCATACAACTAGCTACTGGTCACGCCAGCTACATAAGACTGAAGTCTGGAAGATCATGAATGCAGGCCTGGCTGGGCCAACAGTCTTTTGAGACCCATCTTAAAGCTGTTGTATCATCTGTCATAACAGTGAACTGCAGTCCTGCCTGCCCTAGGCAAAAATGAGACCATATCTCAAAAATATTCAAAGTAAAAAGGACTGGAGACATGGTCCAAGGAAAAGAGCACCTAGCAGGCAAGTGTAAGGTTCCAAAGTCAAGCCCCAGTGCTGCCTCCCGCCACCAAAAATGAAAACAAGAAAGCAAATTTTCCTTTCTGCCTTTTTTGATATATTTGGGCCTTATGATTTGGATAGTGCCTACCTAGACTGGTGAAGAAACATTTTCATTCAGTCTGCTGGTTCAAATGCTAACCTCTTCCAGAAATACACACATACAAATAGTATTTTACTAGGTATCTAAGTTTCTCAGTACAACCAAGTTGTCACATAAAATTAACTATTATGATTTGGATTTCACAGGATATAGGAATTAACATATACTAAAATGAGTGGTAGAAGGTAAGAAAAGTCCATAAAACTTCATGGAAACTCTTTCTTTTTTCCTATTTCTGGCTGGATTCAGGTTTCAAGTTAAGGCTTCATGCTTGCTAGGCTGCTCAGCTGGTACTCTACCAATTGAGCCAAGCATTCAACCTGCTTTTGTGTGTGTGTGTGTGTGTGTGTGTGTGTGTGTGTGTGTACCAGTGCTGAGGCTTAACTCAGAGCCTCATACTCTTCTTAACTTTTTCATTCATGACTGGTGCTCTCCCACTTGAGTTATGCCTCCACTTTTGGTTTTTTGCTGGTTAATTGGAGAGGAAAGTTCTATAGATTTGTCTGCCTAGGCTTGCTTCAAACCATAATCCTCAAAACTCAGTCTCACGAGTAGCAAGGATTATAGATGTGAGCCTCAGAAACTGGCAGTTTTTAAACCAGAGTGGAGTTAGGGAAATACAGATCCTATATTTCTAATTTGGCTAAGAATGTCAAGGTCTGAAAGAGACTTCACAGGTTTGTTGTGTGTGTTAGCCATGAAGCCATGTAATACCCAAGTCATAGCCAGAGATCCTCCAGAGCATATTTCAGGTGATCAGAGAGAGCCTCTGATTGACAAATAACTTCCAATGCCTTACTCCCTTGATCTGCCAGCATAACTTCTGTATATATACAAATACCTAAATAACCATGTGCATACTCAGGATGAAATATTCCCAAGCAGGCCCAAAACCAGAAAGAGTCACCTGGAGACCCTCCCTTCTATATTTACTTGAATGGAACTTAATTTATTCTGCTGAGATCCCTGACACCTCTAATCCCCTGCCAGGACCATGTTAATCCTAGGCAAAAATCTGAAATTCAATATAAGAAATACTCTGAAAGCATCCATAAGAGACATCTGTTCAACTAACGTTTGTTTTGCCTGCAGTAATTTATTGCAGTGTAATTAAATTTTCTTTCTGACAAAGCTTCTAGACTATTAAAAAAGTAAAATAGAATAGACAGTGTTTATCATGGACCAAGATGTATTTTGACTTTTTAAAATCATGTAAGTAGAGGTGGGGAACAAGAAAAAAGTCTAATCTGTACTTTCAGGTAACAGCTTAACATGAAATGATAGTAGCCACTTGGTTAGCAATAAGCATCTTTGGAGATGAATAGTATAGATTCACAGTCTCTTTCAGGGTCTACTTGATAAAGACATAAAACCCTTATTTACCCAATTTTTGTCTTACTCAACTGGGGAAGGATAGAGTACATTCTAAACATTGGATATCTTGACTCCAAGGTAAATTCTAAATGGTGGTGATAAAATTTTGAGTATTAATTTAAGGAGTCTTACATGAACAGAATTCATCAAACTAGTGGGAATTTTCAAAAGTTTTCATTCATTTAAAAGTCTAAAATTTATAGAATTAATACTCCATGTTAATGCTCATCTAGTTAGGTTTTAGAAATATGATGAAGATATTGTCCTTGAATTGCACTTTAAAATCTGATAAGGGAAACAGGCTTATAAAGAGGTAAAATATGTTATAATATGTTAATTCAAAGGTATTATGTTTAGTATAAAACAGTTATAAGGGGTAACAATATATAGGGTGATAAGCGCCAGCTGGTATGAAATACCTTTAGGAATTAAAAAGTACCACAAAGGGATATGTATATACTGCTGATGCAAATATAAAAGTTACCATATTATGAAGAAATTTTATGTACAAGTCATACCATTTGACGCAGCAATTTTCTTTTAGTTACGAACTTTGAAAACATCCAGAGTCTGTAGTTTAACCCTATAATGCTAGCTACTTAGGGAGCAAAGATTGGTGGATTGAAATTCAAGGCCAATAAAGAAAAAAAAACAGAATTTTGTATTATCAATCTCAACTAATGGCTGTGTGCAGTGGCATATCCCTATTTTGTCAGCTACACAAGTAGGAGGATTGCAGCCTAGTCCAGCCCAAAATAAAGTAAAGCCTTACCTTGAAACTAACCAATGTCAAAAGGGCTGGAAGAATGGCTCAAGTATTAGAATATCTGCCTATAAGCACAAGGCTCTCAGTTCAATACATAATGTTACATATGGAAGTTTTATAATTATTACAGCAAAATAAGATGAGAGATTGAGAAAACTAGAAAGATTTTAGACAAAGATACAGCTGTTATAAAATATAATCATAAACAGTTACGTACTTTTTAAAAAATGCCTGTGAAATATAGCACAGACTATATTTAATTAGAAAGCTAAGGACTATGCCATTTTACCGCCCTCTTCAGTGTTTTGAACTTTGTATGTTATATGTGTAAAAATTAAATGCAATTTTAAAACATTCTGCTTCAGATTTTATATAAATATAAATATAAACATTAGTGATACAAAGAACCATTTATGCTAAGTGAAAAATCAAGGCTATTTCATCTCTTGCAGTATCTAGTATATGGTTAGAAAGTATATAGACTATCTGTATTACAAGAAATACTTTATTCAGTGTTTATACCATAATAAATATAGATCTGGTTTATATCAAAACAAGTAATACCATGAATAAACTCACTTTAGAAATGATTGAAGGAAAATGTCAATGTTTAGCCTGGAATATATGTTTGTGAGATTCAGATAGCTGGTTTCAAGTATCTGAATTTTTGCAATGAAGAAAAGTGATCACGATTCGGAGGGAAGATCTAAGAAAATGGGTCTAAACCCATTGGCAGGGTCTATATAGGAAGCCATTTCAGCTCAATGTCAAAACACTTAGACTGTCAATTGTTTATAGGCAATTTCACCTCAATGTCAGGAAACACTTTCTAAAAGAACAAAGCAAAAAGTGAGTGAATTTCCAGCCATTTGAAAGATTCAGGCATAAATTCTAGTAGGGGGGACGTTATAAAAGAGAGGTAAACATGGAAGTATATTTCTGTTATGGTTCCAGGATTGTGGGAAGTCATTTAACCGTTGTGGGACTTGATTTTCTGTACAATGGGGCGAAAATTTACTAAATTCCTCTTCTGTTCTTTTTTATTTTACATTGCTTTGAGCCTGCATTGGTGAAATTACATATAACTTTTTAATTTTTTTGATTATCTTTGCTTTCTTTTTTCTTCTTTATATATATGTATATACATATATATACTATTGTAAGGATACTGTACAGAGGATTGTATTGTAAGGATACTATACAGATACTGTATCGAACATTGTTACACCCTCCTTTGTTTTTCCCCTACTATCCCTTCCCTCCCCACCTGGACAACTCCTCCCTCCCTTCTCCCTACCCCCTCAAAGTTGTAAAGTTTGTTTTCAACATACTGTTTTGTACAACTCATTATTACAATGGGCCATCCTGAATCCTGAATTTCAGCATTTTGTTATTTCCCTTCCCTTCCCCAAATTAGAAAATTGTATATACAAGTTTCAGGACACCCGAATCAAACAGTGACAGCATGGATTGTACCATGGGGGAAGAACATACAAAGAAACAAAAAAAATCACATAGTACATTATAAGTACATTAAAAAGAACAGCAACAAAGATAAAACCTCTTGTGTTCCTATCTTGGGGTTCATTTCGTTTGGCATCAGGTTATATACCTCTTCTGCTTGTCCTAGACATACTCTAATTATTGCAGATAAGGGAAACCATGGGACCTATGTTTCTTTGAGTCTGGCTTGCTTCACTTAATATGATTTTTTCCAAGTCTTTCCATTTCCTAATGGGGCAGTGTCATTCTTTCTGATGGAGGCATAGAATTCCATTATATATATATATATATATACATATATATACACATATATATGTATATATACATATATATACATATATATACATATATATATATACATATATAATATTTTCTTGATCTATTCATCTACTGAGGGGCATCTGGATTGGTTCCATATCTTACCAATGTGAATAATGCTGTGATAAACATAGTTGTGCTGGTAGCTTAAGTATGGCCTTGTTTGTGATCATTTTGGTTAATGCCTAAAAGTGGGTCATAGGGGAGCTCTATGTGGAATCTTTTGGGGAACCTCCATACTGCTTTCTAAAGTGGCTGTACAAGTTTACACTCCCACCAACAATGCAGTAGTGTTCTCTTTTGGCCACATCCCCTCTAGCATCTGTTGTTATTAGATTTCTTGATTATAGCCATTCTAAATGGGGTGAGGTGGAATCTCAATATTGTTTTGATTTGCATTTCTTTTATGGTTAGAGAAGTTGAGCATTTCTTCATGTGTCTATTGGCCATTCTTATTTCCTCTTCAGAGAAGTCTCTGTTTAAGCCCACTTATTTTTTTAGCTGTTTTTTTTTAATTGTGATAATACCGTACAGAAGGTTTACAATTACATGGGCAAAGTATTGAGTACATTTCTTATCAAACATTGTTGCCTCCTCCTTTGTTTCCCCTTCCCATCCCTTCCCACCCACCCCTCGCCAAAGTTGTAAAGTTCGTTTTTCGACATAATGACTTGTATATCTCATTGTTGCAATGGGTCCACCTGTATCCCTATTTAAACGATTTCTTTTTCCCCTTCCCATCCACAAATTATACCAACATCAAATACAGTGAAAGCAAGGATTATACCATGGGGGAGGGACATATAAAGCAACAAAAAAAATCATCTTATAAATATGTTAGAGACAATCACAAGAAAGAAAAACTATTTGAATCCTTATCTTGGGGTTTGTTTCACCTAACATCAATTTATCTGACCTTTTCTGCTTGTCTCAAGCATTATTAATTGGCAATTATTTCTTTGAAGATTTGTTGTTGGGGGATTTAATTTTAGATATGAGACCCTTGTCCATTGTATGGCTAGTGAAGATCTTCTCCCAATCCATTGGCTTTCTATTGATCTTGCTAGCTATGTCCTTTGCCATGCAGAAGCTCTGCAGTTTCATGCAATCCCATTTGTCCAACCTTTCTTTGATTTGTGGTGTTTCTGGAGCTTTATTAAGAAAATTTTGGCCTGTGCCAAGGATACCTAGAGTTTCTCCTATTCCTTCTTGTATTGTTTCAGGGTGTCTGCTTTGACTCCGAGGTCTTTGATCCATTTGGAGTTGATTTTAGTGCAGGGTGATATATGGGGATCTAGCTTTAGTTTTCTACAGTTGTTTAATCAGTTTTGCCAGCACCATTTACTGAAGAGGATATCTTTTTTCCATTTTATTTTATTAGCTCCCTTATCAAAATTAGGTGGCTGTAGGTTTGTGGGTTCATTTCTGGGTTTTCAGTTCTATTCCATTGGTCCTCAGGTCTCTTCAGGTGCCATGGCTATCTTTTATATGACATATACGAATAAGCTTTGTGTGTGGGGGAGGGTCATGGGGGCCTCAACTCTGGACCTGGACACTGTCCCTCAGCTCTTCAGCTCAAGGCTAGCGCTCTACCACTTGAGCCATAGCACCACTTCTGGCTTTTTCTGCTTTTGTGGTGCTGAGGAATTGAACCCAGGGCCTCATGTGTGCAAGGCAAGCCCTCTACCACTGAGCCATCTTCTCAGACCACGAATAAGCTTTTTATCACTTCAACTATACCACATAAGTGAAAATGAATATGTTGAAAACGTTTATAGAACTGTAAAACATTCTGTAAGTAAAAATATTACTGTAGTTTAATATCATTGGTCAATAGGAAATGCAACTTAACACCTGGATGAGATATCAATGCATACCTGTTTTTGTAATATTTTTTATTGTAAAGATACTGTACAGAGGGGTTACAGTTACATGAGTAAGGTAATGATTACATTTTTTATCAAACATTGTTACCCCCTCCTTTGCTTAAAAACAAAAGCTAGAATTAAAAGTACTTATGATATAGATGCTAACAAATTAGATGGCAACTGGATCTCCCATTCATTGCTGAGGGGAATGGAAAATAGAACCATCACTGTGGACAAATAGTTTGGTACTTTATTGTACTGATAAATATAAGCTTACCATCTTAGCCAGAAATCCAACCAGTGAATATTTACTATGAAGAAATGAAAGTTTATGTTCACACAAACCCTATATAAGAATATTCATCTCAGCTTTATTTTAGAGATAAGCCAAACCTGGAAATAATCCAAATGTCTTCCAGTAGCTGTATGAGAAAATTGTGGTGCATCCATGTCATAGAATGATACTTAATAGTAAAAAGGAATCATCTATTAATTCATATACAGATTTAAGCTATTATGCTATCTGGAGTACCATAAATTAGGTTTAAGTGAAAGTGACTAGATCCTCAGTATCTATTTTAAGGACTTTATTCAAGTGACCTTGCTCTTCCTTCCATCACCCAATAGTACCAATTGGAAGACCACAAATTGGGGCAGTCATTCTGGATCCAAACTATAGCAGACTGTAATTTTTGAGCATTAAATGCTATAAAGTGTGATAGAATTTCTTTCATCTAAGACCTTTTTCTTGTTGAAGAGTGTGGTAGAGCCAGGCTTGTTGTGCATTCCTGTGATTCTACAACTGAGGTGGGTGAAACAAAAAGCTTTTAAGGTCAGCCTGAGCGATAGAGCATCTTCCAGGCAGCCTTAGCCACATAACAGTACATTGTCTCCAAATAAGTAATGGTGAAATTGAAGATGTTAGACATATTTTATTTGGCTGGAAAATTTTGTTCCTTTTTGTTAAAGGAGCAATCAAAAATAGGGATAAACTCAGACACATCTCATTTTTTAAATTTTATTTTTGTTTTAAATCTTGCAGACTTTCTAAGGAACATTCTTAAAAGAAATTTACCTCAATTTTCACAGCTCTCTCATATGTTTTTTCCTTCCCCCACTTTATCTTATAATTGAAGAAACTTTACATAGCTTGCCAAATTCTACTTTAGATGTTGGTTCAGTTTAAACTTAACTAAATTAACTTTTATTTATATTACATAATAAACACTTGCTTAAAATTAATGTCTTTCTTGAGGATAAGATCTACTCAGAGAATTTATCTAAAGAATACAATGCTCTTGTCAAGTAATCCTTATTACTAAACTACTAGCTTTTGTCAAGGGTTATTTTCCTTATTTCTTCAGGCTAAGTTGGGACACGTGATTAGTTCTACTCATCCACTGACCAAATGTGTCATGTATCACCTCTAGGCCAAAGCATTTAAAATTCAGTATATGAGTCACTACAATATTGTCTTTCTGGCACAAAAGATAATAAGACATCATATTGGGATGACTTTTCCAAAGGAAGAAAACAAGAGAAAGTCACAGTAAGAGTGAATGAATAAATAAATAGACCTTCTAGATTCAGAAAATTTTCCTGAGTCAAAAGCTGTTTTGTGAAAGTTCTCTCGGATTTCTATAAGCAGCATTACCTAGCCTGTTCTGGTGAACATAATTTGCACACAAACTCTACAATGTTAAAAACTTTCACAGTCTTTTTCATTCCTGTATATCCAGTAAACAGTTTTCTATAGATTATCAACTATCAATTTAAGACCTAAAGTTTCTAATCTAAATGAACAATGATTTCAGTTAGTGTGTGTTTGTTGGTGCTAGATAGCTGAGCACTGTACTGAGTTTCTTTGCTCAAGGCTAGTACTCTACCACTTGAGCCATAGCTCCACTTCTGACTTTTTGCTGAGATAAGAGTCCCATGGCCTTTCCAGCCCTGGCAGGCTTTGAGCTGAGATCCTCGTATCTCAGCCTCCTGAGTTAGCCAGAGTTACAGCTGTGAGCCATCAGCATCCTGCTTGGTTTATGTAGTTTTCTAATTAAATAGCATTCATGTTTCTTTTGCTTGGGTTCCCTGAGAAGGTGAACCTCAGAGTAAAGTTTGCATGTCAGAAAATTAATTAGGGCATGTACTTGAAATGAGCATTGATGTGCAATACAGGATGGGCAGGATGAGATGGAGAGAGAAGTTGGGCTGTAGTTACAGGAAACCCTACCCTGGACCCTACTTATGGCCCTCAAACTAGAGTAGCCCTTCAGATGTGCGTCAAGATGAAGCTGAGGATTGGAATATTGTGTAACTGTCAATTTCCAGTCATTTGATAAAGACTGACCTCCAGCAGTGAAAGTAGCCAGTGTGGAGCTGACATTTTGAATAGAATTCCCAACAGCTGATCCAAAAGGGGAATGAGGGTAGTACAAATTATGAGGAAGGATGGATGTGTCTGAAGATCCGATGATCACTACCACCACCATCATTATTACAAACATTGATTGATTACTGTGTGCAAAATTACAAGTGTAAAACACTTGTCCTAAGTGCTTTGAAAGAATTACCAAAATAGCTTTGCAACACAAAATGCTTTGTCCAAAATGATAATCAGTTATAGATATTTTTACTGCAACACATCCCAATAGCAGAAATACCTTCTTAATACAATTTGATAATTTCCATTCTATATCACTCTATCCATCTGAGGTAGCCATTGGTCAGACTAGTTACTTTTTCATTTTTCATCCTTCTAAATCATGAGTGGTATTATATTACTCATGGTTTACTTTCAAGCAATCAAGGATACACAATAGGAAGTCACACGTATTAATTTAGGCTACATCATAATTGCTGTCAGTCACCATATTATGAATTAAAATTCCCATGTTTGGCCAGCTACAAAAGGCCGTATTCGAGAGGGAACTATGGCAAGTACATAGTGTTTAAGGCATCAGGTATCAGGTTTTGCTAATGAGCATAATGAATATTAGCAAGGGGTTTTCAAAAACTGATATTGTTTAAAATATTGAACTTTGAATAATTAAGAATTAACTAATATACTGTAGACAGCCCCAACTTTGCAGAATAGTAGATGAAAGTTTAGCAAGCATCATGACCTGTATTCTTAAGAATGGCATCAAAAGTTTAATCTTTTTTTCCCTTTTGTCTTTTTTGTCAGTCGTGGGGCTTGAACTCTAGGCTTGGGCACTGTCCCTGTACTCTTCGGCTCAAGGCAAGCACTCTACCACTTGAGCCACAGTGCCACTTCCAGTTTTCTAGTTGTTTTATTGGAGAGAAGAGACTCACAGACTTCCCTGCCCGTGCTGGCTTTGAATGGTGATCCTCAGATCTCAGCCTCCTGAGTAGGTAGGATTACAGGCTGAGCCACTGGCACCCAGCCAAAAGTTTGATCTTCAAAGTATCCTCCATACAGTAATTGATTGTGTACCAGTTGCCTATCTCAACATATTGCTGTATGTAAAAAAAAAAAACATATTGCTGTATGTATATTGTAGTATCAGTCAGCCTTCAAGTTGACTCTCAAGGGCTTACATGAGTTTGCATTTGTTGTATAACAACAAATGAGTGGAATGAGTGATACATAAAAATAGAGGTTTATTTATCTCATGGTTGTGAAGGCAAGGGGGTCCTTAAACATGTCACCAGCTTCTGATGAGGTCCTTCTGAATCATGACATGGCAGAAAGCATCACATGGCAGAACAGAATATGACTTCTAGAGCTCAATTTGTTGGCAAAATTAATTCCATAATAGCTATTAATTGATCACTCTGTTACTCCATTTTTCTTTCAGTGTACTAATTCATTCATGAGAACATTAAACCATTCATTAAAGCTATTGCAGATTTTACTGTATTCTCCCTTTGATTGTTCTGAAGAAAAAATAGCCATAGATGAAGCTTTTGAAGGTAATCTACATGGGGAGTAAGCTGATATAGTGTGATCCACATGGGGAGGAACTAAAGTCTATGCCAGTAATTGAGACTAACTTGTTTGTTGAGTGCAGATTTTCTTAGATTTTCAAACCTTCGACTTGGGAGGGGGGTTGGGAGTAGAGGGAAACTAGAAGAAAAATGAGGGGAGGAGTAATAAGTTTGACAATAAATGTACTTATTATCTTACTTCTATAACTGTAACCCCTCTATACATCACCTTAAAAATAAAAAAGACCCAGAAACACAACAAATAAAAGAAAGTTTGGATAAATGGGATTGCATTAAACTGGAGAGCTTCTGCAGTGGTAATAAGTTTCTAAGGCTTAGCATGATGGCACATATCTGAAATCCCAACATTTGGGAGGCTACGGCAGGAGGATCATGAATTTGAGTCTAGCCCAGCCTTCCTAAAAATTGTTCCTAACGTAACATGGATAGGAACTGTCAGAACTTCAGTCTCAGCAGTCTATCTTTAAAGCACTCTTTATAGCCATATGATCTCATTAAATTAATAAGGTTATTCTTTATTTCACCATGTATTTATCAAATGTGAAGAATGTTCTCACTAGCCATACATAAGAAATGGCCTCATATCTAAAATATACTTACAGCTCAAGAAATTAAATGCTCCCAAAACAAAACTTCAAAGAAGCAACTATCCCATTAACAAGTGGGCTAAAGACTTAAAGAGAGACTTCTCTCAAGAGGAAATAAGAATGGTAAATAGACACATGAAGAAATGCTCAACATCTCTAGCCATAAAAGACATGCAAATCAAAACAACATTTAGATTCTACCTTACACTAGTTAGAATGGCCATTAGCGAGAAATTTAATAACAACAGATGTGGGTTTGTGGCAAAAGAGGATCACTACTATACTGTTGGTGGGAGTGAAAACTTGAATGGAGGTTCCTCAAAAGACTAAACATAGAGCTCTCCTATGATTCATCAATCCCACTCCTGGGCATTTACCCAATGACCACAAACAAGGCCATACTAAAGTGACCAGCACAACCACATGTTCATTGCAGCATTATTTGCCATACTAAGATGTAGAACCAACCTAGATCAAGAAAATGTGGTATATATACACAATTGAATTCTATGCTTCCATCAGTCACATTGCAATTTTAAATATATTTGACTATTAATATTCATATTTATTTCTAAATAAACCTTATATCCTATGAGAGAAGGTTCATTCATATGTGTCATATTGCCAACTATAGTACTGAGAACTTACTTCATATTTGACATATACTTGGTGAAAAGAAAAGAATAACCTGATTAATGAAGGTATATGGCTATAAAGGTTGCTTTAAAGATAGACTGCTGAGGTTAAAGTTCTGACAGTTCCTATCTATGTCATGTTAGAGACAATTTTAGGACATCCCACTCTATAGGCCAGGCTAGACTCAAATTCATGATTTTCCTGCCTTGGCCTCCCAAATGTTGAGATTTCAGATATGTGCCATCATACTAAGCTTTAGAAACCTTTTTACCACATTGTCCCTTAGATCTGTTCTCTGTAAGTTGAAAATGAAAATTACCTTATAGGATTTTTATTGTATTAAATGAGGTAATATAAGCTGAAGTCTAAATTTTTAACATGGTAAGTTATATGGCAGATGTAATTATTATTGTTAATATAATTAGTCATTTTGTCGTATTAGTTCCTTAAGCTATGACCAACATTTACTTGAATAAGTTGACTGAATTTTAAGTGTCTGTGTAAAGCAAGAAGTTTTGTCAGTGACACAAATTTAGGCAGGTGATGATGATTTTTTAAGGTTATTCAGTTTTGATTTAGGTGTAGGGATACAAACATTAACCCTCATATCACTGGGGTTTATTTTCTCATTTACTACTTATGAAAAATATGCAAGAGAACAAAACTTGCATTTAATGAGAAACATACACAGTTCTATACCTGCTTTTTCATAGTGCACCAAAAATGGTTGAGTATACCATCTCCCTCTGAATTTTTTGCATTGGTTACATATTTATAAGCTCCTTCAATAATATGCATCTCAAATAATGACAGTATACTACTACCAATAAAATTCCATTGGTGGAAGTGGTGCTGTAGCTCAAGCGGTAGAGTGCTCGCCTTGAGCTGAAGAGCTGAGGGACAGAGCCCAGGCCCAGAGTTCAAGCCCCACGACCGACAAAAATAAACAAACAAACAAAAAAAAATTCCATTGGTGTCTTTGGGCTCTAGATTTTCCATGCTAAAATATGACTTACAAAAGTTAAAGCTGGGGTTTCTAACTATTGGACAGGAGAAAGAAATGTTCTTCATCTTTAGTGCAAGGACAGTGATGATTGAATCTCATTTGTCAAGTCATGTTTCTTAGAGAAATTGTGAATGCTAACATTTTGAATTTCCAAATATAGAGAGATCCATTGTAAGCTGCTGTTGACTTAGGCAATAGGTCATAGACTGAAGAATTGTTTTTGGTTTTGCCCATGATACAACCAAGAAAAACAGTACTTTGTACTTTCCAGAGAATCTGAGATCACCTAGTCCTTGCAACTTAGGTCATTTCAGTCTGGGTAAAAGAACAAGAAATTCTTTTCAACTCTTGCAGTTCTTCTTAGCTTTTTGAGGAAATACCTCTGAATGAAAATAGATAAAAGTTATGTGGGATTAAGGGCAGATCAGAAAGCTATGCTTTGTAGTGTGTCAAAAACAGAGCTGGCTTTACTGGAAAAGAGATCATGTGTTGCAGCTCTAAGGGGTGTTGGGAAAGGTACTAAACTAAAACTCCAACCATCATTCTTGTACCAGTTTGTCAAAATTTAAAAATCTACCATCATAAGAATTTGGAAAAATTTTAACAAGGTAGTTTCTTAAAGTAATTACTCATGGGAAAACATGTAAATTCTCTACCAAATTCTTTTTTTCAGAATGAATTTTAGAAGGACTCAGACAGATAGCTCTCAAAATATCTGATTTTTCTGGGAAGGTAGTTCAGTGGTAGAGTGCTTGCCTTGCATGCATGAGGCCCTGGGTTCGATTCCTCAGCACCACATAAGTAAAAAGAAAAAAACCGGAAGTGGTGCTGTGGCTCTAGTGGTAGAGCACTAGCCTTGAGCTAAAGAGCTGAGGGACAGCGCCCAGGCCAGAGTTCAGGCCCCACGACTGGACCAAAAAAAAAAATCTGATTTTTACTATAGGGGTGCTTGGAGAGGAAAGTTTGGAAGAATACAGACTGCATTTGAAGAGAGACTAGAGGAAAGTTCTAGCCATAGAAAATGGTGATTTCAATATGTATAGACTATGATAAGAAAGAGGAAAAAAAGAAGTGAAATTTTAAAAATATCCTGATCTGGGGATCTATAAATATCCTGCTTGGGAGATCTAGGCTTTTGAGTGCAAAGGCTTGACAAACATGGAGATGTATGTAGCCCCCAAGTCCTGAAATCTAGAGGCTTGTGAATCTAAGTGCTTAGTTAGAGGCTTATTGCTCTGAATTTCATTTGCCAGTCGCCAGATCAGCAGTTAGTATCAACTAGCGTCACAGTTTTCAAGTGTTTGGTAGGAGGACCATGAGCTCCATACAGCGAGTAGTTTTACAGCTTTCAAGCCTTAGGCATTGGGTCATCGCCGTGTTTAGTTTTATAGCTCTTGGATATCAGGACCATCGGACAGCTCCTTGGAACTTTTCCAGCAGCTAAGAATTGGGACTCCTTATGAGCTCTTCACAAGCTACTGCCTTCTACAATTAGCTCTGCTCCATCTCCCACTTTTTCATTTTTTCTACACTTTCACTGTTGGTCATCTCTATCACCATCACTCCCTTAAATCTTTCTCTCTTTGTTCCCTCAAATCTAGAACTCAACCACTTGGACCATAGCTCCACTTCTGGTTTTTATTTTATTTGTTGGCAGTTGATTGGAAATAAGTGTCTTACAGACTTTCCTTCCCTGGGCTTGCTTCAAATGTGATCCTCACATCTCAGTCTCCTGAGTAGCTAGGATTACAGGCATTAGACACTGTTGCTCCGCATAATCTTGATTACGCTTTAGAACTCTTCAACCATCTCTTTATTGCTATTTTCATTCTGTTGCTGCTGCTTTCAGCAAGGCAGTGATTGCCACCACCTCTACTCTCACTGACACTTCTACCATCTCCTGTTTGTGTACCAGCATATCCCACTCTACATATCATACAGATCATGTAAATAGTGTTTTATTGCCTGTAATGTTCTAACACTGAAGGGTAGCACGAGAAGGTGCATCTTAGCTTACTAGAGACGTGTGGCAAACATCCAAAAAAGTGATATGATTTAAGTCTGGCATGCATGCAACTATTGTAAATTCCACAAATTCCAGCAGTTTATTTTTTCTGTCAGCCACGGGCTTTAAATACGAACTAATCAGAAATCTCACATTACACCAAACATAAGCTTTAGCAAAAAAAGGTGGGGAACAAGTGTTTCCCCAGCCTTCATGAAAAGCTGCAGAGTAAGCGAGGTCATCTAGAGTTCACCAAGTCCCGTCTTGGGGTGATAGGTCAAGGCAGGTTGTCTAGAGTGATCATGACTACCTGAAGCAGGACTATCATCAACAGCAGTGGCCTTTGCAGCTGGAAAGAAGTGTTACTTGGAGTGGAAATGGAAGATTTAAAACAGCTGGTCTGTATTGAAGTCACTGATTATTTTCTTTTGGGCACTTTATACATCTTTATCATTACTTTCTTGATTAGCATGAAAATTATGCATCTTATTTTATTTTTATTTAATCATCAAGTATGTATCATATCCCTTATTTTCCCTACTCTACTCCTCCAAATCCTTCAGCTTAACACTGTCTTTCTGGCATATGTTCAATGAGTATTGTGCCTATATTTGCTCCCATTCCACTTTCCATTCTTCCACTCCTGTCTCATTAGCCTCCTCCCACTCAAACTGTGTTTTAGTCTCCTAATCATTTTGTTGAACTGTTAATTGTTCATGGACAAACACAGGTTTTTTTACACATAGTTTCATTCCTGCATGTACTATACTTTAGTCAACTTAATATCTTATATAAGCATATGCTCCTGTGTGTATTTAAAAGAGAAGTTATATTTTCCATCCCGAGATCCACATATGAGAGAAAACAAGTGCTGTTTGTACTTTGAGTATGATTTTGTTATCTTGATCCATTCATTTTCCTGTGAATGACATAATCTCATTCTTTCTGATGAATGAATAAAATTCCACTGCATATCTCTACCACATTTTTAAAATCCATTTGTCTGTTCTGTAGGATACCTGGGATGTTTCCATAATGTAGCTGTTGTGAACAGTGCTGCAATGAACAAGGGTGTGCATGTTCCTTTGTTTTATCATGTCATGCAATGTACATCTTATTTTAGTCTTATCATAGCTAAGTTTTACTCTCATTTTACATGAATTTTAATGTCTAGAAGTGTATTTCTGGCCTTTGATCAATTTGACTTCCTTCTGTCCTCTTTCTCTTGGTACTGTTGTGTATCATTTCATGATAAAATTTATTTCCAGGTTATTCATTTTAGTTTTAGTCTGAGTAATTTTTAGATTTACCCCCAAGTGTTACCAGGTTTGGGAGGTAAGGCAAAAGAGTCTTGTTATTTTTGTTGTGTTTTGATTTTGCTTTTGTTTTGTTTTTCTGTTGACTTTAGCTACTAAGTTTACCTCAGTGTTTTTACTTCACCCAGCACATTACTGTTTCAGGGTCTTTGTACTTAGTATTTTCTGTGCTTGAAACATTCTTTCCCAAGACAGCATGGTCGTGTACTTCTTTCAGGTGTCTCCTGAGAGCTCTGAAATGTCACCTCCTCAGGGAAGCTTTCTCTGACCATCCTGTGGAGAGCAGCACCTGCCAAACCTACTTTATATCATGATACTTGTCATTATCAGTCATATGTCACTTGTTATTTTTTAATCTATTTTCCTTACCAAATTGATAGTTCCATGAAAGTAGGACTCTGCTCTATTATCAGGGGTTAAAACCATTCCTTGCATCTATGAATACTTTCCTTGGGCTATCTGAAACAGCAGGTATTTGCATAAGTGAATGGATGAATGCAACATTCCAAAGCTACTCATAATATTGACAGTTCTCTGATTCTGTCTGCTTTGTCATTGGTGCCATCATGGATACCTTAATTTTTTTTTGGGCCTGAGAAGAGGATCTATTCTTGTTTTTTAAGTAAAGTCATGAGATTAAAAAAAACCTCTATTTTTTCTGAGATTTATTTTCTGCTGAGAACCAGTTTGATGAACTCACTGAATAATCTTGATCTAAGTCTGTCAATATTTTGAAATTATTGACTAGAATAATTTTTAGTATGTTTGACTTTGGAACTCAGAAATTATCTACTTTAACTTTTTCATGTTATGATTTTTAAATAAGATTGGAAAAGTTATTTAATTTCCCTAATCCTCTTAAAAATGCATCTCAAAATTAACACTAAGTACTATTAAGCCTAACTACTATTAAGATTTGTTTATGACACATGCAGGAAACCCAACAGTTGTCAGGAAAAAGCTTGAAAATGGCAAACTGGATCTGGAAAATAATATTAGCTAGGAGCATTGACCATAAAGAGAGTGGCAGCTAATCATGGGACTTAGCAAATTCAGGTGTATTCCATGATCGAAGAGGCTTTAATCAAATAGATAAACTGTAGCAGTGGAAATCTCCAGTCATTTTTTTCAGTTGGGCAAGAGAGAATTTGGATTCTGGAGAATCTATCACAGAACAAGGAGTTGGTAATCCAAGAGACAAAATTTATGCCCTCAGCGATAGACTGTCAGGAGTTACTCAATCTATAGAAATCAATCATTTTCACAAACTTCTGTTAATATACAAGGATATAAGAGACTCAGGTGACACTAAGGAGCTGACTAATAGTGTTAAGGCAAGTTGCTGTCTACTTTGAAATACCTTAGACATCTTTGAAATCCAGGGAGTGTTGCTGTCTAGATCCTAATATATTTGTTTGTTAAATATATTTTTGTTAAATTACTTGCTGTTGAATGTTCTAAATTTAAAAACTGGTAAAGGAGTGGTGTTAGAGCTCAGCATGAGAGAGAGATTATTTAGCATAAGAAGAAATCTTTATAAAAAACCATTTTCACAAACTCAACAAAATCTCAATAAAAATTAAGATTATGTTTTTATTAATTGACTGGCACATTTCTATAGTATTTCTTCCCCCTGTAATCCCTCTCTTTGTAAGTTTACATTCCTGATGATTAGAAGAGTAATCTGCATGGTTTCCTAATTGAGCACAACTCCAGCTTTGAACCTTCCATACTCTGACGCCTACACTGTCTACATAACTTCCAGTTGAAATGGGCTACATTTACATTCTAAGCTTTCCAGGTTGTGCTAGCACAAGTGAGAAGGAGAACTCCTGAAGACCTTGCATACCTAAAAGGATAGTAAGAAAATGAACTATTTTCAAATTAAACCACTTAAATATATTCCCCAAAGTCCAAATTAATTATTCTACTTACCTGCATCCTGGCCAAATATCAGAAATAACCATGGCTAGGAAAGTCATCTGTCTTAAGAAGTATAACACAGAGGAGACACAAAGTGGCCAGATCATTAATAAATAATATTATTTTAGTTAGTTTCAACTTACATTTTAAGGAAAATTTGAAAAAGACAAACATGTATTAATATATTTACATAAATAATTGCATATGTAGATGATTGCTCTCTAATGATGAACAAGAATTGAAAACTGTATGCTTCTGGCACCTAGAAGATGGCAAGTGAAAGGAAGAGAAAGGCATTCCTTCATCTACATTCTTTACACTTTTGGAGCTTTTTCTATCATTTTTTTACTTGGTTTTTTAATGCAGGTATTACTTATTCACATTATGAAGTAAAGAGAAAAATCATTTCCTCTAACACCCAAAAGAAAGCATAAAATATTCAGACAACTTTTCTTTTTATACACTCCTTTTCTATTTACCTATGAACAAAACAGGTATTTTCCTGCTGTGTTTTAGGCCCACATGTTTTGTTGTTGTTGTTCCCCTTTTTAAGTTTCTTGTTTTGAAAGTAGACATCATTAATCTTATTTATTGGGAAATGTGTTTTTATTCTACACTCCTAGAATTTATTTAATAATTCTTAAACTCTTAAATAAATAATAGGTTTTGTTTCTTCCTTAAGTATTTGTTACAGTTTCATCAATGAAACAAGCTGGACCTAGACCTTTCTTTACAGGTATTTTGTTTTGTTTTTAATTAAAAACTTAGAAAATTGAAGGCTTTTTAAGATTTTTGTTTCAATTTTTTGTCAGTTTAGGGTTTTATATTTTTCAAATTATTTGTTATTATATATTTGCATAATGATACTAACAGTATGCCTATATTGTCCATTTAATGTCTTTAGAATCTGTGAGGATAATACACTTTTTTTATTCTTGACATTGGTAACTTGCCTCACTCCATGACCAGTTTATATTTAAGACAGCTATGCATTCTAACACTACTGCTTCACTACTTTGTTCCCCTGAGACCTTTTTAGTTACTCTATCATTATCTCTTGACAAATTTTTGACCAATTAAATATCTGGTTTGGCTTCCTTCCTTCCTTCCTTCCTTCCTTCCTTCCTTCCTTCCTTCCTTCCTTGTTAAAAATGACAAACTTCACTTTTTACTAACTTGCTAACTGCAGATTTTGCTACTGTAAATATGCTTGCATTCAGACCCCCCCTTCCCTGGGAAACAAAATTAGGCAGTGACTCAAGAACATTGGCCCGCCCAGATGTCCGAATGTCAGCCTGCCCCAGGACAAGAATGACAGTTACAGATAATGTATGTTAGTCTATGTTTTTCAGTTCCAGTTTAGTTCAACCATCCCCGGGACAGACCTTGACAACGACCACCTGGCAAGACCACAAGTTAAACCAAATGTCAACCAATCATAAGCCTGTAACCATGTAAATCCTCACCTTAAACCAACCATGAGCCAATTGTTTTACAAAGAGTGTTTTATGCTAATTTTGTGGTTTTTACTTTTAAAAATGTCTGTAACCTTTGCTCGGGGCTCCCTGTCTGCTCCAGACAGAGAGTCAGTTTGTGCAAACGCCAAATAAACTCCTCTTGCTTGTTACATCTGCTGGTTTGGAGTCTTGGTTCCTGGGGCGTCCTCCCGTTGAAGAAAGTATCCCAGTGAGTCTGGGATCTTTCACTTCCTTCCTTCCTTCCTTCCTTCCTTCCTTCCTTCCTTCCTTCCTTCCTTCCTTCCTTCCTTCCTTCCTTCCTTTCTCCCTTCCTTCCTTCCTTCTCTCCTTCCTTCTTTCTCTGTCTCTTTGTCTGTTGTTCTCTCTCTGTCTCATCTCTCTCTGTCTGTCTCTCTGTCTCTGTCTCTGTCTGTCTCTGTTTCTGTTTCTGTCTCTGTCTCTAGTTCTGTCTCTGTCTCTGTCTCTGTCTTTGTCTCTCTCTCTCGTTTATTCTAGTCCTAGGAATTGAACTCAGTGCTTGGGTGCTGTCGCTGGGATTCTTTGTGCTTAAAGCTGGTGCTCTACTATTTGAGCCACAACACTGCTTCCAGCTTTTTGTGAGTAGTTTATTGAATTGGAATCCAATCCTTAAGGCTCAACCTTCCCACTACTAAGATTACGGATGTGTGTCACCATGCTCAGTGTCTGTATACTTTTTAAATTTAGTACTACTGGTTTCAAAACCTACTGTTGGTGGAATCACAAAGAGAATTTAACCAGAGAGTTTTCTGTGTGGATGTAAAGTATTTGAAATGTTGGAAAGTAAATGAATAAGCAATGCCTTATACCTTTAGATATTAGAGGTTTAAATTGCTTTTCCCTTTCTGTATTTTAGAATTTTCTAAACTTCTATAATATATCAACTTTACAATGATCATAATTCTAATTTTTAAATAAAAGGAATGAAAAGATGCTAATATCTACTAAGCACTTTCTATGGGCTGGCAGTGAACAAGATTCTTCTATCATATTTTAAACTTCTATGCTTTCTTAAATCAGAGAAAATCATTTTGAATCTTTTAAGGTACAGTATTTAACTGTAAAGAAATATATACGAGAAATTATTTTCATCCCAATGTTCTATATTCCAACAAGATTTATTTTTGTTTTCTCTTGTCAGCGATGGTTGAGATGTAGGCTTAGAAAACTAGGATAAAGTAATAAATGGGAAAAGCCAATGTACCTGAACCTTATAAGTGAGCTCTTGTGCTCTGAACAATTATTTTTTTTTCTCTTACCTTCCTGACAATCGTAAACTGTATGATGCGTCCTTTGTTTTAAGGAGCAATAGAAGATTTTATTCAGGAGCAGTAGTATTGTTCATCCAGCCTTATTCAATTAATTTTTCCTTGTATTTTCCGAGCATGCTTAAATAATAAGAGGAAATTGTAAAATTAACTGTGTTCAGAGGAAAGCAAGATGAGACAAAAACCTAGCCACCTAGTTGAACAGAGAGGCCAAGTTAATTCCTCAGTTCATTTCCTGGGACCCAAAACATCTATGTTTTTTTTTTGTTGTTGTTGTTGTTTTGCCTGTGGGCTAACCCTCAGTGCCTTTTAGGTAAAACTAACTTTACTTGCTCTCCTAATCAGGCAAAAGCTGTTCGGATTGAGTCATGTTTTACCTGAAGTATTTTGGCCCCTTATCTGAACCAGTCATTACATCTCAAGGCAGTAGTAACTGGGACTGCTATAATGATCTGACAAAAGGCTTATTCCTCCAACATTACCAGTCATTAACTCTCCAAGACTAGATGTGACATGCCACAGCCCTCAGACAGTTCATCCAGGAGGAGTCTTTTCTTGACAAATATAATCCTTCTTCACCTTTGTTCCTGACAATTTTATTTCTTCCACAGTGTCAAACTACCAATTTTTCCAAGTCAGCACTCCTTAGTTGGACCAAGGGGACTTTTTTATTCACTTCAAAAGGAAGTACTACTATCTTTTCACTTTTCATTGTGTCTTACTTTAATCTTTTTTCACAGAGTAGTAGTTTTATATAGTGATATATTGAAAATAGCAAATCCTGATACTGTTATCTATAAATACTTTCTTTTCCATTATATTTGCTACAAGCATTATAATGGAAAATTATCATCATATTATTAGCATATTTCATTATAACAAAAGTTAAATGTCAAGTTTATTGTTTGTTGTCTTACAGATTCAAAAAATGTATTTTAATTGGGGTGGACATTGGACACTTCTGTAAAGACAGAAGATACTCAACACAAGAAAGTACTCATTCACTTCCCATGAAATTTAAGTAGCTTATTTCAGAGAGAAAAATTAAACACTTTTGTCTCTTAATTGCAGTTTTTCATAATGTTAGTTACTTGGGACTGGGAAGGATAATGAAAGAATGATAGAATTTAGTTGTTTGATTTTATTCAAATGGGATTTAAATCAACACAGCATGTGTGAGAGATTACCTGGCCCAAGACACATGGAAGAATGCAGCAGAAGATAAGTAGATAGGTGACCAAAGACTCTAAATGTAGGATACAGAGATTGCCCATAATTTGGTAAACAGTAAATAACCATTGGAGACTAAAGGGAAGAGAAAAGATGCACAGAGGAAATTCAATCCCAGCCAAATGAACTCAGTAATTTATTCATTATGAAGATCTGGTATCTATAAGAATTCTTTGAAAAAATATATTTTTATTTATTTATTCTTTGGTTGGTCATGGGTCTTGGGCTCAGGACCTAGGCACTTCCTTGAGCTTTTTTGTTCAAGGTTACTGCTCTGCCACTTTGAGCCACAGCTCCACTGAAAACTGTCTAACACGTTCATACTAACAATTGTTTATAATTGTATTTTATGAATAGAATTCAATTAATATGTATGCAATTCTTCAGGTGTAAGTGAAACTGTAAAGATGATTTAGGGTAATGGCAAATCCAGGTGGTGTTTTGCAAATAGTTTTCTTTTTTTTTTTTTTTTTCTGGTCGTGGGGCCTGAACTCTGGGCCTGGGCGCTGTCCCTCAGCGCTTCAGCTCAAGGCTAGCGCTCTACCACTTGAACCTCAGTCCCACTTCCGGCTTTTTCTGCTTATGTGGTGCTGAGGAATCGAACCCAGGGCCTAATGCATGCAAGGCAAGCACTCTACCACTGAGCCACCTTCTCAGACCCCAAATAGTTTTCTTTTAATGGTGAACAGTGGGGAAAAAAATCGTAAAGAGGAAAAAAATGGACAGAATCTCAATAAAAGCACAGCTTCCCAAAAGGAAGCAGCCTTAGGTCTCAATGTGGTTCCAAAGCATATAGCTCTGCATAATTTGAGAGCAGTGTCCAACTTAATCACTGAGGGCAAAACCAGATGACTTCTCTATTCTCTTACTTTATCAAAGACTAGCTTTTACAAAGATTTGCCTTTAGAGCTTTGCCAATCTCCAAATTAGTATCAATAAAGTATATAATGCTTTTCCTTTAGCTCTATATAGCATATGGTCTCGTGATGAGCAAGTGACTGCCTATACTATGTGTCTACATACTCATCTCACTTGTTGCCACAACCTTGCATAATAATGCAACTGTTCAGATAGATTTGTATGAATGGCTTATTTTTGTTGTCGTTGACTAAATGTGTGTGTATGTGTGTGTGTGTGCTGATCTTGGTGTCTGAATTCAGGGCCTGTGCACTCTCCCTGAGCTTCTTTTGCTCAAAGATACTGCTCTACCACTGGAGCCATCGCTCCATTTCCAGATTTTTTTGAGTCTCACAGCCTTTCCTGCCCAGGCTGGCTTTGAACCTCAATCCTCAGATCTGTCTCCTGAGTAGATAGGTTATAGATGTGAGCCATTGGTACCAATGGATTTTTAAGGCTTATTGAGGTATACATGACAAATAAAAATTATACATACTGGTAGATACACGTGATGTTTTGCTATATATATATTCATTCATTATAAAATAATTACCAACAAACAAATCTCAAGTATACAATAAGTTATTATTAAGCACAGTCATTATTCTATATATTATTTCTTTAGACTATATGTAATTTGTAGCTGAAAATTTGCACGCTTTAACCTACATCTTCCCATTAGTTTCTTATTACTTGTAACTTCTCTTCTATTATGTTTTAATGAGTGAGACATTTTTTTAAAGATTTGCCATGTAAGTGATATCATGTGTTGTATGTGTGTATCTGAATGGATTCACTTAGCATAATGTTTTCTGGTTTTCTCTGTTCATCCATCTTGTCACATATGACAGAATTTCCTTCTTTTGTAAAGTTAAATAACATTTCATTGGATATATATAAAGTATGTGTTTTATTTATCTACTTCTCAGTCAGAAAACAATTAAATTGATTCCATATCTTGAATAGTATTAATGCTGCCATATCTCTTCCAGATAATGATTTCATGCTTGAATGAGCCAATTTTTCACCACCATTACAACATATTTGATATAAACTACTTATCAGAAGAAAGCTTTGCTTTGGCTGACAATTTTAGAGATGTCAAGCCATGGTCAGTTGGCTTCAATACTTTTGGACCTGTAATGAGCCAATATATTAGGGTAGACAGTGGGAGGTAGAGAAAACTCCCACACCTTATGGTAGCTGGAAGGCAAAAAGAGAAACAGAAAAGGCCAGGGTTACTGGGCCCTTTTCAAGATCATGCCGTCAACGACTTAACTTGGTTCTACTAGACTCCACCTAGGAAGTGGAGCCTCCTATTCCATCACCTCCCTGCATTAGTGCTACAGATTTGATACTGAGTCAGCCTTCAGCATTATGGGCCTTGTGGGTAGAGGGTGCTCAACACCCAAATTGCAGAACTTTTCTTTTTATTAAAAAAGATGAACACAAATACACCCTGGAGCTCATATAGAATCTATATACTATATTCTTTATTGGCTGTACTCATTTACATTCCTGTCTTCGGTGTACAGTGGTTCCATTTGCTTCAAGTTTGTGCCAGCACTACTGGTTGTTGCTTTGTTTTTAGCCCCACTTCACCCCAAGTTTTCCTCCTCTCTCCCTCTCTCTCTCCCTCCCTCTCTCTCTCTCTCTCTTTCTCTCTCTCTCCTGTCTCTCTCCTGTCCTGGGGCTTGAACTCAGGGCCTGGTCACTGTCCTTGAGCTTTTAGTGCTCAAGGCTAGCACTCTACCATAGCACCATTTCTGGTTCTTTTTTTTTTTTTTTTGCATAGTTTATTAGAGATAATAGCCTTACATTCTTTCCTGTCCTGGCTAGCTTTGAATTACAATCCTCAGATCTCAGCGTCCTAAGTAGCTAGATATACAGGCAAACAACCAGTGTTTGGCTTCTTTTGTCTTTTTTGATAATAGCCACTCTAACTAGTTTGGAGTGGTATTTCATTTTGACTTGCATTTCTCTGATAAATTGTAATGTGGAACTTTTTAAATATATGTTTTCTTTTGAGAGCTATCTAGTAAGTCTTTTTGTTTTATTGTGAAAATACTGTACAAAGGGGTTACAATTACATGGGCAAGATAATGAGTACATTTCTTATCAAGCATTGTAGCCTCCTTTTTTGTTTCCCCTTCCCATTCCTTCCTATCCTCCCCCACCCCCCTCAATCCTCTCCCCCTGCAAAGTTGTGAAGTTCATTTTCGACATAACAACTTGTACATCTCATTGTTGCAATAGGTCCACCTGTATCCCTATTTAAACGATTTGATTTTCCCCTTCCCCTCCACAAATTATACCGACATCAAATACAGTGAAAGCAGGGGTTATACTGTGGGGGAGGGACAAACAAAGAAATAATCTTATAAATGTGTTAGAAACAATTGCAAGAAAGAAAAAAACACATTTGAATACATATCTTAGGGTTCATTTCCCTAACATCACCTTATCTGACCTCTTCTGCTTGACTCAGACATATACTAGATATTGCAAATAAGGGAAACCATGGGACCTATGTTTCTTTGGGCCTGGCTTACTTCACTTAATATAATTTTTTCTAGTAAGTCTTTTATCCATCTTTATTAGTATGCTAATTTCAGTTGGGCTTCATCATGGCAGTTTCATACATGTATGTGAGGTTTTAAGTCTAGACTATGGATGAGATAAAATGTTTATTTCTGGGTTAATTTAGCTTCAATTGATGATTTTTAATTCCATCCATTTTCCTGAAAAGGTCAAAATTTAACTCTTTGTGGCAAACAATACTTCATTGTGTGTATCATTTTTTAAGTCTAATCTCTGGTTAATGGGCACCTAGGCTAATTCCATTACTTGGCTACTGTAAATAGTGCCTTTATAATAAGTACAATGTGCAGACATCTCTGTTGGTATGATGACTTTGATTCTTTTAGGTATCTAAACTAGTTAGATTGATTTGTTTTTGTTTTTAGTGTTTTGAGGAACATCCATACTGACTTCCACAATGATTGTCCTCATTTTCATTCCCACCATTAGTATATAAGAATTAATTTTTTCTACATCCTCACCAGCATTTTTCATGTTTAGTTTTCCTGATGACAACCATTTTGATGCAGGTGGCATAGAATCTCAGAGTTTGCATATCTCTGATGGTTATATATAGTAGACATTTTTCATGTACTTATGGATATTTATATTTCTTTGATTGAGAAGTGTTCAAGAGCCAGAGTATGACTCAAGGAGGAGAGGACTTGTCTGATAAGTGTGAGGGACAGAGTTCAATCCCCAGCAAGGAATAAACACAAGCAAGGAAACATGCCAGCAAGGGTGTTCAGTTTATTGATTGGGTTCTTTTTCTTTGAGTGTTTATTTTGGTTTCTTTGAATATTCTGGATTTTAGTCCTCTGTGAAATGATTGAATGGCTGGCAAAGAATTTCACATTAAAGGAAACAAAAAACAGAATTAAAAAAAATAGCAAGCTGGGGTACTTGGAATCACAGCTATTTGGAGGCTGAGGCAGGAAAACCGAAAGTTCCAGCTCAACCTGGGCAATGTAATAAGACAGTCTCAGGACAAAGTATCAGCTCAGGGATAGAGCATTTGTCTACTATAAGTAAAACAATATAAAAGTATTAGTAATTACAGAGAAATGAAAATGTTTGTAAACTGTCCCTCTGACAAAGAGTCTAGATGCATAAATATCTACATAAAGAACTGAAGCAAGCCAATAGCAAAAAAAAAAAAAAAATCAAGCAGAAAATGGGCAAAAATCTTCAGCCAGAAACCATCTAGTTTGATGTATTAATAAAACTGTTTTATTTTTATTTTTATTGCCTATGATTTTAGTGTTTTTCCAAGAAATTACTGCCAAGTGCCTCAAAGCTTTTCTCCTTCTTCTTTTAGAACTTTTACAGTTTCAGACCTTATATTTATTTCCATCTTTAATACACCTTGAACTAACTTTTGTATATAGTGTAAGATACAAATCTTATTTTTTGTTTGTGGACATTCAATTTTCTCAATGCCAATAGTAAAGAAACCATCCTTTCCCCATTGTATATTTTTTTTGAGTCTGTCAAAGATTGGCCTGGCATTATATAGATTCTTTTTGCATGGTTTCTCCTCTAATCTCATTTCTGCTTTAATGCTGGATTTAGTATTTCACTCTAAAGTATGCATAAACGTAATGGAAACTAGATATAACCTACCATTTCATTCTTGTGTTAGAAAAGGTGATGGAAACAGTGAAAGGTTTTCTAAATTTCCTATTTCAATTCTATATCTCCTCTTAAAGTCTGATTAAATTCTTGAATCAATGAAACATTAATTTTGAACAAATTATAATTATCCATGATAAAAAAATACCCTCAGATACAGAAACACTACCAATCAAAGACTATATGGAATATAAAACCCTTCACAAATATGCTTTATCATTATGTCAATGAAGAATAGATTATTTTCCTGTTAGTTAATGGCCTTAAGTTTTTGTCCTGCCCAAAATTTTACTGATCCTCCTGGCTGAATAATCTAATCTTCATGTCTTCTTTCCCTTTGTATGATTCATTAATGAATAAAAAAGATGAGTTAGTGAATTTTTTAAAAAGAGACAAAATTAGACAACATCTCCAGAAAGAGCAAGAAAGAAAATCTGAATGGTCATAACCTGCATCAATAAGTGGTCTAAAATGGGAATATGCAATTTGCTAATAAGAAAACAGGCAAAGAGAACATATTCACTATGCTAATTCCACAAGATATATCCAATGTCACCCTGAGGTAAGACTCAGCATAGAATTTAGTGATTACTGAGATAATCCAAACAGGATGTTGGATTACTAAAGAAGCGCTTGTATCTTCTGAGAAAATTTAAAAATAGAAATGGTGCTCATGTTGGTTTTGTACAATGACAATTTTATCAAAAGATATACTTATGAAGTCTGGAGAAAATAATGGTATTTAAAGTAATATTAGGTGTTTCAATATAAATTAAAAAATTATTTTGTGTTTGTCTATTTGTCTCAGGACACCGCTATGAATAGCAAGTAAAGGGCAGTAACACAAAGGCCACACCTTCAAGGGACTTTGACTCCAGGAGACAGTATAAATATACATAAATTGTTATAAAATAGTCGTAGCAATGTTGTGCTGAAAGAGAAATGCAAAAAGGAAAGGGAGTGTCTGTATTTAACTTAGAACCCGATGAAAAGGAAAGTAGTGGTCATGGAACAGAATCACAGTAAATACTGACCTATATAGTGAGTGTACAGGGATCCGGTGTGCTATGTTTTCTGATTTTGCACATAAATAATTTTTCAAAGTAGAAAGTGCTTCTTAAGAGGACTTTCTGGGAAAAAAAGTAGTAGTGGAGATAAAATATAACAAAATGTCACTATTTTGAAAAACCACGAAGTGAGGATAAATCTAGAAGGATCCTGAAATGTAGCTGGCTATTCATATTTAAAACTGTACTGTTTAGTTGAGTTTATGAGACTGTCTTAGGACGTATGAGGCTGAGATAAAGCTAATTTAAAAAAACCCAGCACATTGTTGTGCGAACTTGGGGTTGTTAAATTATAGAAGTTAATAGGCTTGAGTGACTTCAGCATGATTTGATTATCATTTGATTGATTTAAGCAAAAATATTACAATATTCTGTGTTTAACACAGCATATTATTTTATTACTAACAATATCATTCGTCATGGAAGAATCTGAAGACTAGAAGACGGGAAGACTCATGATCATGATCAACCAAATTAATATTTTGATAATGACTATACTATTGAAAGCCATCTATGTGTCCAATGCAATCCCCACCAAAATTCCTACCATCATGATTGATACCCATATGGTTTCTATACACTCCAATCTAACAGATGAGACATTTTTTCTATGTGAAGTTTCACTTAATTTTCATTTGCTTTCTCATATCTTGTGGCTCTGTTTGCTGCCTTCTACTTCTAGGCTCTTCTATAACTTTATATTCCTACTTACCTTAGTGATTCTTCCTACTCAACACAAATTTTATTTTTTTTGAATAAGTTTTTTTATTGTGAAAATACTGTACAGAGGGGTTATAATCACATGAGCAAGGTATGACTACATTTCTTATCAAGTATTGTTGCCTCCTCCTTTGCTTTCCCATACCATCCTTTCCCTCCCATCTCCACAACTACACTACCCCCCCCAAATTGTAAAGTTTGTTTTTTGACATAGTGTCTTGTTGCAATGGGTCCACTTGTATCCCTATTTAAACAATTTGTTTTTTCCCTTTCACTCCCCAAATTATACCAACATTAAATACAGTGAAAACAAGGGTTATACCATGAGGGAGGGGCATACAAAGCAACAAAAAATCACCTGGTACCTTATAAATACCTTAGAAACAATAGCAAGAAAGAAAAAAAATCACTTGTGTCCTTATCTTGGGGTTCATTTCCCTTAACATCATCTTATCTGACATTTTCTGCTTATCTCAGATACATACTACTTATTGCAAATAAGGGAAACCATGGGACCTATGCTTCTTTGTACCTGGCTCACTTCACTTAATATAATTTTTCCAAGTCTTTCCATTTCGTAACAAATGGGGTAATGGCATTCTTTTTCATGAAGGCATAGAATTCCATTGTGTATATATTCCATTGTGTATACATTTTTTAAGTAATAATTTTTTATTGTGAAAATATCATACAGAGGGGTTACAATTACATGAGCAAGGTAATGAGTACATTTCTTATCAAGCATTGTTGCCACCTCCTTTGTTTCACCTTACCATTCCTGCCCTCCCATTCCCCCTCCACCAAGTTGTAAAGTTCATTTTTTCAACCTAATCTCTTGTACATATCATTGTCCACCTGCATCCCTATTTAAACAATTTGTTTTTCGCCTTCCCATCCCTTTGTTATACCAACATCAAATAAAGTGAAAACAGTTGTACCGTGGGGGAGGAACATACAAAGCAACAAAGGAATCATCTTATAAATATGTTAGAAAAAATAGCAAGAAAGAAAAAAACATTTGAATACTTATCTTGGGGTTCATTTCTACTAACATCAACTTATCGTTTCTGCTTGACTCAGACATATACTAGTTATTGCAAATAAGGGAAGCCATGGGACCAATGTTTCTTTGGGCCTGGCTTACTTCACTTAATATAATTTTTTCCAAGTTTTTCCATTTCCTAACAAATGGGGCAATGTCATTCTTTCT
>NW_012267244.1:3328511-3328823 GCF_000151885.1 Dipodomys ordii | reverse complement strand
TGATCCATTTGGAGTTGATTCTGGTGCAGGGTGATATATAAGGATCTAGCTTTAGTTTTCTACAAGTGATTAGCCAATTTTGCCAGCACCATTTACTGAAGAGGTTGTCTTTCTTTCTTCCATTCTATTTTTTTAGCTCCCTTATTGAAGACTAGGTGGCTATAGGTCTGTGGATTCATGTCTGGGTTTTCAATTCTATTCCATTGGTCCTGAGGTCTGTTCTTGTGCCAGTACCAAGCTCTTTTGACTACTATGGCTTTGTAGTAGAGTTTGAAATTTGGTATTGATATTCCTCCGGCATTGTTCTTTCTG
>NW_012267244.1:3253969-3328072 GCF_000151885.1 Dipodomys ordii | reverse complement strand
GAGTTTTACTTCATCTTTCCCTATTTGGATCGCCTGGTTTTGGGATGAGGGTTATGATGGCTTCATAGAATGAGTTCGGTAGTGAACTTTCCCTTTCAATTTCATTGAAGAGTTGGAGGAGTATTGGTGTGAGCTCTGCTTTAAAGGCCTTGTAGACTTCAGCTGTAAAACCATCTGGTCCTGTTCTTTTCTTAGATGGGAGATCTTTTATTGCTGTTTCTATTTCAGTGCTTGATATGGGCCTATTAAGATGGTTTAACTCATCTTGGTTTAATTTTGGCATGTTGATATATGCTAGGTAAAGGTCCATTTCTGCCAAGTTCTCAAACTTAATTAGCATGAAGTTTTGAGAAGTATTCCCTTATAAAGTTCTGAATCTTGGTTGTTTCACTGTTGATGGTTCCATTCTCATCTCTGAGTTTATTTATTTGTGTGAGTTCTCTTTTTTTTCTGATAAGATTTGCTAAGGGTCTGTCAATTTTGTTAATTTTTTTGAAGAACCAACTCTTTGTTTTGTTGATTTTTCTATGTGTTTTTTTGGATTCTAATGCATTTGATTCCGATTTAATTTTAATTATTGCTTCCTGTCTACTGGATTGGGGTTTATCTTGTTGCTCTTTTTCAAGGAGGCTCATTAAATATCATTAATAGTTGGTTTCAGATCTCTCCAATTCATTGATGTAGAAACTCAGAGCTATGAACTTGCCTCTGCATACTGTCTTTGCTGTGTCCCAGAGGAGCTGGTAATTTGTGCGTTCATTTTTGTTGAATATCATGAACATTTGAATTTCCTTTCCAATCTCTTCCATGACCCATTGGTGATTCAACAGTGTGTTGTTCCATCTCCATGTGTTACAGGGCTTTCTTTGGTGGCTATTGATATTGAGTTTTAATTGTATTCCCTTGTAGTCTGATAGAATGCAGGGCATAATTTCAATGTTTGTGAATTTGGACAAGTTTGCTTTGTGACCTAAAATGTGGTCTATTTTGGAAAATGTTCCATGTGCTGCTGAGAAAAACGTGTATTCTGATGCTATTGGCTGAAATATTTGGCAGTTAAATCTAGTTGATCTATGCAGTTGTCTACATCTGCAGTTTCTCTGTTGAGTTTTTGCTGAGTTGATCTATCTCGTGGGGGTAGTGGTGTGTTAAAGTCCCTAACAATTAATGTCTTTGGATCTATGTAAGCTTTCAGGGAAAGTAATGTTTCTTGGATAAATTTGGGAGCTCAGTTATTTGTAATATCATCCTGAAGGAGAAATCCCTTAATTAGTATGTAGTGTCCTTTTTCATTTCTTCTCATTAATTTTAATTTTATGTCTATTTAAATTTGATGTTTATGGGGGCCATTTGCTTGGTAGATTTTATTGCAGCCTTTCACTTTCAACATATGTTTGTTTTTATGAGCAAGGTGTGACTCTTGAAGGCAGCAGATAGAAGGATCTTGTTTTTTCATCCAACTAAACATTCACTTAATTGGAGAGTTTAGTCCATTAATGTTGAGAGTTAGGACTGAGAGGTGTTTGGTAGTTCCTGCCATGTTATCCACCTTCTTGGTGGCTGCAACAGCTGGGTTTTTCCTATGGTTCTTGGATTCTCAGTTTGGGTGCGGTTTCTTGGCCTTTATTGTGGTCTTGTTGGTTTTCTATGTGTAGGATCTTTTAGTATCTTTTGTAGGCTGGTTGGTGGTGATATATTGTTTCAGTTTTTCTTTGCTATGGAAGGTTTTTATTTGACCCTCAGTTATGAAGGAGAGTTTAGCTGGGTACAGTATTCTTGGTTGACAGTTGTTTGTCTTTAGAGTGTGGCATACATCATTCCAGGCTCTTCTTGCTTTAATTGTCTCTGCTGAGAAATCTGAGGTTATTCTAATTGGTTTCCCTTTATAGGTGATTGATCTTTTCTCCTTGATAGCTTAAAGGATCGTTTCCTTGGTCTGAATTGAGTCTGTGTGGATTATAATATGAAGGTGAGATGTCCTGTTCTGGTCTGGTCTGTTTGGGGTTCTAAAAGCTTCTGAATAGGCCTATTTTCTTGCATGTTTGGGAAGTACTCTGCTAGGATCCTGTTAAATAAAGTTCCTAGACCGTTAACTTCTGTCTCTTGGTGCTCCTCTACACCAATTATCCTTAGATTAGGCCTTCTGATGGTGTCTACCAAATGTTGAATAGATCTATAATATTTCTTGGTTTTGTCTTGGATAATTGAATGTTCTTTCTCTATAATATCTAGGCTGTCTTCAATCCCTGATATTCAATCTTCTGCATGGCATAACTCACTGTCATGACTTTCTACTTTGTTTTTTATTTCCTTTCCTTCTAATTGGTTGGCTTTGGTGACTTCAAATTCTTTTTTGAAGCTTTGTTTTAGATCTTGTATGAACTTCTTTACTTCCTTAATTTGGTGTCAGTCTTTATTCTCAACATCATTTCCTATTGCTTGAGTCTGAACGCTACAGCTTGGATCTGCAAAAGGCCCTCATGGTAAAGGCTTGGTCCCTAACTTGGCACATTGGAATGGGGTGGGTCAAGGACCTCACACCCTGACTCTTCCTTTTCCTCTTTTGTGTAGCTTGGCCATGAGAGGAGCAGCATAGCTTTGCCTCAGGTCCTAAAAGAGCAAGACCACCTGGCCATCAAGTTAACCTTTAAGTATGTAACCTCTTTTCTGTTTACCAGGTGATTATCAGGTTGATATACTACTATTTTTTCTGTCCAACTTAGATTCAGTTTCTGCCAATGGAAACCTAGAGTCCAGAGTGATGCACCTAAGAAACAAAAATGCTCTCCACATTTAATGGATAATTAATACAGGCGGCAGATATTAAGAGGATCCTGATTCAAGAGACAAATCAATAAGTCCTCATCTTAACAATTAAACCGGATCAGTTGATGCATACTTGTAATCCCAGACACTTAGGAGGCAGAGATCAGGAGATTAGCAGGAGGTAGTGCATGTAAAAATAGGACTATAAAAATGACAGCAACTATTAGTATGTATACTAATAGTTTGATGAAATGTAATAATTTGAATGGTATCTAAACACTGTAATTTTTAACTTGAAGTGCACATAGACAAACCTACAGAATTAAATTTGAACCCCATGATCAGAGTATATTATTTTCAAAATCAATGGATAAATTGATTATGAACTAAAGCATAAAGAAAATAATGATAATTTATTCACAGAAAAATTAAGAAAGACTTTATTTTTTTACTACTTAGGAATAAGATTTTAAATTAATAACAGAGGATTAAACAAGGAAGACTGAAGAATTGGATCTATGAAATCTTATACTCACTAGATTATAGGATATAAAAAGTACAGCTGCAAAAAATTCTTAAAAACAAATATAAATACTCTGCTCTTTAAATTTTTGTGTAGAGTTGAAGTCTTTCATAATAAAAGGTTCTGAAAAACTCCAAGTGAGAACTTCATAAATTAGAGTACTTTCATTCTGTGTGCTCTTGGAAGGAAATGCGTTTCATGGACGACTTTGGCATTTCTCATGATGAGAACAACTTCCATGGTGAATATTAACGGGAAGAATTGTGTACTTTGAAATAGTTTGGAACATCACTCCTGGCAGCACCTTGGAGATTTATTTTTTAACTAATTTATGTTCACAAAGTCCTGGCTTCAAAAGCATGTGGCCATTCAAACCACTTACACACTTTAATACAATCCCCATAATAGGAGTTATTCATGTGGTTATTTGAAGCCTGGTGGCATAATCCTCTCATATGATAGTGTACTTTTCTGAGTCAGAAGTCAACATTAAAAAGGCTCACAGAGTTAATTTAGGTTCTGTCTGATTCATCACTCAGCCAGTCGTTGCAAACTACAGTTTGTACTCTGTGAACAGGGTAAGTAGGAAGAAAAGTGTCAGAGCTCTACTTGCATAAAGAATTAAAATCTTTAATTTTAATTCTTGGAATATTAGGGCTATCTTGCTCAAAAGAACATGTACCCTGTAATAGAAATTCAGAATTTTCATGAAATATTCAAAAGATCAGAGCAACTTTGTTTTCCTGTTTTTAGATGTAAGAATAAATGATAAACCGGAGTACCCTCTCAGTTCACAATGGCGTAACTTCCAAGTAAATATTTATTTTCAATTGGACTTCCAGTCCTTTTATCTTTTCCTTAACATGGCCATATAATGATGCAGTTCTCAGACCTGAAGACAGTAGCATATTCCTGTAATCCTAACAGCTTTAGGCTGAAGCAGGCCTATTGAGTTCAGGGTTATTCTGGGCTTTCTAGAGGGTTTATAGAGTTAGGCAGTGTTTTTAAAAGAAAAGTACTTCCCAAATCTTTGATAGAAATTTCTGTAATAGGTACCATATCATTTACTCTTCTTTTAGCCTTACTTTATTTTTCCTATTTTAGCCAACTAACTTACATAGTTAAAAATTAAGTTTATTTTTATTTTATTGTAAAGATGCTGTACAGAGGGGTTACAGTTACATGAGTAAGGTAATGAGTACATTTCTTGTTGAACATTGTTATCACCTCCTTTGTTTTACTATCCCTTCCCCTCATTTCCTACATAGTGTCTTGTGGATATCACTGTTGCAACGGGTCATCCTTTGTCTTTGTTTCAGCATTTTGCTATTCCCCTTACCTTCCTCAAATCAGATAAGTATATATACAAGAAGCAGGATAGCAGAATGAAAAACAGTTTGCCAGGGATAAACCAATGGAAAAAAAATGAAATAAAATGAAAAGAACTAGATAAAGTACATTGGTAACAAAAACAATAAGGTCAACAACTGAAGAAAAAAAAAAGACCAATGTTTCCATGTCTTGAAGTTCATTTCAATTAGCCTAAAAAAATTAATAGTTTTAAGTGGTTGAATAGAGAATCTAGGAATATGATTAACTTAGATCTTGCAAGAAAAATATATTCACAGTATGTGATTTTTTTAAAAAAATTGGAAGATTTATTCAGCATTCATTAGTCATCGCTTTCACTGATAACATCAAGATGAAAAAGTCCATCATGACATCCAATTTCTCACTTATAGGGCTCTCCCCCCAACACTTGCTAAATTCTAGTTGTCCTTAGAAGTGTTTTCCATTCAGTGAAGTCCTATATGCTAAACTATTTCTGGCTCTTGGAATGAAAAATTTTAACCCAATAATATGATTTGGTAACTGAAAAATTATCAGAAGGCCACCAGGTTAATTCACCAAAATGAGAATAAAATTTCTTTATTAAGTACTGTTTGGAAAAACACAAAAGAGTGTTTTATAAAAGATGACTTATTTTAATGGCCATATATGTATTTACCTTTACATTGTGGGATTTTAAAAAAGAGACAACATGCTGCCAATAAAATCACATCCAATCAAAATACTTGTCACATTTTTTAGTAGATTCTAGCCCTTCCCATCCTCAATAATACCCTTTTTGCTTTTATAGTATAATCTATAAAAATCAATTTTTATGCATCCATGGTAATATATCTTAGGATGAATGTTATGATTTTATCTTCAGTGAAAGAAACAAAGAATTCATCAATAAGATTTTGAAAATAGAGTATATTTCTTTAAATTTTGTTCCCATTTAATTTTAATTAAATTTTATAAAAGACATGCTTATGGAGTGAATGTTTTAAGCAAAATGTCTTCTGCTTATGAGTGAATGTTTTAAGCAAAATGGTATCTGCTTCTACAGGAATATTTTGCGTTTAAACATTTGAGATAAGGTTGAACTGTTAATTTTAAAGATAGGAAAATGAAAACCTTACAACAACTTCACTATGCCAATTTTGGGGTTTGCTCTAGGCAGTAAATCTGAGATTGAATGAATGTTAAAGTAAACTATTTATTTGTTTGCTTTAAGTATATCTTTATTTGTTTTTGATGTAGCCAAGAGTCACTTAGGTTATGGTGTTTTAGTGATTAGAGATCTGTAACAGTCTGTTAATTGCATTTTATTCCTGCATTCCTTGTCTAGATTGTATATACTAGCTAAATATTTAAATATCTATAAGAAAAGTAAGACAAAGCCCACAGAATACCTCAGAAAATAGGTCAAATAGATTCATACCAAGACATATCATTGTAAAATTTTAGTACGCTGGAGACAATGTTCTGGAGAGAAAAAAAAAAGATCACATAAAGAAGAATTACAAATCAAAAGTGTTAACATACTCACTGGATTAGAGGAAGATCAAGGTCACTGGGGACACATCAATACAATTCTGAAGAAAAATGACTTTAAATGTAACGTTTTATACCAAGCTAAATTTTAATCATTTCAAGATAGAATAAAATACTTTGGACAGGCATTTTCTTCCTTTCCTCCTTTTTCCTTCCTTCCTTCTTTCCTTCCCTCTTTCCTTCCTTCCTTCCTTTCATCCATCTTTCATTCCTTCCTTCCTCTCCCTCCCTTCCTTCCTTCTTCCTTTCTTTCGTCTTTCCTCCCTTCCTCTGTCCTGTCCTCTCTCTCTTCTTCTTATGTTTCTTTTTTAAAGACTTCTTTTTGAGACAAGTCTTGCTATGTATCCTAGTTGCCCTGGGACTTATAATCACCTAAGCACTGTCTATAGGCATGTGCTATCACAACTGGCTTGAATTTCCGAAGATTTTTCTCTCATTTGTTTCCATCTCTCAGAAAACTCCTGGAGTTTGAGTTTGTCCAAAATGAAAGAATAAACCAAGAAAATGGAAGATTTGGGAAATTATTTCCAACTCAATGGAAAAATGAAGGCAAAAAGCATGATGTTAATAAGAGGAGATTATAGTTAAAAATGCAGACATAAGAGAGTAATTCATACCTTTTGGAAGATTACAGAAGGGTCTTTGAGAGCTCCTTTTGGAAGCTGAAATTGTTGGGGTATCTATTCTCAGGTAGTCTTGCTTTATCAGTGAGGAATATGTTCCAAGACCCTCTGTGGACCTTTGGACCCCTTCAATGTCCCCTTTTTATTTTCTCATCCTTGTCATTCAGAGTCCAACTTATCTTCCTTAACAGAATGACCTACAATTCCTTCTATGTCCTTTTATAATGTTATTTCCTTCTTTGTGCTGAGGAAAATTCTGTGTGTGTGTTTGTGATTTCCTTTATTCATTCATCTATTGATAGGCACTCATCTACTGATGATTCCATATCTTACCTATTGTGAACAGTACTACAACATACATGAACATACAGGGTTTATGGTAACCTAACTGACTTTTTCAGGTATATACCCAGAAATGATATGACTGGATCATATGGATTTTCTATTTTTAATTTTTTCCAGAAATTTCCATGTTGATTTCCATAGTCACTGGAATAATATCTAGTTCAATCAACAGCATATCAAGGCTCCTTTTCCTTTTATACAAGCAATTATTATTGTCTGTTTTCTTGATGACAGGCCACTCTGACTGGAATGAGACAGTATTGCTTTGGTTATTTGGAGTTGGTCATGTTTCTATATTAACTTCAGGGTTAGTTTTTTCTTTGAACAATATCAATGGAATTTTGATGGGGCTGTATTGGATCTGTATAGAAATGAAAATTTTGGCAGTACTAATTCTGCTACTCTATGAACATCAGAGGTTTTTCAGTCCTAACACCCGGAGTTCAAACTCTAGTAACATAAAGAGAACAAAGAAGGAAAAGAAAAATAGAAAAACTACCATTTTTTGGCTCTGTCCCTAAGAATCCTCTAATTCAGGGTTGGCTTTTGTTGTTGTTGTTGTTTTGTCAGTCATGTGGCTTGAACTCTGAGCCTGTGTGCTGTCTCTGAGCAATTCAGCTTAAGGCTAGTGGTCTATCACTGGAGCCACAGCGCCATTTCTGGTTTTCTCAACTCGATCCCTAGATCTCAGCCTCCTGAGTAGCTAGGATTACAGGCTTGAGCCACCAGTGCCCAGCTCTCTAATGAAGGTTTTTAAAGTATATGATCATATTATCTACTTACAACAATACTTTAAATTTTCCATTCCTATTTGTATCTCTCTTGTTTGTTTCTCTTGCCATATTACTCTTGCAAAGATTTCAAGTACTATATTGAAGTCAATAACTCCTCCTCCTTCATAATGCTAGAGAAAATTCTTTCAGATTTTCCTCATTCAGCATAATGTTTGCCATTGGTTTGTTATATATATTGGTTTGTTATGGATGATCTTCCCGTTTCTAATTTCTTCAGGACTTTGATCATGAAGCAGCATTGATTTTATCAAAGGCTTTAATTCATCTATTGGCATTCTCATATAATTTTTGTTCTGGACTCTATCTGTGGTTTTAATTTGTAGTCTACAATGAAACTGACTTGATAGTAGTGTATGCTATTTTAGTTTGTTATGTAATACAATTTACAATTTTTTTTCTTTTTTTGGTCGGTCGTGGGACTTGAATTCTGGGCTTGGGCGCTGTCCCTGCTCTCTTCAGCTGAAGGCAAGCACTTTACCGCTTGAGCCACAGCACCACTTCTGTTTTTCTGGTGGTTTATTGGAGATAAGAGTCTCACGGACTTTCTTGCCCGGGATGGCTTTGAACCGTGATCTTCAGATCTTAGCCTCCTAAGTAGCTAGGATTACAGGCGTGAGCCACCGGCATCCGGCTCAATTTACAAATATTTTATTGAGGATTTTTGCATCTGTGTTTATTAATGAAATTGGTCTATAGTTTCATCATTTTGTTTTGTCTTTGTTTAGCTTTGTTTTATATTTTGAAAAGACTCATTTTTTTGTTCTTATTCTTAAATCCAGCTTGCATCTTTTAATTGGAGAAATTAAACCATTTGCATTTAGGGCTATTATTAGAGATATGCTCTAATTCCATGTTTTGTTGTTTCCCTTGTTTATTCAAGTCTTGTTTGTTCTATTCTTTCTCCCTTATTAATTGTAGCTATTTGCTAATTTGCTGAATTTACAATGTTCGATTCTTTCCCATTTGTTCATATTTTCTTTTGTGAGATCTTTCTTAAGCTCTGTATTTAACTTCTTTCATCCCCTTCTTGGTGTAGTGCTCCTTTAAGTGTTTTCTGCAGTGCTGGCTTAGTAGACATGAGTTGGTTTAGTTTATTAACTGAAGAAAAATTTTATTTCTCCATTTTAAATATATAGATATAGATCACTTAGTTTAGGTTTCTCCAGAAACTGCTAGGCTAGGGGAAAAAAAACTTAGTCAAAAAATTCTGAGGAGCTTGAACCAGTGAAGCAAACTTTGATCAAAAGGAGATATGAACAGTAAAGAGTTTCTGTTTTTGCTTTGTTGTTGTTTTTTTCTCTTTGTGACTGCTTTGAAGATGTCCCACAGAGCTGAGATATACTTTCCACAAGGCTGATAAAGCCTGGGATGCTCTTCCTCCTTTTCTTGCTGTTTCTCCTTCACTACCATATTCCTGGGATTGTACTAAAAAAAATACATGGGACCCTAGCTTTGACCTACAACCCAGCTTTCTAGAGATTGTGATTTTTCCCTACCAGACCTATCACATTTAAAATTTTTTTCAAGTAGAAGGTATGCCTAATGTTGAGTTTTAAAAATGCATTTTTTTGAAGATGGAAAAGAGGAAAAAAGTATTCTACAGGAACTCCTGCATCTAAATGAGACAGGATAACAAGGTAGAGGATAGCTGATCCCCCAAAATACAAGATTTATCAGGATGGCAAAGATAAATATTGGAATAATGACTAAGTCATAAATTTAGAGTACAGAAAAATAGGAGAGTGTCTGCAGGAAGGAGGGAACATAACAAAATGAATTTTAGCTGATAATCTCAGCATTTGGGAGGCTGAGGCAGGAAGATGATGAGCTTAAGGCCAGCTTAGATTATCACTTGTGATAATGTCGCAAAAAATTGATAAACCTTTCTTGTAACTGTTATTCAGTAAAAAACACACAGTTCATCACAAAGAAAAACTAACTATACTACAACATAACTCAGCAGTGAACAAGATGACATAATCACAGTAGATTGAACTTGAATGTGGACTAACCAAAGAATTGGTGACTATCTTGGAAGAGAAATAGCAGGAATACCACTCAGGGATGAGACAGCTCTCTTCTGCTATTATAGCAGATCAATGATAATGCCCAGAGTGGATGAGTGAGGAGAGGCCACTAAGCAAGCTAGCTAGCTATAATTTCTTAGAAGCATGGGAAACAATGAAGAGAAAATGATTGTCACTGAGGCAAAGGATTTAGAGGTGATGGCAATAACTACATTTATTCTCAGTATAAAACTGACCTAACTCATCTAATTTCTTTTTGCCCTTATTCTCTTTGTTTTAAAACAAACTAGACTTTATTTTTAAAACAGTATATAATTGCAGAATACCAGAATGTATAATACAGAGTATTTCCATATAGACCACATCCAGTTTCCTCTCTTATTGAAATTTTAAATTCATATGACATAGTTTTTAAAATTAATGAATAAACATTGGCACATTATTGTTATTATTGTTGTTGTTGTTATTATTATTTGTGTGCTGGTCTGAGTCTTGAACTTGGGGCCTTGTGTGTTTGCTTAACTTTTTGCTCTTGGCCGGCACTGTACACTTGAATCACCATTTCCAGCTTTTTCCCCTAGTTATTTAGAAATCTTATAGATTCTTTTCTGCCTGTGCTGGGTCTGAAGAGAAGTCTTCAGATGTCAGCCTCCTATGAGCTAGGAGTTTGGAATAAGCCACCCATTTCTGACTGGCAAGTAGCCAATGTTCATACTTTATTCAAATATCTTTAGTTATTCCTTTCTGTTCCAGAATTTTACTTAATTTGTATTGTCTCAAATTTTCTTATGGTTTCAATAGTTGCTAAACCTTTCCTCCTTCTCCTCCTCCTCCTCCTCTTTCTCCTCTTCCTCCTCTTCCTCCTCCTTCTCCTTCTCTTCCTCCTCCCCCTCCTTTTCCTCCTCCTCCTTTTCCTCCTACTTTATCATCATCATCTTCTTTCTTTCTTCTTCACCTTCTCCTTCTTCCTCTCCTCATTCTTCTTTCTTTTCCTCCTCTTTCTCCTCCTCCTCCTCTTCTTCCTCCTTCCTTTTCTTGGTTGTGCTGGGGGCAAACCCTGGATAATTCTTCTTCCACTGATCTAAGCAAGTCGCTGGCTTTTTGTTTGTTTTAATAACCATGACAATTGCAATAAATGCTAATCAGGTACTCTATAGGGTACTTCTCTAGTTGAATTTAGCTGCTATTTTTCTCGACAACTGTACTGGGGTGTTATTAAGTTTTTATTGTTTGCTATTATTTGGATGTGTTCTCCTTTCCTTGCTCACACCCAAACTCATACCGAAATATAACTCCCAATATACATTACTGAGAGGTCAAAGATAATTAGGTCTCCTTGGGGGTCTAAGTTAGGCCTTGCTGGACAGGAATAGTTTTCATAGGAGGTATTTGCTTGCTTGCTTGCTGGTCTTTCATGTATTCAGCAAGCTTCAGGTCACCCTATCACCCAGCTGCAGCCCTCCCCTCTGCGCATGAAGAAAGCCTCCCGCCCCATCTCAGGTGCTTTGGAACAGGCACCCTTGTTCAGTTTCCCTGTCAGATTTAGACAACATAAGTTCCTTTTAGAAGTTGAACAGAGATGTCCACTCAATCTTGTCCTTGCATATCTTTTGTTTTTTTAATTTGGTCCCCAGAATTTTATTTATTTTTAATTTAGTTTAATTTTATTGTCAAGGTGATGTACAGAGGGGTTATAGTTCCATAAGTAAGGTGATGAGTACAGTTCTTGTTGAACAATGTTACCCCTTCCCTTGTTTTTCTCCCACTTTCCCTCCCCCCCCACAAGTTGTAAAGTTTACTTCCAACATAGTCTCTTGTGCGTATTGCTGTTGCATTGGTTCACACCTTGTCCTTTGTCTCATCATTTTGTTATTTCCCTTTCCTTTCCCAAATCAGATAAAGATAAACACAAGACACAAGGTACCAAAATCAAAAGCAGTAATAGCAGGAGATAAACCAAAATCTAAAAGAAAAACAAAAAGAAAAAGAAATAACTTTGCACAATATATTAAAAACAAAAAGTAAAAAGAATACACACACACACAACTCTCTTGTTTCCATATCTTGGAGTTCATCTTGATTAGCATCATTTTATATGGTTATATGTACATAGCTTTTGAACTTTGTGATCTTCTGCTAAGACCATCCTAGACATATACTAGAAAGATAGCTCCATAGTGTCCTGGAAAATCTTGTAAAAATGAACCTTAAAAACTTTTTTCACCATCTCAGGTATTTTGTTATAGCTGCACAAAAATTAAGAAAATGTTGTTTTTAAGAATCATACTGTTGGGCTGGGAAGGTGGCTCAATGGTAGAGCGCTTGCCTTGCATGCATGAGGCCCTGGGTTCAATTCCTCAGCACCACATAAGCAAAAAGAAAAAAGCCAGAAGTGGCGCTGTGGCTCAGGTGGTAGAGTGCTAGCCTTGAGCTGAAGAGCTGAGGGACAGTGCCCAGGTCCAGAGTTCAGGCCCACTACCGGACCCCCCCCCCCAAAAAAAGAATCATACTGTTAATACTGTTATTGTGGGTTATAACTGTTTATATTGGGCTTGATCATATGGGTATGGTGGTGTTTGACAGAATTTTCCACTGTGCAGTTACTCTTCCCCACTTGCACCCCTCCCTCTTCCTGAGTACACTTTCCATTAGTTTTTTCCCTATCTCCACATAGCTAGGATTATAGGCATATACTACCATTCTTAGCTTTTTCTTTGAAATAGGGTCTCACTAACTTTTAGCTTGGCCTCAAATCATAGTCCTCTATAATCCATCTCACCTTCCATATACTCTGGGAATGTAGACATGAGCTACCATGTCCAGCTTATATTCCAAGTTTATGAATTTGCTATAGTACATTTGTGTGTGTGTGCCAGTCCTGGGGCTTGAATTCAGGACCTGGGAGCTGTACCTGTGGTGTTTTTGTTATTGTTGTTGCTGTTCAAGGCTGGTGCTCATGTGGAGCCATAGATCCATTTCTGACTTTTTTGGGGTTAATTGGAGCTAAGAGTTTCTTGGACTTTCCTGCTCAGTCTGGATCTTCAGGATCTTCAGACCTCAGCCTCCTAAGTAGCTAGGATTACAGGTGTGAGCCACTGGTGCCCAGCTCTATAGTACATTTTATTTTAGCTTATCTTCCTACTAACCACAAAAATAAAAGTTAAGTATAAAATAGTCTTATGCAGGTCCTTTAGAAGAAATTTCAGAAGACAGCATTGCTACTGTAGGAGATCACAGTTCCCCGCCCCTGTTCCTGCCACCAAGTATCTTGCCACAAGCATCTTCAGACAGGCCCTGCATAAACCTAGGTTTATTTATCTTAGTTTTTTAACAAAAAAATTGAAATTTTAAAATAAAAATGTCTTTAAAATAGAAAAAATCTTGATGAACAGATCATAAGAAAGAAAAATGTTCTTGTACAACTGGAAATGTGTTTATGTTTAAAGCTTCATATTAACGAAGCATTATTTCTTTTTAGTTCACAAAATAAAATGTTACACTAAGGAAATGCAAATTTATTATTGAATAAAGGCAATTTTTAAGAATTAGCCAGGTATATTGGCAACCAACTATAATCCCAGCATTTAGGAGGCTAAACTTAGCAATGGAATACTGAGTTTGAGGCCAGCCCTGGCTACATAGTGAGATCCTGTCTTAAAAATATAAACCAAAATGCAAGTACTGAAACAAAGAACAGAAATAAATAAATGAAACAAAGCCTAATTGCATCGTATTCATGAAGTCTATAGTAGCATGCAGTAATGGCTTAGGCTTTCTTCATCACTCATTCACTCACTGGCTTATCCCAAACAATCGCATGTCCTACAAACTCCATTCATGTGAAGCACTTAAATAAGTGTACCGCATTCCATTTTTTATGCCATAGTTTCACAGTAGCCTTTCTATGATTACATAGGGTTAGATACACCAGTGGTTACTACCAATGGTTACTGCCTTTACAATTGCCTACAGCATTCAGTATAGTAACATATACAACAGATTTATACCCTAGGAGCAACAGGCTATGCCATATTGAGCCAAGCATTCATGGCTCTTTATTATGTAGGTGCTTTGTAAAAATGAAATCACCTAGCACATATTTCAAGCTAAATCTCAACACATATCTCCATTTTAAGTCATAATGCTAATATACATATTAGTTTGATTAGCTTTTGTGTTAATGGAGAAATGTTAGAGCTTGTAGCTGCTTCACTTTTTAGCTCAGTAATATATTCTTAGAATTGTGGGCAGCAGCATGCAAAAGGGCAAGAGAAGTAGTCAGCAAGGTACTCAGGGAGAAACACAGAGCCTCCTGTGGTAAGGAGCCATAGTGAGCATGGTAGGGCATGTACCCAGGGACAGGTAGAGCCTTCTGTGGTAGTACAGGGGATAAGAGTATCATCAGAGTCAGGAGTCACTATGGTTTAGAGTTGCATGGATGGATTAGACATTCTTGAGAAGCATCTAAGAGCTCAACCAGTAAGAACTGATTGATGCACACATGCCAAGAAGCCACAAAGCACTGAGGTAGATGAGACAGTTCCTAGGCAAAGGGTTGGTGCATGGGAAAGTCGGAGATCTGACTATGTAAGGAGATTAATAATGGATTGAGAAGTAAAGTAAGGAATCCAAACACCAAGAGCAAAGTAGCCTGGAGGAAAACAAATAAACACACCAAAAAATGGAATAAAGATACTTCGACACAGGTTGGAGATTATTTCTGAACACAGGAGCCAGCTTCTTCTGTGACCTACCTAAAGGCTTTTGCTGGAGTCCTCGAAGCGAGGTTGGATCCCCAGACTGGAGTAGGGAAGGAAGAAGCAGAATTTCTGATGTGATATAAATCACCTCATGGTGATGTATGTCATAAAGTTTCAATAAAATTACATGGTTAACATTTTATGTGTTTGATAAATTGAAGCTGGTATTTCTTCTATCTCTAGAAGTGTATAAGCCACTATTTTGAGCCAGAAGGAATAAAAAAACCCATTTTCTTCTGGGATATTTTTCTAGAACTGATAGCTTCTACAACAATAATAAAAATTGCTTTCCCACATAGTTTTATAAGGGGTTGTGAAGGGTGGAAGTGCTTGCTGCCAGACCTTTGTCTAATCAAAATTCCTCCTTCTGGGCTCAATTGTCATTGCTATGCAGAAGGAGAGACATCATCCAAGTGACCCGCCCTCCTGTATCCTTCCCAGATCATTCAGTCGTGAAGGTAACTGGTCAGAAATGGTTCTTAGAGTGCTAAGGGTACTGCTCACTGGTCAAGCACTTGCCAAGTCTGCAGAAGGTTTTGGGTTCAATCTTCAGCAAAAGGAAGGGAGGAAGGGTGGAAGGGTGGAAGGAAGGAAGGAAGGAAGGAAGGAAGGAAGGAAGGAAGGAAGGAAAGGAAGGAAGGAAGGAAGAAGGAAGGGAAAGGAGGGAGGGAGGAAGGAAAGGAAGAAGGAAGGAAGGAAGGAAGGAAAGGAGGAAGGGAGGGAGGAAAGATGGAAGGAAGGAAGGGGGAGGAAAGGAGAGAGGAAGGGAAGGAGGGAAAGAAGGAAGGAGGGAGGGAGGGAAGGGGGAAAGAAAGAGGGAAGAGGTTCTTAACTAGTTGTTCATCTTCACAAAAACAAAAAGCTATTAATTAAATATTTAAGTGTTGATTTTTAAGGTAGTTAAACTTTAATTGCACCTGTTAACTGTCCTAGACTTCCATAGTTGTTTAACTGGAGATAACCACGTAGCACTGTAGTCTCCTTCAGGGGAGTTCTAGCCCAGGGTTAGGAAAAGTTCTATGGGTAACGACATTGAAAGCAGAAAAATAAAAACCTTGCACTTAAATAAAGGGGGTGATTTTTCACAGGGTTACTGCAATATAGAAAATAGGACTGTTTATATTAGATTAGCCTCAAACTCAGTATCTATGCTTAGACTGTCCTTGAACTCCCAATCCTTGTGTCTCAACCTCCCAAACCTGCATGCATCATCAGGCCCAGTTTCTTTTGACAGGGAGAGAGGAAAAGATCAGGAAAAATCATATCTTGAGGAGTAGAATGAGCAGATGGCATGGTGATACAGCTCATGAAGAACACAGGGCTTCAGTGACTCATGCCTATAATCTAGCTTCCTAGCTACTCAGGAGGCTGAGATCGAAGCCAGCCTGGACAGGAAAGTCTGTGAGACTCTTATCTCTAATAAAGCTGTTGAAAGGGGAAATTTAGGCAATGTGAGCTATGAACCTACTAAAGAGACTTAGTAAGAGAGTGCACTTTGCCTGAGAGAGCCATCACTACAGTTAGCAGATAGAGTGTTAGAACTGCATGATGTGAATGAGAATAGCAGATCTTTATATCCAGAACACGAGAAGCACAAATACATAAAATAGATCTATTTTGAGAAAACTAGGTAGCTTAAGCTCACCATAATGTTATATTTTTCATCACAATGTTCAAAGTGTTATCAATAGCTTAGAACTAAGAAAACATTCCATTTCTCATCACATTTAACTTAGGCTTAACTGAGTTATTTGGCATTAAGTCAGTATCTCACTCATTGTAGAGATAAAATGTCTCCCAAACAAACTTCTTTATAAATAACTCCCCAGTTTTCTCAGAAATATACTCCCAGTTTTGTTTCCAGACTCAGACTCCATGAAGATCTACCTAAATGTTGTATCCAGCAAATGTGCCTCTATCTTTCTCAAAGTACCAAAAAACTCAAGACCACATTTCTTCCGAACAACAAATAAAATGCATAAACTGCTTTGTTAAATGGCAAAAAATTCAATACATATCCTACAAAATTAAGAAAAGTGAGGGAAGGGGTAGGTTAGGAGTATTGGGTGAGAATATTGAAAGGGGTGACATTGATTAAGACTCACTGTATTCATAAACTGCTGTGTTTAATGGCAACTCCTTTTTATAACTACTTAAAGATAACAAGATTATTTTTAAATAATGAAATGCATTTTGATAGGTATCTTATTAACATAGTTATTATCAACAAATACAAATATTAAGTCAGTAGGATTTCTTTCCATTTGTGGCTGTTATCTTTCTTGCCATTTAGATTTTAATAATACAGATAGCATAGCCTAAACATTAATCTTTCTTAGTAGAACTTAATTCTTAGTTTATTTTCTCTTAACATAACAGAAGACCTGAGACTTGGTAAGGAAAGAAGTTTGTTTTGGCTTATAGTTCTGAAAGCACAAGAGCCTAGTGTCAGCATTTGCTTGGCAGTTAGTGAAGAAAACATAGAAAACACAGAAGCAGGCACGTGCAAAACAGGGCCACAATGGCCTTGCTCTCTATCAACCCACTTTGTCATTTACCAATCCAGCCTTGAGAGAACACATTAAAGCCTTCACTTCCTGACATGACTATATTGACAACAAAATTTCAGCATAAGTTTTCATGAGAAAAACCATCCATCCACTTTCTACTCATTTTTCTAACAGCCACATGAGATGTACTCTGTTACATTAAGACAATCTGAGTAAAATTAAAGTCTGTATTCAAAAATCCCACAGTCATGAACAAAGTAAGAATCTGTATAGACAGATACTATATGGTATATGTCTCATGTATTAATTTACAAACAATAATGTGACCTCTTTCATTATCAAGATTTGCATTCCACGCCTGGCTTGTTTTTATATAGCTGGAGGGAAGGGGCTAAGAATATCCTTTTTTATTTTTAAAAAGGTTGATTTGAAAAAAAGAAGATAAGCAAAATGTCATATGTACCATATATAAACAAAAATATGTACCAGCTACTTCTTATAAAAAAATTCTGTTTATCTCTCTAGACCAGTAATTCTTACCCAGGGGTCTTCCTGGAGCTATGGACTTCATTTGTTATTGATCTTGTCATGAGCATGTTCACCAAATTGACTGTGCATGTGATCTTCTGGAAAAACTGTGCTCCATACACATTTTACAAGCCAGTTCTCTGAACTCTATTCCAGGCTATAGAGACTTTTAGCAACGTCCTTAATCACATGGCTTATTGCATATTGTCTACAACGTTCATCTTCTAGGATAGCCCCTTCCTCCCGTGTAATGACATTTTAAATTAATGCAGATGCTCTTTGAAAGCATAAAATATATGCACACCTATAACATAATTTTATTATAACAATAAGACAAAAAATTATTACCTGAGAGAAACTAAAGTTTCAGAGAAGTCAAGTGGCTCAAGGTCATGCAGGATTTCTCCTTCTGACTTTACTCTTTCTCAGCATTCTCTTCTACTTACCTTTTCTGATTTTCTACTGAAATAGACTATGCAGTCGATTCTCACTACCCAGTAGCAAAATTTCATTACATTCCATAAATCTGTTAGCTAAAGAATGTAATTCCTCCTTAACTTGAGAGCCTGTGTGTCTTAAGGCAGACTTGTGTTACAATAATTCCTCTAATTTGCAAGCACTTTTTCACATATATTATGTACTTGAAATAAACTAGACACTAACTCCTACTTGGGCATAAATGGAGGAAAAAAGCATCTCTCTAGAGCATTATTTAACATAAAGCTCAGGAAATAATTTGCAGCAGCACAAGGTTCATCCTGACTTAGTAAATTAAACAATTATGTTAACCCTGATGCCTATTGTTAGAAGTGAAATTTATGATAACTGTATTGGCTCTGTACAACATGGTACCCAGAAGCTTTTGTGTACCCTTGGCTAGGGCTATTTATACTCTAGGATATGGATATTTTACTTAATCAAAAAGTACTACAACTAAATTAAAAGTGAACCAAAAAAACATGCTCTTTTAAGTATATAATGCCAAAAGAAAGTAGAAAAAAGCTTATTTACAAACATTTTGTGTATATTCTTACTTTATCCTTTCTGAAAGTTTCATATTTTTTCAATAATTATGATTAGAAGATGTCAGAAGAGACATAATACAAACATATCCTTATTAGATCATTATTGCTTTACTTTTATTGACAAATAAGTTTGGATGCTCTTGATGATGAAAGGAAACAAGAATTCATTTTTGCCCTGCACTGGCATTCATGGAAGGGTATTTGCTACTGCTACACCGGGAGACTGCTATATAGTAGCCACAATACCAGTTAAGGAAGGCTGGAGAAATCAGCTATGAATAAATTTGGAAAATCATGCCAAAGGAGATAATGAAAAACACAATTCTGGAGTCTTGCTATGCAAAATGAAAAGTTCACCGACCAGAGTATTCAGAATATGTTTTAAAAATAGACAGTATAAACTGGGTGCCAGTTGTGCACACACATAATCCTAGCTACCAGAGGCTGAGATCTGAGAATCACAGTCTGAAGCCAGCTTGAGCAGGAAAGCCTCTGAGACTCATATCCAATTAACTACCAAAAATGCTGGAAATGGAACTGTGGCTCAAGTGATAGAGCTATTTTGGCTCTGGTATTGGGGCATGAACTCAGATACTCAAGCTCTGATGTTTTTCGCTCATGGCTAGGATTTTACCACTTGAGTCAAACCTCCACTTCCCCACACTATAGTGGTTAATAAGTGGATATAAGAATTTCACAATGAATGGCTACTTGTTTCTATTTCTTGGGGTTCGTTTCGATAAGCATCAAGTTTGCAGTTCTTTTCTTTATATTTTCCCCCTTTTGTCACTGTTTTTTTTTTATTTCTGTACCCTTTGTCTTATATCTGATTTGGGGACGGAGTGGAAGGACAAAAATGGTGGGACAAAGGGTGAACTAATTCAGCAGTGATACTCACTAAATGCTATGTTAGAAATGAACTATACAACTTGTGGGAGGAGAGAATGGGAGGAAAAAAATGGGAGAAAATGAGAGAGAGGTTGACACTACTGAAAAAGAAATGTACTCTTTATCTGACTTATATAACTGTAACCCCTTACCTTTACAATAAAATTATTAAATATTTTACTAGACACATCCCAAGGTGTTTCAGTGGCACCTTATTCTAATTAAGATTCATGATAACAAACTATTTTTAAATGCTAAATTAGTTTCACAGATTTTTATTTCCACGCTGACTTCTGAGATCTCAGTCTCCTGAGTAGCTAGAATTACAGACATGAATGGCTAGGGCTTCATTCTTAAGCGATATTTAAGGTTTATCAAAACACTGTGCAGAAATTTTACTTCTTCCCCCAAACTTGCTCCTTTCTGGCACTTATTATTAACACCTTGCATCATCCTGGTATATTTACTACTATTGATATATCACTGAGTATCCTTTTTACAGGTAACAAGTTCTTGATTTATACAAATCAAAAGAGCAGCTATTTGTGGCTAATAATTAATCAATGGCAGAATTTTGAAGATAATTACAGAGGAAGTAAAGTAGTATCAGTATTTTTCACTAATTCAAACCAAAACATCATGAGATTAGTGTTTCATTAGACTTTAGAAATGAAGGTTCTTCAATTTTCTGTGTTAGCTTCTAAAGTGAAGATATTTCTTTCTACTATCATTTTCCCAGGTCAAGAGAAATCAACTGTAGAATGAAGATATAGAAGATAAGAGAAACAAATGACACAAAACAAAGGTTTTCAACTTTATGTTGATATCTTTAAAATGTTAAATCAACCTAGTTCTTTAAACCCATTTGATATTACCTGAGGATGTGTTGAACAAGTAGGTCCTCTTTATTAAAGTTAGTGTCAGTTGGATTTCTACTGTTTACAATATATTCTAAGTGATGTGATAATAATTTTTTAATGAAAGTTCTATTTCTCTTGAAGCATTCCTCTTGAATGCTTTCAGCAAACATTGTTATGGATGAACATCTAGATTAGAAGTTCTGCTACAATCAAGACTCCGTAAGTCACTGATACACAAACTCCAGCCCACATAGAAACTTATTCTTTTTTTTTCTTTCTTTTTTATTGGGAAAATACTGTACAGAGGGGTTACAAATACATGGGCAAGATAGTGAGTACATTTCTTATCAAGCACTGTAGCCTCCTCCTTTGTTTACCCTTCCCATCCCTTCCCATCCTACCCTCCCCTTCGCCCCCCCCCCAATCCTGGGAAGGTAGCTCAGTGTTAGAGTGCTTGCCTTGCATGCCTGAGGCTCTGGGTTCGATTCCTCAGCACTACATAAGCAAAAACAAAAAAGCCGGAAGTGGCACTGTGGTTCAAGTGGTAGAGTGCTAACCTTGAGCTGAAGAGCTGAGGGACAGCGCCCAGGCCCTGAGTTCAGGCCCCATGACTGGACCCCCGCCCCCCAAAAAAAGTCTCTAGAAATTTATTCTTTAATCACCTTCATTTCTGTCATATGTCATTACCATGTTTCACATAATTGTTTATTGTACAGATTGTGCCTGAAGAAACAATGAAAGTAAACCCAAAAGCCCAGGATAATCTGAAGATACTCTTTGTTTCACTCACCTCACACAAAAAAAGTCTATTGATGTAACATATTTGCTATGAAAAATGGGTGTGAGGATATGCAACATGCCAATCTTTCTGTAAAGTTAAAAACCAAAGTAAGCCATTTCTTTGCTAACATTCATTTATACGTCCATTAAGACTGCATGAGGCAGAAAGGATGCAGAAGAACAGCTAATTCTAGTTGAGGGTTATGCCTGTCTTAATTTGATGAGGAACAACAGAGTCAGTTACAAGTTTTCATTATGGTCTTAACTTTTGCTTTAAGTAGTGCATCAATCAATGTTTTCTACATTATATTTTAGAACCATAGAGTAATAGAAACTTTAAAACTTAGAAGAAAAAGTTCTACATAATGTATTTATAATTTTAGTTTCTTTTCAGGATTTTGATTATCTCAAAAAAAATTAAACACATCATGTCAATAAAGGAGCCTAAATAAGAGATGCATTTGCAAAGAAGTTTCCAGATGTGTCATCATTTTCTGAAATAGCTCTACCTCCTTCCTTGGCAGTCAATAGACTTTTCACTATCTGTTTATTTGTTTACATTTGTATGTGACAGGCAATGACTAGAAAGATAGGTTAGTCCATTCAAATAAGTCAAATACTCTGTTTCTTTCCCTAGTCTTCTAGGGAGTCTAGCCATATATTTTCAGTGGTCAAATCTCTGAAATTCTTTTTATTTCCCTTTGGAGAAACTAATTTACATAGTTATTTCAGTTCTATAATTGGTATATTTATTATTATATTGGTATTTTTATTGTGTTCATGGATATAGTCAGAAAATATTCTAAAAATAGTTTGAACCAAAACTTTTGACAGAGCCAATCAGTTCAGTGGTTGAAATGCTCTGTCTTTGATGTCTAAGAGGCAAAGACATGAACAGCATCACAATCTACAAAAGCGCTATATACTCAAGCTTCACTCATCCTTACTTCTACCTATGTTGTTGGTTACAAATAAACTTTCAGCTACATTTGCCTGTAAGGAATAGTTATCAATATCCACAGTAGCTTACTTAATGGTAGCATTTGTGTATATGTATACATACACACTCACCTATACATATAATTTCTTTTTAAGAGTTATCTTCAAACTGAGCGCTGGTGGCTCATGCCTGTAATCCTAGCTACTCAAGAGGCTGAGATGTGAGGATCGTGGTTCAAAGCCAGCTGGGGCAGGAAAGTCTGTGATTTTTATCTCTAAAACCACTAGAAGCCCCCAGATACCCCTCCGTAGATGAATGGATCAAGAAAATGTGGTGTATATATACACAATGGAACTCTATGCCTCCATCAGAAAGAATGACATTGCCCCATTTGTTAGGAAATGGAAAGACTTGGAAAAAATTCTATTAAGTGCAGTAAGCCAGGCCCAAAGAAACATAGGTCCCATAGTTTCCCTTATTTTCAATAACTAGTATATGTCTGAGTCAAGCAGAAAAGGTCAGTTAAGTTGATGTTAGGGAAATGAACCCTAAGATATGTATTCAAATGTTTTTTTTCTTTCATGTGATTGTTTCTAACACATTTATAAAATTATTTCTTTGTTGCCTTGTATGTCCCTCCCCCACGGTATAACCCCTGCTTTCACTGTATTTCATGTTGTTATAATTTGTGGAGGGGAAGGGAAAAAACAAATCGTTTAAATAGGGATACAGATGGACCCATTGCAAAATGAGATGTACAAGTCGTTATGTCGAAAACGAACTTTACAACTTTGGTAGGGGGGAGAGGAAGGTTGGGTAGGGGAGTGGGGGGAGAATGGTATGGGAAGGGGAAACAAAGGATGCTTGATAAGAAATGTACTCATTATCTTGCTCATGTAATTGTAACCCCTCTGTACAGTATTTTCACAATAAAAGAAATAAAACACTAGAAAACCGGAAGTGGCTCTGTGGCTCAAGCAGTAGAGTGCTCGCGTTGAGCTGAAACGCCCAAGCCCACAGTTCAAGCCCCATGCCCGACCAAAAAAAAAAAAAAAAGTTATTTTCCAACAGCAAATTTAGTTCGATTTTCTCTCTGGCACTTGATTTTTTAAAAATCTTCTATAAAATGTCTGGGCCAAAACAAGGTGGCGTTTTGAACATCTCATGGGTAAAGAACTTTGTATTTAGTTTAAAGCCTCACACATGATTATTCAAACAATTATTTTATATGGTTCAGGCAAACAAATGTCAGGCTTAGAATTTCTCTTTTGACACACAAGTATGGAAATTACTCTCTTTGTTTCACTTATGAAATGGTACTGCTTGTCTAAAACTAGCTTTCAATTTGCTTATCAATGATGAAATCATTTTTCTTTTGTAACAAAAATAAAGTTGTGGAACAAAAAAGTTTCTCTTGCTGAGAAACGTAGGATGTACAGGAAAGGCCTACAGTGTGTTATGACTAGCTTAACTACTAAACATTAATACAATTTCAACAATAACTCCCACTAGACAATATTATTTCTTTTGAAATACATATAAAAGGTTTGGATATTTTCTTCTTCAAACATCATTTGAATTTGGTTATTTTATGTTAAAAATATAATTTCGATACATTCAAATCCTTTAAAAGTATATTTAAGAATGACAATAAGAAGTTAGTAAGTTAAATATATTCTATCTCCGTGTATCCTGGATGATATAGCAAAGCTTTAATATGAATATGAGAATTTAAGATTGAGAGGAGTGTTCTAAGTGTATACTGATAAAGTATAAATTTCTTTTCAGTATATGTACTAGTAGGTGTAAACAATAGACTTGTACCTGCAGAGCCTGAATCAGGAAAAGTAGTTTATGCAGTCTAGGAACAGGTATCTTTTTTGGGGGCGGGGAGGGGTCCAGTCGTGGGGCCTGAACTCTGGGCCTGGGCGCTGTCCCTCAGCTCTTCAGCTCAAGGCTAGCGCTCTACTACTTGAGCCACAGCGCCACTTCCGGCTTTTTTCTTTTTGCTTATGTGCTGTTGAGGAATTGAACCCAGGGCCTCAGGCACGCAAGGCAAGCGCTCTACCACTGAGCCACCTTCCCAGCCCAGAACAGGTATCTTATAGGTCAGAATTGGAACTTACAAGGAAGCTAAAAAAGAGTAATGTTCATTTAGTGTGCTCTGGGGCTAGGAAGTGAGTTGGCAACCTAATTGTAATTGCCTTATGGAGCCGTGAAGAACTGCTTTTACCTCTCCCTCTAACATCCCGATATTGCCACCTACCCATCCTCAATTGATGAAAATACAACCAAAGAATTTTGTTGGTCCTGTAATAGGTTTCTTTGGTTGTGTGTTCTTTAACCCTGGGGTTGAAGTACAAGGTAAAAGAAGTTCTAAGTCTAGATTGTATTTCTGAATCATCTGGGCTTCAAGATCAGCATTTTAAGGAACTAGTTGTCTCTTGTTTCTTAAGCTGAATGACCACTTCAAGAAGCCTTGGGGTGTGGAGTGTAGTCGGTAGTCGGGGAGATGGGAGGGCAGGGATGGTAAGAGAAAAACCAGAGGAGGAGACCACAATGCTTGGTAAGAAATGTACTCATTACCTTGCTCATGTAACTGTAACCCCTCTGTATGGTATTTACACAATAAAAAAAACTTATTAAAAATAAGAAACCTTAGTTCATGAAACTATGATAGCCTCACCTCAAACTGACTCTGTGAAATGGAATTGCACGACTGTATTTAAGGAAGCCAACCTTTTTTTTTTTTCTTTTTGTAACTGTGGGGGATATCGTTTGCTTTTAACCAGTAAATAATTATAAGGGTTATGTACAAAAGTGATGTAGGAAGGGTGTCACTCATAAATAGGCTTTGTGTTTTACAGATGTTCAAAATGCTTTTCTTATTCCACATTGTAAAAGTAAGTGCTTTGGTGAGATCAAATAGAAATATTTTACAGTGATTAACAAACCAAAGCCATTAAAGGTACTGGTGGTTTTTATGTTTGTCTTGCTTGCTAGGATTAGTATTACATGAAAGGAATATGATCTCTTTTAACTTGAATGCAGAAAGTAAAGATCTGATATGGACTGACTGAGGACAAAGTATAGTTTCATCCAAATGTGCTGAAAATGAAACTAAGAGGAAGATTTTAAATTTTGTAAAAAGAAGAAAAATTAGTTTGCCTGCTAGTGATTGTAAAAGTATCTTTACAGGAAAAATTTAAGGAAGTATTTCATAAGATGACCATTTGTTACCGGTAAAATGAATAGCATAATCTAGTTTATGGCAAAGAAGGTTCAAACATGTATTTTCTAATTTTTTATTATCTTTAGGTAGTTGTACAAAGAAGTTGTCATTTAACAGAGCAGTTTATGAATATAATATATCTTGATAATATCACCTCTTTCATTGCTCCCCTATTCACCTCTTCCCTCATTCTTCTTAATCTTATAGGATATACGTGAGATTCTTGTCTATATTTTCCCCTTCTTCTTTTCATTTGTCCTACCCCTTTCCCCATGACCCCTCCTTACCCCCTTTGAGTATCCTCTTCCTGGTATTTTATTTTGCTGAAAAATTCTGAATTACAATTGAATTTCGAAAGTCCTTTGAAAAACTAAAAGTACCTTTAACCAGGCTTTAGTGTGTTATTTCATTTTTTAAAAAGTAGGTTTTCCAGCAAAATTTTAACGTTTCTTCTTTAAAGAAAAGTCGTATTAGGATTTTTAAAATCAAATTCAAGCAATTGCTCAGACATGCCCTCATCGGTATTAACAATTATTGGTAATAATGGCAATTAAATATTTATATGAATAATGCACACAATTATTTCCCTTTAAAACTTACTTTGTAATCAAGCAAGTATACTATTCATCTGATATTAAACTGTTTGCTTGGAGTGAACATTCTTTTATTTAATAACCTTATTCACATCCTTCTTGGTGCTCATTTGTATATTTCTATTGATGTAACAGTTTGCAAGAGAAGGAGCTCTTGTCTCTGCCTGAAGGTGGAATCTTATGAATATGCAGATAATGTTTTGATGTGGTAAAGTTTTTCTATGGAATGGAAGTGTATCCTCTTAAATTATATTAAATACTAGCTATCACTTAGAACACAAAGCTCATGATGACTCGAGTTTAAAAAGAGTATCTGAGAAATAGTTGCTTTCTGGTTGTTAAAAATGCTATTTTGTTGAATTCAGTCTTCTCAATTAGGCTAATGGTTTCTTTTAAATAAATATATAATTGCCATATAATTTTATTGTATAGAAACATAGTGAGCCATCCATGTGAAAGAACATATAGATTGTCTTTGCTTTGTGTTATAGTGTACCTTTTTTAAAATGCCAGGTCTGGGGCACATCTTTTAACAGTTTTACTTTACCCTGGGGTGATGACTTATATAAAATATTCCTTTGGTGAAATCTTCAGAATAAATCAGTTCTTTTTAGTACCTTATGCTGTAAAAATATCCTAGTGATGTTTAATTTCAGCTCTAGACAAAATTCTTGCACACAACCTCCATTAAAGTATTAGGCTGGGAATTTTGCAAGGCCTCTGAAGCTGTTGTGTCTAAAAATTCTGATTGCGTTTTCTCCTGTCCAGTCTTCACTGGATTTGTTTTCACCTTTTCTTTAAACTTGGGTGGATATTAAAACTATCTGAGGATCATGAAAAATATACAAAGGCCGTGGTCCTATCACAGTAGCCTGGGACACTCTGTTCATTTTTGGCTCTTGCAGATTCTGACATATATATAAGTTTGGGAACCCCTAAACTAAACAAAAACTTAAAAATAAGAAGAATAACAAACAGAAACATATAAAGCAGCACAAGCAATTCTAAATCATTTGAAGTATGACTACAGTCAAATAAAAAAATATTTTTATGAAAAAAGCTACTTTGTATAGTAGTAGTTTTAGGAAACAACAATGTCTTTTCCTCATGTTAAAAATTTATAATTAGTACTGCTTTCTAATACAATTTTACTAATACAAGCTGGGTGCTGGTGGCTTACTCCTGTAATCCTAGCTACTCAGGAGGCTGAAATCTGAGAATGACAGTTCAAAGCCAGCCTGGACAGGAAAGTGTCTGTGAGATTCTTATATTTAATAAAAACTACTCAGAAAAAGCTGGAAGTAGCTCTGTGGCTCAACTGGTAGATCACTAGCTTTGATCACAAAAGCTCAGGGACAGGGCCCCAGGCCCTTAATTCAAGCCCCACAACCAACAAAAACAAAAACAAATTACAGTTAAAGAGATTATAGACACTGTATATAGAGTTGAGACAAAGTTTTGGAGCATTATAAAATACTAATCAGGGTAAGTTAACACTATAATATATAATTAAATAGAATACCCAGTCAGCCATATTTCATCCTCCCTAGGAGAAGACTATTTGAAAAAGAAATGTTGTCTTCATGATTGTCTATTGATTAGTTTGAGAGATTAATAAATCATAACTCTAGGTAGGTCTTCAAGAGAATTTCCAGAGAGATGATATCTGGGCAGCAATCAAGGGGAAAGACTGCCCTAAATTTGGATTTGATCAGCACTATCCAATAGGCTGGAGGTCTAGATGGAATAAAAGTGGAAGAAGGAAGCCAGCTAGGGCGAGGAAACTGCCCCCTTCCTGAGAAATGTGTTAATTGCCCATGGAAATCATATTACAGCTTCTTTGGCTATTCAACATGGACTTGTATTAGCAAGCAGAGGCCTTCAGCTCTGACTAGGGTTTCATCATTGGTACCTCTTCTGAGGCTTCCAGCTTATGGGACTAAGCAGCTACAGTGTTCTTTGGCCATTCTATATGAATGCAGCCATTGTTGGACTATCCCACCTACAATTGTGTGAAACAATCTAATAAATACCCTTCTATAATTACGTACAGAAGTTATTCTGTTCCTTAAAAGAAATCTGATTAATAAGTGGAATATATTCATATAGTAAATGGACTTATAGAAATGTGCAACATCAGCCAGGTGCCAGTGGCAAATGCTTATAATCCTAGCTACTGAGGAGGCTGAGAACTGAGGATCACGGTTCAAAGCCAGCCCAGGCAGAAAAGCCCGTAAGACTCTTATCTCCAATTAACCACCAGACAACTAGAAGTGGTGCTGTGGCTCTAGTGGTAGAGCACTCACCTTGAGCTGAAGAACACAGGGATAGCACCCAAGCCCAGAGTTCAAGTCCCATGGCCGACCAAAAAAAAAAAAGTGCAACATCACTTTTATTAGGGTAACATAAAATAGCAAGAAAATGACAGCATATATTCCTATCAGAATGGCTAAAATATAAAACAAGTACAACTGTCACTTATCAGGATATGGAAAACTTGAAATCGCCATGAATTGTTCATGGGATGAAAAATGGTACAACCACTTAGAAAATGGTTTGAGAGTTTCCTGCAAAGTGAAGTATGATATTATCATATAAACTAAAAATTCTACTTCTAAACATCTACACAAAGGCTTCTGTCCATGTGAAAACCTTATATATGTATTTGTAACCTAAAAAAATTGGGAACTATCAAGATACCCTTCAACTGAAAATGAATAACTAGAGAGTTGTACAAGAAGTGAAAGAACATGGAAGCAGGAACACTTCAAGAGAAACTAGAACACTTAGTGGTTCATCTGGTTTCTAATATCATTATTTGATCAAAGAAAGCAGGGCTCTTTGAAGAAATGGCTGGTTGTTCTAGGACTAGGACAGAAAATATACCACATGACCCTTGAGCATCTTGTAGCTTCAGAATAATAATCAGGATGTGCTAAAAAAAAAAAAAATAGGGGAAGCTGGGTGCTGGTGGCTCACATCTGTAATCCTAACTTCTCAGGAGGCTGAGATCTGAGGATCGCAGTTCAAAGCCAGCCCAGGCAGGAAATGCCGTGAGACTCATCTCTAATTAACCACTCAGAAAACTGGAAGTGGTGCTATGGCCCAAGTGGTACAGCATGAGCTTTGAACTGAAGAGCTGAAGGATAGTTCCCAGGCCCAGAGTCAAACCCCACGATTGACAAAAAAAAAAAAGTGGAGAGAATTGTTTGTTCCCAATGGCCAAAGTAAAACAAACAAAAAACCCAATGCAAAACAAAACAAAACAAACAAGCAGCAGGACAAAATGTTGGATTGTAATAATAGCCATGGAATCTTAAACGTGATTATATAATTAGGAGGAAATATGTAAGTCTCCTATTAAGAATTCCAAATGATTCATGTGGATATTCATCTCTCAAGATGGAATTTAACCCTTCCCTTGCCTTAGGTGTGGACATGGATGCAGTGGTTGCCTTAGAAAATATGTAGTACGTAGAGAGAAAACAAAAACTTCACAGCAGAGAACCTGACAAACATCTCCTCAGCCAACTCATGGTTATAAATCATATTCATAGTATTCTTAATGTAATATGATGGCAACGTCACTTTACCTCTGATGTCTTCTCCTCTTCTAAACCTGTAATCCTAGTTCTGTAATCACAAGGAATATATTAGACAAATGCCAAATGAAGGACATTAATTTGGAATATCTGACCACTACTCCATAAAACTGTCAATGTTATTATAAAAGGAGGAAAGCTTGAAAATCTGTCACAGCCTAGGAGAGTCTGAAGAGACATAGCAACTAAAAGAGGGATCCTGGAAGAGAAAGCTCCACAAATAAAAACATTATTTATAAAATATGAATTCTAGAAGAAAAAAAAGGCATCAGTTGGGTGCAGGTGGCTCACACCTGTAATCCTAGCTACTCAGGAAGCTGAGATCTGAGAATCACTCTTCAAACCAGTCCAGACAGGAAAGTTTGTGAGACTCTTATCTCCAATTAACCACCAGAAAACTGGAAGTGGTGCTGTGGCCCAAGTAGTAGAGCACTAGCCTTGAGCTGAAGAGCTCAGGGATGTCCCAGGCTGAGTTCAAGCCCCACAACTGACAAAAAACAGCAACAATAAGAATGAGATCCATCTATATGATCCCCCAAGGAGAAAATAGTGCTGATTGCCTGAAAGTGAAGTCTCAGTTCCCTGCCCCAAGCGTTACCCCTCTTCTCTCTTCCTTCCTTTTCTCTTGCTGTTTCTCCATCTACTAATCCCTATTCTTTGTAAAGGCAGAATCATTAATTATTGTTCTCTCCTTGTTGCTTATCCCTAACCTCAGAGTCGCTGTTCTGTTCTATCTTTTTTCCTCTTCTTTCAAAACAGCATTTGGTGGCTTTCATGGTGCATACATATATATATGAATATGTATATATGTATGTATGTATTAACATCCTTCTATTCTCTTTATCTCTTACTATCCCTCCTTTGCCACTCTCTCCTTCTGCTGATCCTTCTGAAACAGTCATTCAGTTTCACTTTGAAACTAAGAAAATCTATTCCCATACAGGCTGCTTTACCTTTGGTCTTTGCTGCCTGTAAGTCTAACTCCAAACAATCTTTTGTTTTAGTAGACACTTTTTTCCCCTAATAACTAGCATACTATTTCACACATTTCCTTTAATTACACTTCAGTCATAACTTCACATTATAGCCTACTTTTATTTCTTGCATGGCAAGGCATTGAATTGTTTCATTTGTTCATTTAAAACTTTTCTTCTAAACAGTATGCTTTTCATTTTGAAGTAGTTCACCAAGTCTCCAAATTGGAGACTTGTATTAACTCTTCCATTTGGAGACTCGTATTCACTCTTCCAATTAAGGATATATGTATTATATATATGCTTAAGAATTAGGTCATTTTTCAAGTGAAAAGTGTGCTACATTCAAGTTGCTCAAAGAATATTTTTTCATAGGATACCTCTCAGGTGGGAGGAGGCAATATTACTATGAGCACTTTGGGCCTTTGGCTCTTTCCAACCTCTTCTTTTTTTTTTTTTTTTGTCGGTCGTGAGGCTTGAACTCTGGGCCTGGGCGCTGTCCCTCAGCTCTTCAGCTCAAGGCGAGCGCTCTACCACTTGAGCTACAGCGCCACTTCCAGTTTTTTGGTGGTTTATTGGAGATAGGAGTCTCACGGTCTCTCCTGCCTGGGCTGGCTTTGAACCGCGATCCTCAGATCTCAGCCTCCTGAGTAGCTAGGATTACAGGCGTGAGCCACCAGCGCCCGGCTCCAACCTCTTCTTCCATTCTCAGTTTCTCCTCATAATCATCCAGAAAAGGAAGGTGCACGAAACAAAGGCAAACCTTGAGAGTGGAACATATTCCTTCCACTCATTTTCCATTGAATTCATGATGGGATGAGAAATACTGTCTTCCTTTGACCCAAGAAGAATGAAGAATAGCAGACAGCCAGCAGTCTCCTCTACATTCTAGTCAGAGTTTTCTAAGGATGGGAAAGTTTACCTAGTAGGAACTAGTTTCCGAAGTCAAGAATGTAATCAAAAGTAGTCAAGAGATGGCAGAGTTTCTCTACTGGAAACCTTCAGCATGCATTTTTGAGAGATAGGAAGACAAGGGCAGCACCTTAGCCATATATTAATTACCTATGTCTGAAGAAAGGATGTGTAAGCTATGTCTGTGTAGCAATACCATGTTAATGATGCAGCAATTGTTTCTGTTACCTTAGATGATTCACCTAGGAGCAGGTCTAATGAAAGACAAATGTTTATGTCAAGTCTTCTCATTCACTGAGAGAGAAGAAATCACAGCTATGTAAGATGATGTGCTGATTTCAATGGGTGGGCCAATCCTACTTGGATTTAAAAGAGTAGGGAATAGGCTGGGAAGGTGGCTCAGTGGTAGAGCGCTTGCCTTGCATGCATGCATGAGGCCCTGGGCTCAATTCCTCAGCACCACATAAGCAGAAAAATCCGGAAGTGGCACTGTGGCTCAAGTGGTAGAGTGCTAGCCTTGAGCTGAAGAGCTGAGGGACAGCACCCAGGCCCAGATTTCAGGCCCCACGACCGGACCCCCCCCCAAAAAAATAAAACAGTAGGGAAAACATATAAGCAATATTATCTCATTTGGTGTTTTTCCTTAGAATCAGTTCTGCTGTTTTCTAAGTTGTTTTTTGTTTGTATGCTTCATACAGACGATCCTTGATGCATTTGTGGGAACATCTTTGTATACATATTGTAATAATTATGCTTCAAAGGAAAGATACTTTACCGATTCTTTCTTTTTTAAAGCTCCCTTTGGAGCTAATTTATATGTCATCCAAAAAAATCAGTTGTATTAGTCATACTTTGATTTTTTTAACCCAAAATAGTTTTATCTAGCTTATGACTGCACAAATCTAATCTGTTTCCAAACAATTTCTGGTTCTTTTAAGATATTCAATCCATGAATTGGCACCTTTGAAGTTATTTAAAGAAATTTGCCACAGGCTTTGAAATTCTAGACAGTTCCCAAAATATTTCAGGTAGTTACAACAACTTTGGATTCAGTGCCAACTTAAGGAGAAAGCCCTGAAAGAATGCATTCATTTGATGTTTAAATTCTGGTAAACTTGATTTTATTTTGTTTAGGTATGTTTTTCTGATACTTTACTGAGGTTTGAACTTAGAGCCTTATGTGTGCTAGGTAGATACTGTGCCTCCTAAGCTATACCACCACCACTTTTTTTGCTTTTACTTATTTGGGGGACAGGTTATCACATTTTTGCCTGAACTGACTTGGTCCATGATTTTTTTATTTATGCTTCCCACATGCTTAAGATGATAGATGCACTCCACTACATTCAACTACTGGTTAAGTTAGGGTACCATTAACTTTTTGCCTGAGCTAGCTATGAACAATAATCCTTCCTTTCTCTACCTACTGAATACCTGGGATTATAGGCATCAGCCTCTACATCAGGAGATAAACTTCATTATAAAACATAACAAAATGAATGTCATAGTGATTGTTCTATTTTTAGTATTTGGGAGAACTTTCCATATTATTATCCATAGTGGCTGCACTAATTTGAATTCCCAACACGATTGTATGAGGGTTCCTTCACAATCCCCCCAAACCCTCCCAACATTAGTTTTTGTTTGTTTTCTTAATGGTAATCATTTTGTCTAGGTAAAATAGAATCCTGATGTAGTTTTGAGTTGCATTTCTTTATTGTCCAATTTTAAAATTTTTTCCACCTATTTATTATCATAGTTTTTTTCTTTTGAAAAGTGATTTGTTCATTTGCTTATTTATTGTTTGTATTATCTGCTCTTTGAGTGTTTTTTACATGTTCCAGGTATTAATCTTCCATTTTATGAGTAGCTGACAAAGATTTTCTCCTATTCTGTAGGCTCTCTTCACTCTAATAATAGTGAGATGTTTTGTTTGTTTGTGCTTGTTTTTGCTGAACAGAAAGTTTTTCAACTGGTACAATCCCATTTGTTCACTTCTTGCTATCATTCCCCTAGCTAGTGAAGTCCTATTCAGAAAGTCATTGCTTCATGTGTTTACCCTATAAAGTTTCAGTTCTTACAGAAGATCTTTTATCCTATCTAACTTTAGCCACTTTCCTTAGCACAATTTTTTTTTGTTTAAAAGACAATCTTTTCCCCCAGTGAATGTTTTTGGCACCTTTGTCAAGAATCAGATGCAGTAGCTGCATGGATTTATTGCTCAGTTCTCTATTATATTCCATTGGTTTACATGTCTATTTTTGTGCCAGTACCATGCTGCTTTTGTCGTTCTGGCTCTGTAGTAAAATTTGAAATACAGTATTGTGATACCTCCAACATTGTTCTTTTTACTAATTAGCTTACCGTTTATTAAATATTTGGAGGGCTGGGAAGGTGGCTCAGTGGTAGAGCTCTTGCCTTGCATGCCTGAGGCCCTGGGTTCGATTCCTCAGCACCACATAAGCAAAAAGAAAAAAGCTGAAAGTGGCACTGTGGCTCAAGTGATGGAGCGCTCGCCTTGAGCTGAAGAGCTGAAGGACAGTGCCCAGGCCCAGAGTTCAGGCCTCACGAGCAGAAAAAAAAAATGGAGTCTTCTGAACAACCTTTTGAAGTAATCATTTTATACTATTTGTCTTAATTTTCCCTGACCTATATATCATCAATTCAAGCCCACCTATTCATCAAGTGTCTAAATTTCTCTTAAGTAAATTAAGAGGCAATATGAATTTTATCAATTTAATCAATTTTAGAGATTTTTACATGCCTCAAAATGTATGTTATCTTGAAATAAGACTTTATTCTGAAAGACCCAACCAGAACAGGCCTACTTAGGAAATCTTTCTTTTGATTAACTTAGAGCCAATGGGTAAGGGACCTGTTATAGTTTGAATATAAAATGCCCCCAACTGACATTATCTCTAGCTGATATAGCTATTTGGGGTGTTGTGCAAACTTTAGAAGGTAAGAGGAGGTAAGTCACTGGAGTCATGCCTTTGAAGGTTGTATCTGGACCTCAATCACTTCCCCACCTTCTCTGCTTTACTGTACGGTAAAATCTCCTTCACATGACCTAGGTGACATGATGCTCTGCCCAACTGGCCTAGTGCCCAGGTAGAATCTCTGAAATAGGGCAAAACAAATCTTTCATTCCTTAATGTGAGCAATTGTTATATTTTTAATTAAAAATTTCATTCTATAAAGGGTTTATGTTCCTTCCACGTTACTTTTTCTTTCTTTTTTTAACCTATTAACTTATTTTTTATATAGAGCTTGTGCTTCATAACAAAGCTCTATCTTGTTACAGCCATGTGTCACTATGCCCAGATTCAGGTTGCTTTTATATGTTGGTTTATTTGTGTGTGTTTTTGTCCTTTTACTCATCAGTTTAGAGGTTTACTTCAAACACAAAAGGCAATGATTATGTCTGAGTGTATGTGTGTCTGTGTAAGGGTATTGGGTGATCTGGCTTGGCCATTTCATGGGTAGGAGCGGGGGGTAGAGGTTGTGGTATATTGACAATATCTGTATCTCTAAGTCTTTCATTTGAACTGCAGACCTGAGGGTAAGTTTCTCATCTACTAAGTTGAAATTTGGATAGGTAAAGTACTAAGTATGTAAGGTTAGGTATTAAACATGCATATTTTCCTTGCTTCCCTGAATTGAAATAGCCAACAGTCACTGTATTGTTTTCCCCAGAGACAAATCCTTTATCAGATTAGCAAAATTGGGAATGGAGAAGAGAGGAGGTTACCTGGATGCTGAGAATACAGAGGTTGTTGATGCATCTGAATTCTTTTAAAGCTTTCAGCCAATCCTGGTTTTACACAGGATTTCCAAAGCCAGTTAGTGTTACCAGTTCCAGAAACTTCTTAGGTCTTTTGTATAAGATTGAATTGGTGCCATTTTTTTCTTTTTGCTCATTTTGAGTTCTCTATTCTTGAGTCTGTTACAATTTTGTTTTGCCCTCATTCACTTTCTGTACAGCCAGTAGGCTGCCCAGCTTATTATTTATCTATTTTGTTTTATTCTTCTGTTCTCTCTGTCCTTATTAGTTTGTGCTTTCTGAAAGTGTCTCTTATTATCATTTCTGGGAGTAAGAGTAGATGCATGTATTCAATTTTCCATATTTATCAATAAGCTTATTCATGTTTACTAGAGAATATTCTTGGTTTTAAAATATATATTTCTTATATATTACATACATACACACATATCAGAGTTCCACACTATCAAAAAAAAGGAACATCAAAATTCTCCAATTTGGGGAGAATTCTGTCTGAACAAGTACATCCAATTTTTTTCATCAAAGCTTTAACTCAGGTAAGTCAATTGATTAAACAGTTATAGAGAATGGTTCTCTCCTTTGGGAGATAAAGAACATTTATTTGTCAATATGGACCCTGAAAGAAGTAAATACCTTTCACTGATGATTAATTATTCATGCACAGATTCCACTGACAGATGAATTGGTTGGGAAAGTAGTTGCTTGAAGCTGAGGTTTCTGTCCGTGCTGGTTTTATTCCAGTTTTGGCAGCCTAGTCCATCAACCTGTTGTCTTTTTCATTTTGTTTTTAGAACTTTTCCTAATAGCAACTATCCAAGACAAAATTCATGCAAATATGTAGATGTGAAGAGTGTATGGAAGTATCTCTCTAAAACTGTGGGCCTATGTGTTTAGCAACTTCAGGGTTGAGAACATTTTTTTAAAAAAAGATGATCACAACTGTTGGAACACTTAAAAAAAAATCACAAAAAAACCCATAACACTATGGCAACTTTAACACCTGTTAGATTTTTTCAATATTCCTAGACTTAGCAAAGATGGTTTTTGTTTTGGTTTAAAAAATCCTTATTAAATTCTTTTCCCTAATGTTTCAGTAGTGTACATAGTGAATCTCTAAATCATAAATTCCCACATTACAATGGAACATCATTTCCTCTAGGGAAGAATATCCTAGAGCCTACAAAATATTATTTTCTTTACAAAATATTTTCCTATCTGAAATTATGTTACCTGTCATTTGGTACCTTTCACTATGTAAGTGTCCCCTCCATAAGGGCAAAAGCCTTGTAACAGCTTTTGAACTTAATCCGAATACTTTTTCCCAAACGTTCATACTTTCTGCTTCTACACAATGTTCCTGTCTGTACTCAGCTCTTACGATCTCACAGAGACCAAAGCCAGCTATCTATTTCTCTCAGAATTTTTTTTAGGGATATCCAGATATTTAGCAAAAAGGGAGATTGGGTTTGAGGTGGTATTTTTGCTTTTGCTTCTTGGGGGGGATAGGGTTTCACTATAAAGTCCTGAATTTGTGATCCTCCATCCTCTTTCTCTTGAGGGCTAAGATTTTACTGGCTCCATGAGAGGACTGAAGAGGTAGCCTTGAGCCAAGCTTCCAGAGTATCTGAAATACCTGCAGAACTGATCTGATGAAGGAATAACGTAGCTGCCAAAACCAATTTGACTCTTCCAGGCCGTTTATTACCTGCTGCCTTGGCTCTTATTACAAGAGAGAGGGAGATGGAAGCAGAGAGAGAAAAGGGGTAGGAAGGCAGGGAGGAAGGGAAGAAAGAAATAAGAGTAATTACCTCAATGATTCCTTTTTTCCCCCTAAATGATTCTTTCCTTTTTATTACTGGCATCTGATTCAAATTCAGGTGTGGTTGTTTTTATTAGGGAGACTTAAGGCAAATCTTTTTCTCTAGCTAAAATATATATTTAAAAAAACTCCTGTAAAGAAGGCTTGTTTTACCTAATATCTTTTACTTAACATAGTTCTCAGATTTGTCTACATTACTTTGTTAACTTTTTCTCAGTTCTTATTAGAGAATATAATTACTGCTATTTCCAGTTTCCTATTTTTCCTATGACCAATTACCACAAAGTGAGTGGCTTTAAACAACATAAAACTATTTCTTAGTTCTGAAAATTAGAGCTATGACACAGCTATTAATTGGTTAAAATAAAGGTGTTAAGGGGTGACCCCCAGTATACAGTGTCTCTCTCTCTCTATCTTCAAAGCTAGCAAAAGTCAGCTGAGTCCCTAATAGCACTAATCTGCCCTTCCTTTGCTCATCTTTCTCCCAGACTTGGAAGTTCTCACTGTTGTAATGATCTTAGTGATTAGATTATGTGACTGTAAAATCCAGGATAACCTCTTGAGCTCAAGATACATATTCTCATAGTTATAAAAGCTCTTTTTCCATAGAACATAATCTCTACTTAGGTTCCAGGAGAGTAAAACAAACACACATAGTTGAGAACAAATATTTTTGCCTCCTACTCTGCCCTTGTCTGTTTTCACTTTCCACCCAATGTCTCAAATGATGTCCACTCCATACTCAATAAATACTGGTGGAGTGAAAAAAAATTAATGAAAGAATTGAGTTGGGTTCTGTGCTCTCCTCGTCTTATAAGTAACCCACTCTACCAATAGACTTGTAGTTTCAATGGCATAACTCTATTAACAACCCATAGAAGAACTGGCTGGCAGTGAGGCTCCACCATGACTTGACATTTCCAGCTCCAAACCTAACTAGACATCATGCTGTTCTTTGGTTTGGGATGCTGGGACCTACCTTTCCCATTGGACCAGGCCATCTGAATTCATGTCACTGGCAGTCAGCAGTAAACAATGGAAATATCCTGAGAAAATCCAAGTTATGAAATAAACACAAAATCTGAGGAGCAATCTGTCTTACAAACTAATTCCGGGTGCTGTCAATCCAGATAAATTACGCCACTGTCAACCTCAGACATTTGCAATCTTGCATTTAGTATCCTCCCCAGTGAAATTCTCTAGATACTCCCATGTGTGTACAGGAATGTGCAGGCCCACTGAGACCCACCTTCAGTGATTGTGGCATCTCTTCTTGGAGAGTTGAATTGACTCATAATAATCAATGTAAGCCAGAGTTTCCACGTACAATGAACACAAAATTGTTACGGGGTGATATGGAACAGTTGCTTACATTTTCAAGAAAATAATCACAATATTTTAAAGATATTTCAGAATTATTACCTTGAGTTCTGGTCTCTTATCAACTGTCACCCAAAACCTATTTTACTACTAGTTATGGTTATTTAAAAATGTTAAGAAAGCCATTTTAAGTTTGCCCAAAATATCAGTTCTGGCTCATAATAAAGCCTATATGAGAATATATAACAGCCTTTCTTTTTATGTTCCTATGGTCTGAACTGCCAATTCTGAAAGATTTAGGTATTATTTTATGAATATCACGGAAGACTAATATCTCTAGTAATGTTTGTAAACTCAGAGATTTTTGGGTGAAGAAATTGGCACCAGGTCTTTAGGCAAAAAAAAAGAGAGGGAGAAAGGTCATTTTCTACTTACTGTACCCTAGACATCAAATAATCACAAACTTTTCACATTCTCCATGCTCTAACATTATCAAGAAACTTTGCTCTTCTTCTGTTTCCTGCCCTGTAATCTCACAGTAAATAATAAAACTAAGCCAATGCTAATCACTGCCCTCCTACAATAAACAACCTACAAAATGGATTATTTATTTAAAAGGATCCTTGCTAAAATATGAGTAAGTATGCTCCTTACAGATTGAGAATAAAACAGATATTCTAATTAATTCTTTCAATAAAGTAAGATTTGTGTCAGCATTGTTCTTTCTTAGAACACTAACACATTATCTGGCAGGAAGTTAGTACTAGATATTTGTTGACTAAAAAAAAATTTGGAGATGGTACTTTGAGAAAAGCGAACATCTTAGTGTCCATGTTTTAATTATGCTGCTATATCCTTACTCAATTTAAGCAGGCGAATAAACAAGGCCAGAAATAGTTGCCTTTTTTGTTGTTATTGTTGTTTGTCTTTAACTATTCATAGCTAAAGACCTTTCTCACCAAAATTGGTACCTAGTAATGAATTTCCAGTATGCTCTGGTTTAATGGAGGGAAAGTTTAGACTTAGAAATTTCCTTACTTCCAAAGTGTGTTCACTTTTCTGTAAAATATTGAGACATATGCTCATAAAAGTACAGTTCTGAGTGTGTGATGAATCCACCAGACTGTGTTACTTGGAGAAGCCACATGTGGGATAGAGTCCAGATTAGAAATTCAGGCTTTCAATTCAGGTTCAGCCCGTCATTGATCCCATGTTAGTCATTTACCTGCTTTGATGAGTTGTTTTTGTCCCTGTGTGTTCCACATCTTGTCCTAAACCCACTAACCTGTGAATCTTAAAGTCTTCAGTTCAAGTCAGACTGAGCTGTTTTCCAAGAAAAATTAAAATGCCAACAGTGGCACAAATGATACAAGTTATGGCTATGCTTCAGAAAGAAATTTAAGATGAACTAGATAATGTATCAGTTATGTGGTTGCAATGAACAATGTTAAAATTCAGATGTGTAATATTTTTAAGTGAGTTCATCCATATACCAGGTAAAAGCTAAACACAGAAAATAACATGGGCTCATGCTTAAGGGGAAATGCATTATAATGCCCACTGGGGAAATGTAACGATGGATGTGGCTCTGGGAGTGAGCTTGCTTACCAGCCTTTGCTGCCTACCTTCTTCTTCCTTTTGTCATCCTTTTCTTCTGGGGTATACTCACACTAGCAAGGATCATAAAAAGCTATTACAAAAAGAAACTGGTAAAATGATAAAGAATTGACCCAGTGGGCAAGGAAATGAATTATATAACTATAAAATGGTATGTGGGAAAATCTGTACAGACAGGAGATGAATAGAAAAAGGAACTGTGCCTCTTACCAACTTGGACAGGAATATATAGATATAAAAATCTTATCATCTTACTTTTTCCTTGCCTTATTTTTCTGGATAGATTTGACAGCTCAGAATTCCTAGGTGACTCTACTTTCTTGTTTTACGTGTTTTAGGTTCCTTTTTCTTTTTTTTCCCCATAGTTTTCAAGTCCCATTCCATGCTGGAGAAAAAAATGAAGAAGAATTGCAGGCTTGGGGCTTCACACAAATCTGGGTGATTCAGAGAACCCTCAGTGTCTCTACCATTGTGATTTCCATCTGTAAAGTGGACATAATAGCATGTGCTCCAACTATGAAGCCAGAATATATGGATATTGAGTGGGAGGACACAAGCAACCTCTCCCTGTTGATGTTACTATTTTTCCTCTCAAATCTCTCCTCCAGTAGGTACAAGCCATACTGTATGCCTCCAGGTCTTCAGGCCATTTTGTATGTCCGCAGCCAAAACTCTCTCATGTATGCCTCTCATTATGTGATATTACTGGCCTTTGCAGAAGTCTTATTTTTTCTGTTTCTGTCCTGTATTTATTTAGTGAATTTGTGAATTCTTTGTGAACATGTATAATTTATCTATAAATTTTAAAATAACATAAAATAACATTCACATGTTAGGTTAAAATACCAGTGTAAGCTTTCTTCTTCTTCTTCTTTTTTTTTTTTTTGGTTCGTCGTGGGGCCTGAACTCTGGGCCTGGGAACTATCCCTCAGCTCCTCAGCTCAAGGCTAGCACTCTCCAATTGAGCCATAAAACCACTTCTGGCTTTTTCTGCTTATGTGGTGCTAAGGAATCAAACCCAGGGCCTCATGCATGCAAGGCAAGCACTCTACCACTGAGCTACCTTTCCAGCTCCTAAGCCTTCTTTAAGTTGGAAACTTGCAAAATTTTCTTTAACAGTTCAAGATGCCCATTCACCACTTTAATCATAGTTCTGGAAGACCATAATGAGAAATAAGACAAGAAAAATAAAGGGCATCCAAAATGCAAAGGAGGATATAAAATTGACACTATTTACAGATGACATGATTACATACATAGAAAAATCTCAAAGACTCTATCAAAAAAACAACTACTAGAGGTCTGGTCTATAATGTTCTATAATAATAATTATATAATCTATAACAATGGTCTACAATGTTGGGTATGTGTCTATAATCCCATTTGCTCAGAAGGCAAAGATAGCAAGATCATGGTTTGAGGGTGACAGAGGCAAAAGTTAAGGCGACTCCATCTCAGTGAACTGGGGGGTGATGGGACATGTCTGATGGGAGGTGGAGATATTAGGATCACAGTCCAAGGCTATACTAGACAAAAGCTTGAGAACATATTTGAAAAACAAACAAAGAATAGAAAGACTGGAGCATGGTTTCAAATTACAGAGTGTTTGCCTAGTAAGGACAAGGTTCTGAGTTCAATTTTCAGTACCATAGGTTGCCTGGTTTCCCTCATTGTTGGCAAGTAGAATGTGCCTATAAGTCTACAAGCACTTACACTAGACGGTAAAAGACAAAAAATATACTTGGACATGATAGATTTTACAGGATTCTAGACATTCACACAGTGAGACCAAAGGAGGAGGACCACAAAGGAGAGGAGGACCACAAAATCTCAATAGCTATGTGCGTATGAGCATATAAATTATATTTATGGAAATTAACTCCATGAAATGGAATCAAGAGGTGTTTTTTCTTATTTGTTTTTTTCCCACCGTTTTCACTGTATCTTTTGTCTTGTAAGTTTATCAGTTTTGAGGAGAATAAGAGGGGAGAACAGAAATAGTGGGACAAATGGTGAACAAATGCAGCAGTGATATTCATTAGAGTATCACTACTCTCACTAGACTCATTACGTTGAATATGAACTGTACAACTTATGAGGGGGTGTCAGGAGGCAAAACAAGGGAGAAAACAAGGGAAGGGGTGACACTTCTCAAAAAGAAATTGAGTGCTCATTTCCTGGCTTGTATAACTGTAATCCCTTTATATATCACCTTTACAATAACAATATAAAAATAAAAAATAAAAAAATAACCAATACGTGGATCAGCAAAGTTTCAGGATTAAAAAAAGCCAACAAATCATGCACATAATCTCATTTCCAATATTTGTCAACATGCTAAAACATTCACTTAACCAAAGAGAGATGGATCTCTACAATGAAAAGACATTAATAAAAGAAATTGGAAAAAGAAATAAAAAAATCCATGTTCATGGACATTAATAAAAGAAATTGAAGAAAGAAATAAAAAATATTCCATGTACATTGGAAAAAATCACTATTGTTAAGTTTGCCATACTACTCAAAGTAATGCTATCCATCTACTCAGTGCAATTGTAAGGTATATTAAATAGGTAGGTTTCATTAGGTAGCTGATGAAGAGAACACCACACGCTATTTAGGCAGGAAAAGTTTATTTACCGAATTGCTGCCCACGTCATGCATGGTGGAGAGTCATGGCTGGAAAAGGAAAAAAGGGAGTAGTATGGAGGTCCCTCAAAAAACTCCACATAGAGCTCCCCTATGACCCAGCAATCCCACTTTTGGGCGTTTACCCAAATGTTCACAACAAGACCACACTAAACCTACCAGCACAACTATGTTTATTGCAGCATTATTTACCACAGCTAAGATATGGAACCAACCCAGATGCCCTTCAGTAGATGAATGGATCAAGAAAATGTGGTATATATACACAATGGAATTCTATGCCTCCATCAGAAAGAATGGCATTGCCCCATTTGTTAGGAAATGGAAAGACTTGGAAAAAATTATATTAAGTGAAGTAAGCCAGGCCCAAAGAAACATAGGTTCCATGGTTTCCTTTATTTGCAATAACTAATATATGTCTGAGACAAGCAGAAAAGGTCAGATAAGTTGATGTTAAGGAAATGAACCCTAAGATATGTATTCAAATGTTTTTTTTTCTTTCATGCGATTGCTTCTAACACATTTATAAGATGATTTCTTTGTTGCTTTGTATGTCCCTCCCCCACGGTATAACCCTTGTTTTCACTGTATTTGATGTTGTTATAATTTGTGGAGGGGAAGGGAAAAAACAAATCGTTTAAATAAGGATACAGGTGGACCCATTGCAACAATGAGATGTACAAGTCGTTATGTGGAAAACGAACTTTACAACTTTGGTGGAGGGGGGAAGAGGGTTGGGTGGAGTGGCCAGGGGAGGATGGGATGGGATGGGAAAGGGAAACAAAGGAGGAGGTTACAATGCTTGATAAGAAATGTATTCATTATCTTGCCCATGTAATTGAAACCCCTCCGTACAGTATTTTCACAATAAAAAAAGAAAAGAAAAAAGAAAAGGAAAAAAGGGGATGACCCTCCTCTGGGCCAGACTTATCTAGGCCAGGGACAGGAAGAGTGTGGCCACACTGGGTCTGGGTGTGACCTCAGCGTCTGGTACCCTCCTAAGGTCAGATGGGAGGCATGTGACCAGAGGCAGCCCAGGATGTGACCTAGCAGGAAGTGAAGGTGACTGCTTCCAGGTCTGCCAGTTACCTAGGTAACAGATACTGGGCTGAAATTTAGCCAAGAGGTAGGGAAGTATCCCTATGCAGACCTTACAGCAATTATATGAAAACATTAATGACATTCTTTTTTGTCTTGTCTTTTTTATTTTTTATTATATAGTTGTATAAAGGGAATATAATCCATAAGTCAGCTTATGAGTACAAAGCTTTTTGATCAATGTCACACCTTTCTTTGTTCTCTCCCATTTTCCCCTCCTGTACCTACTCTCAATTAGTGGCATTTTAAAAGCATATTTTGTTTTGCTTTGGTTTTATTTTTGAAACATGTTCTTCTTATGTAGTTGAGGCTGGCCCCAAATTCAAGATCCTTTTGCTTCAGCTTCCTGAGCAACAAGGTTATAGGCATGAGGCATCATTTAGTGATAGCTTTCACAGAACTAAAAAGCAATTTTAAACTTTATTTAGAAGCACACATATACCCATACACCCCTCACCCCACCAATAAATCTAGATTGCAAGGTAATCTTGAGCACAAAGAACAAAGCAAGAAGCATTATACTATTGTATTGTATTGGTATTTAAATACACAGAGAAATGGAGAAGAAAAGAGGACCTAGAAGTATATCCATGCATCCACAAACAATCTTTGACAAAGCACTAAGAACATCCATTGGAGAAAGGTCATCTTTAACAAATGGTTCTGGGGAAACTGACTATCTTCACACAGAAGAATGAAACTATTCCCCTATCCTCACCCATGCACAAAAGTTAGTTAAAAATGGACTAAAGATATAAATGTAAGATCTGAGACTATGAAATCACTAGAAGACAAGTTAGAGGAATACTTTAAGACTTTGAAATAGGAAGTTTTTTTGTTTTTGTTTTTAAATATGATTCCCCAAAAGCACAGGAATAAAAGCAAATCAGAGAAATGGGATTTCACCAAATCAAAAGGCTTCTGCACAGCAAAGAAATCAATGGGATGAGTGGACAATCTGCAAAATGGGAGAATATGTTTGCAGATTATACATCTGACAAGGAATTAGTAACCATAATATGAGGGAACTCAACAAAAAAATGAAAAACTAAATAATCCCATATTTTAAAGGTCCTTTAGGGCAAGAGAGCTAGATATTTTTTGAAGGAAGCATAAAAATGGCCAATAAGAACATTTAAAAAAAGCATCACTACTCAAGAGGGAAATGAAAAATCAAGGTGTAATGAAATATCCTCTCTTATAATGACTGTTACCAGAAAGAGTAACTGTAAGTACTGGGGAAAATGTGGAAAAAGAACTTCGTACATTGTTGATGGGAATAGAAATTGGTATAACCATTATGGAAAAAATATAAGAGTTCCTCAAAACACCAAAATTATGAAGCCTATACTATGTATAGGCTTATATACTACTGCTTATAGTCAAAGGAAATACAATCAGCATTGTAGCATTATTCACTATAGCCAAGAAATAGCAAGAACCTAAATGTACCTCAACTGATGAAAGAATAAAGAAAATGTGATATATATGTACAATGAAATAGTATTTAGCCATACAAAAGAATAAAACTTTGTTATTCAGCACAATACAGATGGAACTGGAGGTATTATGTAAAATGAAATAAGCCAGATATTTTTTAAAAGGTACTACATGATTTCTCTTATATGAGGAATATCAAAAATATGGATCTTGTGGAAGTTGAGAGTAAAATGGTGATCACTAACAACTAAAGATTGAAGTGAGCAAAGAAGAATGTCGAGAGAAGGAGGTGGAAAAGTTGACTAATGGAAATTGAGTTAAAGGTAGAGTTTAGAAGACAATAATATACTGTATAAATATACACACATGGATACAAACATATATGTGTATGTATTTTATTCCAGAAGAAAGGACTGTAAATGCTGTCACCACACAGATCATTATTTTAAGAGTTATCTGTTTGATTTATTTGAATCTCATATAATGCATATATGTCTTGAGACATCACAATATATGCTATAAACATGCACACTTTCATGCATCAGTTAAAAAATTTAAAAGATTAAAAATCCTATTTATCATACTTTCAAATAACAAAATGTAATATTGATACTTGTTTGCACCCATTATCAGTAATGATTTCTTTTTTGATCTCTTTAATAGGCCTCTTTTTAAAATCATACTCAAAACTTTTAATGTTTATAAGAAGATGAACAAGTAGAACAAGTCCCCATAACTCCTAAAACTTTCAAAAGAAAATATATTCCTTGCACTGTCCAAACCAACTCGATGATATGAAGATCTTTCGATGGTGTTGTATTTTGTCTTTTAAAAATCTCTACATATAAAGAAAAACTAAAAACAACTTCTTAACAACGTATTTCATTGGAAATGTATTTTGTAGTTGGAAACTACATATTCCATACTTTTCCTTGCTTAGTTTTCTTTTTATAATTATTGTCTTAAAAATTAAATGGAGCAAATGGTGACATTGGACTGGAGTTCTGTGATGTAAAATTATAGACTGCTAAGTGTCTTTTAAATACATCTTACCTAGTTGCTATTATTATCAAACATAGCTGTATGTCTGGGATGTGTGAATACTTTAAAACAAATCACCTGAGTGCCTGAGTAGAGAATTAAGTTCAGAGTCTGCAAACATCTCTTTGTTTCTTTCTGCATATTTAACTCCTGATACATCTTTTTCAATGAATGAAGCAGATCTGAGCTCGTACAATGAAGGAAAGCAAAAATTACTGGGTATGGACTTCACACACAGAAAGATGTTGAGTCTACCAGCAGGGGATCTTGGTATTAAAACCCCACCTGGAAGAGCTGACACGTTGAAAATGAGATTAACACCTTCTTGTTTTACATTAACTAAGGCTAAAGTGTCATTTGCCTTATCAGGAGAAAATATTCAGTACTGAAATGATAGGGTTGCGAACAAGGGATAGTTTTAAGAAAATGTTAAAATATAAAGTAGATTTGTGTGGTGGTGGTGGTGGTGGTGATCCTTTGAAGGTAATACCTTGTTGAAATAAAAGCCAAAATAATAAGGATGACTCAAAAGCTGAATACAAACACATGTAACTAAGCAACTCCTTTCCAGGCCAGCACCAACTGACGCAATCAACAACTTGTCAGAGTGCTTAAAAAATATAAAAAGTAAGCCAGGCACTGGCAAAGTCTCACAGACTTAGCTGCTCCGGCTGGCTATGAACTGTGATGCTCAGATCTCAGCTTCCTGAGTAGCTAGGATTACAGGTGAGAGCTACTGGCGCCCAGCTGAAAAAATATTAAAAAACAAAACAAGACAAACTACAAAAATCAACAAAAAATCCTCTGATGTAGGGAAGTTCCCAAATCCCTGTCAAATATACGTGGAAATTGGGTGGGAGACATGGGACAAAAATGGCTTGACTAGCGGAAAAGGTCAGATAATGTGATGTCAGGAAAATGAACCCTTAGATATGTATTTTAATGTTTTTTCTTTCATACATGTGTTTCTAACGCATTTGTTGCTTTGTATGTCCCTCCCCCACAGTATAACCCCTGCTTTCACTATATTTGATGTCAGTATAACTTGTGGAGGAGATGGGGAAAAACCAGTTGTTTAAGGATACAGGTGGATCTGATGCAACAATGAGAAGTACAAGTTGTCATGTCCAAAACGAGCTTTACAACGTCGGTGCGGGGGAGGGGGGTTGGGGGGGGAAGGGGGTGGGAGGGAGGGGGGAAGGAGAAGGATTGGGATGGGGGGAGGGGGGAGGCTGGGAAGGGTAAACAAAGGAGGAGGCTGCAATGCTTGGTAAGAAATGTACGTATTATCCTGCCCATGCAATTGTAACCTCTCTGTACAGTATGTTCACAAATAAAATAAAATTAAATTTAAAAAAATGGCTTGACTCAGACAAACTCAAAACAGGACTGGTAGGCTTTTCTTAAGCTTGGAAGGCTGGGACATCACTTTCAACCGGTTGAACCACAGGATTATGTCTGGCTCTTTTTTGTGGATGGCAGATAAACTAGGAGGGAGAGACATTAGCTATGCATAGATTACAAACTGACCCAAATAGATGATATAGTCACTCTAGCACCACAATAGGAGACTTGAGGAAGGGAGAACTCTTCTGGGGAAGAAATTTCCTGGAGGTACCTATCGTACTAGCAGATGGAAAGGAGAAATGGTGGAAAGGACTTTCTAGGAAGAATGGATGGACTTATTATATTTTGACACCATGATCACAGGGAAAAGCACGGTAATATAGACAGCTAAAATGTATCAATAGATCTATCAAATGCATATAAATAGATGATATTATGGGAATTACTGTAGGGTGTCAACTTCGCTGGGGCTTGAGCTCAGGGCTACAGTGCTCTGCCTTAGCTTTTCCCTCTAGACTGGTGCATTGCCACTTGAGCTGTACCTCCACTTCTAGCTTTTTGGTGGTTAATTGGACTTCCATCCTCAGATCTCAGCATCCTGCTAGGATCAGAGGAGTGAGCCACCAGAACCCAGCAAACACTTCTTAGAAAACACACACACACACACACACACACACACACACACACCGAAAAAACAAAACTATATTTGCATGCTGAATATGTGGGTGGTATGTTAATCAGCTTTCAGCTTTCCATTGTGGTAGCAAACACAGGAGGTACAATCAACTTAACAAAGGGCAAAGTTTATCAGCTCACAGTTTAAGAACTTTCAGCCCTTGATCAGTTGCTTTGGGCCAGTGTCAAGGTAGCACATCATTAAAGAAGCACGGGGCTGAGCAAACCTGGGTATCTCAGCCAGGGTGTGAGCAACAAAGAAAGAGAAAGAAACTGCAATCCCCTCCCAATGGGAAAACCTCCCATTAGGTTTCACCTTTCACCACCTACCACCTCCCCAAAGGGCCCAAACTGGAGACCAAGTCTCCACCCAACATGGTTGGCTTCAAAAAACATTCCAGATGTATATGAATATAGCAAGAGGTAAGAAAAAGAAAGAAAGGACTTTATGTCAACTAATCAAGCCTTAAGAATAAAACATACTGGTAGCTATTGTTTCTATTCATTCCCGAGGCTTCTAATTGCTATCTTATGGAGTCTGGTTGAAAAGGAAGGGAGAGGGAAGAGGAGGATGCAAATACAGGCGATTTTTCAGGAATGCCAGTCGTGGGAAGTTGGAATCCTACTCTAACTACTTTCCTTTATTGTTCCAAAGGTGACCCTGGTCCGTGGTGCTCTAAAGGAGCTGAGGAGGACAAGCAGTTTTAAGGTAGCACAAAGGAAGGCAACTTAATACCTCCCTAAGGAGGAGAGGGAGAGGGCGGTGCTTGTGGAGAGGAGGATAATGGCAATAATAACAATAAAAAGGAGTGCAAAGGAAGAGTGGGAAAGGAGTTCTGAAAACTGGGGATGAGGTGGGAAGAAGAGGTGGAGGTAACCCTTCCTTACAGGTGCTGGAGAATGATCTGTAAGGGAGGCCCTGGAGCTGGGAGGCCAGATGCAAGAACAGATCCAGGGAGCTCCCAGGCACCAGGTTGCATCATCAGGATCACTGAGACTCTAATCCTCAGGGGAAGTCATGTCTTTCTCCCCCATCCCCCCTTACTAGATGTTTTGAAGCAGAGCTGGAATGGGGGTTGTGGAAGAGAGTGAAAGAGGAGGGGAAAATCACTGAGAAAAATTAAGCAGTCTAAAAGGAGGGTAAGATTATGAAGATAAATGTTTACCTCTCCGCTGCATTGTGTCTCCTGAAATGAAACTGTTTTTGAATGGTGCTGCACAGGTACTGCAAGAATGTGGGCATTGTGAACAAATTGACTGTCTCAGATGATTTGACACATTTTGATTTCTGCTTAGGAAAATATCTGTTAATCCTATTAGAAAGAGAAGGAGAGGGTCCTGAACAGGAATGCAAAAGATCAAATCCTTTCCCATCCTGGGCGCACTCTCCCAGCGCCAAGGTATTAAAATCTCAGCTATTTCCCAAAGACCTCTGCCATTTCACTGACCTGCTTGACATTACATCAAAATTTCCCTCTTCTCCACCTCCTCATCTTTCCTTGATACTGGCTAAAATCAAGACAACGACTCTGTCGAAAGCCAAAGTGAGGGAAAAATACATCTTCTTTTAATGTTTTCCTTTTAACATAATTTCCTTCTTTTCCTCCATTCTTCTTCCTATTCTTTTCTTCTTTCTCTTGTTCTCCCTTCCTTTCTTCTTTATGTGGTTTTCTGTTTGCTAATACCCAACTCCAGACCATTCTTTGTGTTTGGCAGAGAAAGCAGTTTTATTGTTTGGCAACTCCAGGGGGGATATGGTGTCTATGATGTTGTCTAGGCTCAATGTCCCCCAGGAAGGTTAACTACGTTCACCCTACTCTCAAAGGGGAAAGGATGTCAACTGCACACTTGCGCACCAGCCACTGACTTTAAGAAAAAGTGGATCTGTTGCTTCACAGAAACATGATTTTTTTCCCTCACACATTAGTTAGTATACCTCAATGTTGGAATCTAACTTTTTGAGACCAGGACAACAGGCCAAGTTATCTAGATCTGTAGACTACAAATTAGGAATAAAGGGAACAGAAGATATTTTTCCCCTAAGCACTTGCTCAAAAAGGTTCTTGCAGCAGCACCTAAGTCTGATCAAAAGGTCTGTTCATCTGTCTTAAAAGCCAATCCTGGGGGCCCAGCATGGAGCTAAAATTATGCACTCAGAGTCCTAGAAAATTGTATTCATTAAACTCTACCTACAGGTCCTCACCCAGAATCTGCTCCATGCCAAAGCAGCGTGCTGCTGTTAATCCCCCTTTATAGATTAGCGAGTAAAATACAGAGGGTGGGGCTGAAATGCAGGGGAAGTCTGCACACTTGTTTGGAAAAGAAGAAAAGGAAAGCACAGGGATTTCTTGTTCTCCCCTTCATGTTCTGAGTTGCCAGAATTGTCCAGACACCACTGGGAGACACAGGGCTCTTTAGCGTTCACAGTATTTTCACTTCCACAGGGTGAGTGTTACATGCAAAATGGGAATTTACAGACAAGATCAAATAAATGTCTTTCAAACAGTGGCACATTGTTATTTCCATATTTCTCCTTTCTTTGTGTGTTAAAGAGGAAATAATAATAATAATCACAGCTGACATTACTGAGCACTTATGGGCCAAACAAGTGGGGTGTTTTTGGTGTAATCTCATTTCATTCACTAAAATCCCTGCAAGGTAGCTACTCAGGTTACCATTGTTTTACAGAGGATGACACTACAGTTTTTAGGAAGGTGAAGTAACTTGTGCAAGTAGGTAGCAAAGCTGGGATTTGAACCTGAGTCTTGCGAAGCCTCACTCTTAACAATCAAATCATAGGGTTCCTCCAAGGCAGAGGCTGGAGTCTTCTTACCTTTGTACCTCCTGTAGTTCTTAAAACAAAGTCTTTTGCACAGAAAAGGAGCTAAACAAGTATTTGTTGAAATGCACTCTACATTATCTCTGTGTCTAAATAAAGACCCTCTAAACAAGTCCACTTCCCCAACACTGAGGTTTTCCCCTTCTTTGTAGCCATCCCGTTCTTCATGTTTTGTTTTCAAAAGGTTGATTTTGAACTAGAGGGACACTGCAGTTGTCTTGTCACTTAGCGTGATTTGAAAGTGAGAGTCTGTGTAGTGCTTTAGCCTGCCCTCAGCAATCAGGCCTCACACTCACAAGGCTCTGATTGTAGGAGTTGCCTTATTTGCATTGATGAGGATGAGCCAGCTGCTAGAGCATACAGAACTGCACCTGACACAATCACAGAGTGCAGGATTAGCACGGGGAATCAGGAATCCACTGAGCTGCGTGGCAATCTCAGCCCCACATTAGAGTCATTCATGCAAAATGACCCAAATTTGCAATGAGCACAATTAACAACCCAAAGATGCATGTTAATCTGGGGCCTGATATTTTTTTATAAATGAAATCTAATAAATATACTCTTTCCTAGAAGAATCTGGGCATGAAAACAAATGAAGAGGGTAAGGTGCTTTTTGAAAATGTGCAAACCCAATAAAGCACAGATTTCTTTGGGTAACTGGACCTTCCCTCTGCCCCCACTTCCAAGTTTGTCATCATACAGGGTACGAGCTTTGTGGTGGCATGGACCTTTTTGAGTCAATGGACAACAACTATATATAAGGATAAAAAAATCACAATAGCTATAACATGAAGAAAGGAAAAATTTACGCTTGAAAAACAACTTGATATTTTATATTATATATTAACATTTCTGATGCTATGTTTGGATTACATATAACAACAGTTATTTCAAGGTGTCCTAAAAGTACAAGAGATCATATGATTTTTCATTAAATAGAGTTTATAAATCAAATTGAGCATTCTCAAACCCTAGTCTGTGTTTCCATACATTTCCAGCCTATAGGTATTTAAATGTACACCTATGCTTTAGGGAAAAAAAACATTTTGCAAAAATTGAATAAATGATCATTCGAAGCAAAAGCATGCAGTTCAAAAGCTAAACCTCCCATTGGAGAACAGAAAATTTAATGAGCTTTTAATGGAATGCAATGCTCAGAGTAGTAAATTATTTGTTAGTTGACGATGCAATCAGCATGCTGATTAAGGTTGCTTGGTTTTTTACTAAACATTAACTGAATGAAAACGGGTAGTCCTTGTTCTGCTTGGGGGGCTTTAAGGAAGCAAATGGACTTTCAGAACAGAGATTGTCAATAAAGGTGAGTGCACTCCAGGTGTCATTTGAATATGATGATAAAATACTAGTGATAAATATTTAAAAGCATTTTAAATCCACAATGTTCGCCTAGTGTATTGTGGACTCTGTTTAAAGAAACCGTGGGCCTTAACAGGCCCAACAACAATCCCTCTCTCTCTAGAAAAAAATATCTAGATCTGCTTTCTTTTATTGCGAAAGAAAAGAAGGGGGGGCGGTGGGAATGCTTTGAAAATATGAACCAGCATGGACTCAGGGGCCATGAACTGCCTGGGAGTTTGGGACTTAAACCTAAAAAGAGAGCGAGAAAGAGGGAGAGAGAGAGAAGACACAGAGAGAAAGAGAGAGAGGAGAGGGAGAGAGAGAGAGAGAGAGAGAGAGAGAGAGAGAGAGGAAGGGAGGAAAAAAGGGACAAAAAAGCAAAACAAAGCAAAAAATATTTCTGCAGCAAATAAAAGATGACATCTGCTTCTCTGGATAAATTGAGATAAAAAATTAATTAAGTAGTTTAAATATTGTAGTGTTAAAAATAATTGCTATTGGAATATCTATATAATTTTAAATTTATAAATGATGTTATTCTGGGGGAAAGAAGCACAAGCACTGTAATATTGAGAGCTGTATTCTATCTAATTTAGTAAGTCTGAAGGGGAGTAAAAGAAACAACAAAGAAATGAAAATAAATTATACAATGCTCATTTTTTGTTGCTAGATTATTAATAGAGAATTTGTAAAAATATAATTTATTATATTTTAGTTGACATGTACATTGGTCACAAATTATTGCTTCTGAGAGAGTTTTTTTGTTATTAAATCTGTTTAAATGACTAGATTTATTTCTTCTCCAAATGAGGGGTTTTTGTTTGTTTTTCTCCCTACCAATTGAAGAATCGTGGGTTTGTAGGTTAATTTTCTTTGAACAGCTACAAAGTTCCTTTTCTATAAATCCCAATTAGTTTCATCATCGTTGATTCTCTGGCAATGATCAGGTACCCTTAAAATCCGATAAATAACTACCTCTCACTTTTAACTATTCCTGTTTATGACCCAAGAGGTTAAAAGCCTTTGACTGGCATTTGACTTCTGACCTCATATAAATGTTATCTTATCAGTTCCTGCTTGTTAACTTGTATTGAGTGCTTGTCCCTGATGGCTTTTAGATAAAGGGTTGTGGTTTTTTTTTCCTTTTTTTTTCTTTTTAATATATTTCCTGTAGGAACTAAACCATTTGCTTTGTTCTATCACTGGTGTACTCAAGTCTACCCAGTTAGATGCTATAAATCTGTTAGAAAGCTACCAATCTACCTTTATTTACTCCCTACATTATTTTAAATTTAGCTTTATAAGTACAATTTTATGATTTAAAAATCTGTTGATTATAATTAATGATAGTAATTACTAGTGACCTTAATCGGTTAGTATGTTTATAAAGAAGCTGGATAGCTCTATCTTTTCAGTTTTAAAAATACAAAAATTAAAACAAAAATTAGCTTTACATTCTGTACCAGCATGAGATGAGTTAGGGAGATAATTTATGGAAATCTTGTCTCCCCAGACTTCAGAAGGCTGCCTAATGAAAGAGTCATCAGTAAGATATATCTTAAAAAAAAAGAAAAAAAGGAAAAAAATCCAGACCATGAACAGTGCATTTTCTAACCTTTAGGGAGGAAGGTAGCCTAGTGCCGTCCTTTGCTCCTCTGAAGGAAGAATTTTAAAAGATTTGGGCCTTTTATTTCATTTGCAGCTCTGTGTTGTTCACACATTCAAGTATGTATGTGTGAGTGAATCTAGCCAATATGCACAAACCTAAATGCATTTGAAATCTCTCTCCATACTTCCATGGCATCATGAGGGTATTCTGGGCAGATGTTGGTGCCTCAGAGACTGCCTCATTTGCAAATGACCTACAATGTGATTGCTAAACAAAATATTATATTAATTTCTATGTGGAAAACAGCAGTGAGGAGGGGGAAGGGGAAGAGGCAGCCATCTTGGAGTCACTTTTCCTTTGAGCCTCATTTTTTCTTCTTCTCAGGCTCTGTAGTTAGAATATTATCTTTATTTTTAGTTGGTCTCCATATAAAGCAAGAGGCATATTCAAGAGACCTTGGTATTTGTGTTGCATGTACAAAAAATATTGTAACCTGTTTGGACTTTAAATAATAACTGTGACTATAGACAAACTACACCTATTATTCCCCATCCTTCTAAATAAATATACATATACATGAAGCATATGCCACCGCTTGTAAGGGACCTGTACAAAACCTATTAAGGGAAACAAATGTCTATTTGGACCATTCATTTACTGCTATGGAAAGAATTAATATGTCAGTAAAGTTATCTGCCCTTCCTCCTCCCCCATTCTTTCTTTTCTTCCCAAACATACACTCACACGCACGCACACAAACACATACATTCAGACACCTCCACTGTGGAGAAATGGCAACACTGGGAACTTTTTAAAAATAGGAATTCCCTTTCTCTTGGATCATAGGCATTTAGGAAAGAGTAGGGGGAAAAAAATAACCAGGTTTTGTTTTTTGTTTTTTGTTTTATCTTTCTGTGTGTGCAGAGCTGCTAAGTCCATGAAATGTCTCAATGCTGCTGTCATCATGCTCATATTCTGGCAACACACAGGTTTAATGCAATTTGTCCTAACTTTTCATTTCAACCATTGCTTTTCTCAAAGTACCCAGAGTTTAAAGACTTGGAAAGCAAAGGGAAAAGAAAAACCACGGCAGGGGGAAAAACAAACCAACCCCCAAACCGATGCTGGTATTCACTGCATTGACACATTCTCAAATGTTTTCTCTGTAGTTTTAGCACAAAAGCTCTTTCTCCCCTGTTTTGATGTGTTAAAGAAAGAGAAAGGACACTTCTAAGTAGTAAAAATAAGTATTTTGGAAAGCACAGGGCAAGTATTGCTCCTTCAAATGTCCAGCACATGTCAATAGCACAATCTACAGTTTGATATTACTTGATTTTTCTTAAAAATGGAAAGGGGATAGAGCCAACTTTCTATCTCACCCACCAAACTATCAGAATTATCAGAGTTGCTTTCTTTTTGTACAGTTGGAAGCACACCCAGAGCAATCATTCTGTCTCTGGAATAAGGAAGATGAGATTACAAAGTTCCTCTGAAAGGGGTGTGAGAGGATCAATAACAAATTATTGTCAACTTGTCATATTTTTACAGAAGAAACTACAAACATTTATCCCTTTAATATCTGTATCTGAACTAATTTTCTTTGGCAATATTTTTGAGGATTGTTTCATTGAAACAAAGATTGTAGTGACGAATACCAACCTGAACAGTCCTACTTTACTGGCCAAATCTTCTGAGTTAACTCCCAGAGTCCTTTACAGTTGTATTTTGTAGCCTAATTTTTTAAAGCAATATTTAAATGCATAGGCAAGGTGCATTCACAACTAGTGAAAGTTAAGCTACCATTAAGATATGTCTTAATGTATAGTCTTAAATTTTAGTATACCTCTAAGCATATGAAAGAGAAAAAAATAACATTTGCACCAGTTTCTATCTGTTTCAAAATGATCTTCCTCAAAGTATTTCTGATGTCATATTTTAAAATTATTATAGTTAAAAGACCAAGGGGATGAAGCAAGATCAAGGCCTTATTTTTTACTGCATAGCTACACACACACACACACACACACACACACACACACGTCCTTTAGGTTCCATAGTATTTATTTAAAATATTGCCTATGTGTTCATATGTTTATAAACTAAACCCAAAAATATAGTAAGAAATTTAATCCACTCAATTTTCCCTCCATACCTCAAAAATCAAAACTGGCTGTGTTTGGGAAAAGTAGAAGCTTCTCTGACATTATGGACCCTTTGGTGTTTTGTCAAAGGAGTTGAGACTGTAGAGTCAGAAATACCAAAAAATTTAAGCTCCTAATTATTGTTGCTATTCTTTTGTGAAGACAGGTGTAAATGGTTTCTGGTTTCCTTTGGTCTCTGTCCTGTCTCTCGTGATTTTTGTGTTTGAATAAATGGCCCTTGTCCCTTCTTGCCAGAATGCTGAATGAATTTGGTCATTCTCACTGGTATATTCTTTTTCCCACTCTCACCAGTTTGTTGGAGGTTTTGGAATAGGGGTAGTTTTCCTGACTTTAAAAGCTGTGTAATTTACACTCTATCTGTACATGCTCAAAAGTCACACACAAGATTATAACCCATGTTTGTATTCTTCTTATGGGAAAAAGAAAAACAAAATATTATCCTCAAGCATCTGATACCGGGCGTAGGTCCTGGACATCCCACCTCACCCTCTTCCTCTTGGCCTCATCTGCTCTGAAGAATGAACACATTCATCCCCAAAGTTGTTGCTTCAAAGTGACCAGTCAGATGTACCCTTGGACAGAGGGTCCATAAATCAGAGAAATGTTGGTGTGGTTGAAAGAGAAAGGTAGTCCAGCCTGAGGGAAGGCCCCGTAAATCTTCCCCAGAGCTTTGTTCCCGGTAGGGAGTGGGGGTGAGAGTTGGGGTAGCTAAGGGCTGTGGGCTGTTATTAATGCCCCAGCCCTCCTGCAGTGGGTGCTAACTTGTTGTTCATGAGAGCCGGCTACCACCCTTCCCAAACACCGGGCCGCTTGGAAAAGTCAAGCACGGCTGAGCCCTGATTTTCATTTAATAGTCAAAACCAAGATGCAGTTGGACTGCGATGATAGGACAGCTCCGTTGAAAAGATTATTTGAACTACAAAGGCATTCATTTAGGGCTAGCAATGTTGCAAAAGGGCCTGCTAGAAATTAGCAGCCTGTCCTGGTATTTGGAGAGCAAGAGTGACAACTTATTGGAAGTTCTCAAGGAATCATTTATATTTCACACTCCACTAGGCAGCTGATTTGAGATTGTCTGTTAGCATAACAAAGGCTCTGAGCCTGTGAACTTCAGAAACCTTTCGACCTCTTAGCTGCTGGCATGAATAGCCCCCAGTCCTGCCTATAGAGCTCTCCCAAAGCTCCCCTGTTCGTGGCTAAATTGTTAATCAGGGTAATTTAATATAGTTTTCAATATGCCTCATCTCTTATTGGGAAAGGTATTCACAGCTTCCCTACCCCTGGAAAAAAAAAAGTTCTTTTATTCAAGAGTGAGAGGGGCAGCTGCAGACAGACCCCGTCCCCTGCTTCTCCCCTCACTCCTGCTTTCCAGCAGCGTTATTCTGAGTAACTACAGGGCCAGAAGGAGACACAGGAAGATGATCCCTGGGCCTGTACTCCACCCTGAACCTGAAGCTGCGGGCGGTTTATGTTGGGAACCAACCAAATAAAAACCCAAGGCTCAGCCATCACACACACACACACACACACACACACACACACACGCCACACCCCCTTCTCCACCCTCCCCTTACCACCATCCTTCCCTTCTCCCTCATCTCCCAACTAAACTAGTCCTGTGTCTGTGGCCCCCAACACCAGGCCCCCTGGCCTGCTCATTCTCCTCTCTCTCACTGGGGCAAAGGCAGCCCAGGCCTTCAACACAGTCATTCCCCTTGCATCCACCACCAGGGTCACACTTTCTCTCACCGGCTCCCTGGCCCACTATCAATTCACATGCACATTAGTTAACTGAAAAGAAGCCAGAGCACAAATATATTCATTTTAATCCAGTTAAGACCTAAGAGGTCTCATAGGATATTACTCAATAGTTTGAAAGTGAAGTATAAAACTCAGATTCTGCTATACCATTTCCTCTCAAAAAGGCCTACTGTATGCCTTTCTTTGACTTTCTACCAGTCCATGTTCAAAAAATAAAATACATAAAGGGAATAAAAAGCAATCACAAGCAAAGCACTCAGCTTCCAATAGACACTCTGCTAAAATACTATTGTTATCTTTTTTCTTTTAATGACTGTGTTTCTAGTACCCAAGTGCAAATTCAAAACGGTAATTTCATGCAATGAGAGAAAAAAAAATGACATCGTTATTTTCTTTCAGTAAAAATACAAAGATGCAGTCTCTTAGTTTTACTCTTTCATTTCCCACAGAAGAATTTTAGGCTTATCCTCAAAATGCATTTGAATATTTCATGATCTCTCTGGTGGTGATTTTGTGTGTGTGTGATTGGTGTTCTGTCTTTGTGTGAGTTGAGGCCCTGTGTCTTGTATCCTCTGCCTTGTGTCCGGTTTGGGTGGTGTGTTTGTCTCTGGCCTCCTGAAGTTGGATCAAGGCAGGGTCTAGTGCCTGAAGTATTTTCTTTGATTTTTTTTTCTCTAGCTTGGAGTGGTCCCTGATGGGGGTTGGGTATGTTCTTTCACTCATTTGGAATCCTAATCTTGTATCTCAAAAACTATTGAGAGGTAGGAGATAATTTTCTGTTTACAGCAGCAGAGAAAGGGTTATTAAACCTCCAAAATCTCAAATACAAATGTAGACCCACACTGATGAAAATAAGGCCACACAAACAGCCCAACCTCGTTCCCAAGAAAAATTTTCTTGGCATTAAGAAATAAATAAAAATGTGGTTTCTTAGTCAATTTAAATATTGAAACTTTGCCCACATGTGACACATTAAAAAAAGAAAACAATTGAATATAGACTTCTAAGTCTACATTTTCCTACAAAAATATCTGACAGCCTTAATTTCAATGTTGTAATGTTGTGGATGTTTTTAGATAATGAGTATTTTATCAACAATCTGTGCATTATTTATTTTAATGTGCTTTTTGGTGTAATTTATTCTTTAAATAATGATTTTCATTTTCTTGATGCTTTAAACTAAAATATTAAAAATATTAATTGATAGTTATTACAAATGAGTAGAGAAATATTGCTGGCTTCTTTCAAACCACAAATATGAAATCATTCATTCACAAATTAACAGAAATTTAACTTTCTTAACATATTAGAAAGAAAAAAAATATTATGGCTTTAAACTAAAAAAAATACCCCACAATTTGCATTTTTTAATGCTTTTGTTTAACATGATTTTCATTAGCCTTTTCTTCATTAGAATTTATGGTCCATGTCCATCATTACACTTTCACATCTCTGAGTTCTGTTAAATTTCCTCACAGAGGTTAAGAAATACAAAGGAGTAAAAGGCCTATTTCTTTCTTCTAAGGTGTTCAATGCTTTCATGCTGTTTATTTCTGTACTTGATTTTTTTCTATAGTTTTAACTTAAATTACCAAAATCTGACAGAAATTAATTCTATTTGGAATTTTAAAGTGACAGGGATTTTTTTAAGGGAATACAATAGCACAATTTTGCTAAATTCTAACTTTTTTTTTGGCTTAGGCCACCTAATATCCTCTTCATCATGGCTCAGTGTTTGTTTCATATTTGTGCAAAAAGAAGAGTTGCAGGGCAGGGTGGGAGGGGGGGAATGTATATTTGGAATGGTGTTTGACAGGGGGAATGAACGCAGACACCAGAACAATTATATTACAATCCCATTGGGAATGCCAGCACCAAATTTAGCCAGACTGATGGGGTACTGTCTAGACGGTCCCTTTGTGTATCAGCTGTTTTCTCCCTGCTTTATTGTACTGCCTGAATGTGTGAGTTGAACATGCATATGGATCCCAAACATAACCATTCCTGAAACCATACATTGCTATTAAAGTTCACCTCATTTGGCTAAAATTCAAGGGCATGTATTCCCACTGTAATCCCTTTACAATATTTTGTAATTAAAATGCAGCTTCTAGATTAGTGGCTTAACAAAGGTCATAAGACAAAGTAGAAGATGCCTAGGCTGTTTCTTTACACGAAAAAAAATGTACTAGGTAAACATTTCTATCTTCTCAAACATGTCCACCTCTTTCCAACTGGAGTAAAAGAAAGCAAGAAAAAAATGAGAATGAGGAAGAATATATATATATACATATATATATATATATATATATTACTACCTTTCCTTTTGCAAAGGGCAAAGGATAGAAAGGAAGAATATTTATTAAATGTTTTTTACAATGTAATTTGTGACAGTGTATGTGGCTTTCCTATTATTATTATTATTATTTTCCTTTCCTTCAATTTGGTAAACCAAATGGAGTCTAGTAATCAAGGTTCTTATGAAGTCTTAGAAGAAGATTCTCAAACTTGTTTTTAATACATCATTACAAATTTTAGTTCTATTGTTGGACAGATTGGAAATCTCAGAGACATTTCACATCTAGGCAACAGTAAGGATTTTGTTTGTAAAGATGGTGTAGGAGTTATAGGACTTAGTTTTAAGTAAATGCAGCATTAATATAAACCAGTTGTTCAAAGGAAGAAGAATGCACATGTCACAGGTGATAGGTGCTAAAGTTGTATGTCTTTGTTAACAACCAAAGAATTTGAAGCAAATACAAATTTATCATTATAATTAGAAAATGATAAATAGAAAAACACAATAATGCTAATTAAAGCAGATATAAGACCCATCTTTTCTAAGAAAGATTTATCATAACTTTTGCTTACAATTTCAAGAATTAAAAGTTTTGAGTAATCACCATTCTATAAAGTGTAAGTTTTTGCAAATAAAACCTTTGTCTTGTGTAAGGACTCCAAATAAATCCACTATCTCAGGAAACAAGATTTGTTCCTTAAAATAGTTAATTTTTGTTAATGCTTGCACACAAACTTTATATGGAGCAGTTACACTGTTTTCTATTTGTTGAAATTATTTTCCCTTAACAACAACAACAAAGCTAAAAGCTTCACTCTGAGAAGTAGAAAATATTCAAAGTAGAAAATATTCAAAAAAATTTAAGTAGTTATATTGGTTTCTCATCTGCAAAAATGTTGTTAAACCATAGAATTGAGATTTTAAAATAATAACTTTTAATGCTTTGGTCCTTTAATTTAACTACCACACTATATTCAATGAAGACTTTTATCTTTTGAGGACTAGACATTGAAGAGAGGCCTATAGCAAAGAGAAGGTAAATTGTGTCAATAATTTTATAGGATAGTGTTAGTCAGGAATGATCTATTTTTAGTTCAAAACATCATACAAGCAAAACAGTAGTTCTATCATATGGTAAGTAACTTAAGATGGGGGAAATATTCCTGGTTGGAAGAATGGATGAGACTTGATCAACTAATATTAAATATGGAGTCCTTGAGTAGACAATCAGAGGCATTGGTATTAGTTGCTCTTTTCAGGCCTAACTTTATAGGGATATATATATATATATATATCTATATATATATATATATATATATATATGCTCTCTGCAGGGGAAGACCAAGACTAAGAAATAAAGAAAACAAGAGAAAAATGAGGTGTTGGTGCATTGGTTGGGGGTGGGTGAGATGCAGGGGTACTGAGAGGGGAAAAAAAATAAAAAAGAAAGGGAGCAGAGAATGAATATTCTAAGCATTGTTTTAATCTAAAACAGACACTTCCAGGAGAATGAATTTCAATGGAGCTGAGCCAAAAATAATTATAGAGATTTTCTTGTTTTGTTTTGTGAATGAAGAGCATCTCTTTTCTCTAGAGATGTAAGAGTGAGAAAGCACCAGATCCAAGAGATTGAAGTGATGGCCCTCTGCCCCTTTACTTCCACACACTACAGTGGCAGACCTTTCTTTCTTTCCTTTCCCAATAGCTATTGGAACCGAATTGTGCAAGAAAGAGAGAGAAGTGGCAATCGTCCTCAAACCTTAGCTGGATTTTCTATTCTGACAACAGCTTTTTTACTTTGATAAAGCTAAAGTACTGAAATTGAAGGCAAGACTGGAATGGGAGGAGCAGGACTACATATTTGAGGTTCTAGAAATAAAATTGAACTATTTAAAACCAAGAATGCTCCCCTAGTTCAGATACATGAAACTTCCTTTGGGGTTTGTTTGTATATTTGTTTGTTGTGTTTCATAATTGATAGCAGGTCCTTAAAGGAATAAAGTGGTCTCATCATTTTTCTCCATTTCCTCTGTGATGTAAAATCTTGATTTTGAAATCTTTTTTTTTTAAATGAGGGGGGTGGAGTCATTTGTAGGATAACTTGTGCTAAAACTGAATTTTTGTGGAATCAGTAAAATATATTCCTCATGAAAACAGCAATAAAAGACTTGATACTAATATGAAATACACAAGACTGAAGAAAATGCACTATAATGAATAGACTTTTTTGATAGAATAACCATAAACTACTCAGAGTTAATATCTAATGACTATTAATTTTCTGCATTTAAATTGACTTACATACAAATTACAGTAAGTAGTATCTGAATCTGGGTGTTCTTGCCACATCTCTTATTCTAGGTGTTGTGCCCAGTTAAAGGCCCTGATGCATTATTATCGTATTGTCATATTGTCTTGATTCTACAAGTTGGTATAAAGCATCACTTGTCTTCATGCTAAGTTGAAACAACAAAAGCAGCAGCTACAACAGTATGTTTCCTAAATCTAAAAACCAGCTCCTTTCTTCTGAACCAACATTTGGTCTTATGAAAATTTGATCTGGTAAGTTTTAACAATTGAATGACCTGACAGAAGAGTAGTAAATGTAATGGGTTAACATTAAAATATCCTTGATATGAATTCAAAACAGAACTTTGTACATTACATATGTAGGTAATATTATCAATAAGCTTAAGCAGACGCCTCTCAGAAAGTAGCAAAAAGAGATATGGATTCCTTTAAAACTTTTACATATTAAAGTTCATCCTGCTTTTCTTTTTTTGTCAAAGAACTGTTGAAATGCAGAGTAGCTGGTAGTAAAGTTATATGGTTCCATTATGTAGGTAACTTTTATTTTTTAGAGATGAAAAATGTCTTCATGTACTTGGGACTTTATTTAGGGATTTTCAAAACATGCTTTAAATGTCACTGTGAATATATTGTGCAAATCTGAGAATATGAGTTTCATAAATCCACGTTTAATTTAATTAATCATATTGATTCACTTGACATTTTTCTCCTCCTCAATTTCCCCTCCCCCCTTTTCATCTCTCTATTAAAAGCATTTCTTTCACAGTGGTAGACTAATTTTTGAAGCCGATTTTACAAAATAAAACTGACAATGGCTTTAGAAGAACTTTTAAAAGCATTCAACTTAGACTTATTAGAAGTGGTTAAATGAATATTTAAGAATTCAAAGTACTTAATCACAGTAATCTTAACATTACATTTAAAACTCAGTTCCTCAAATGAGTAGATCTACTTTTTAAGAAGAATAATTATTAATATCAAATAACCAGAACAATCAGAATACCCTAAGCTAAAATAAATACTTGAGGTTAGCAAATACTTGAGTATTTGCTTTAAAAGAAAACATCACTTAAAATTTTACTTTGCAAAATAAGTGTTTTTCAAAATAACAAATGGTTAAATAATATTTATGTCTATTAAAAACCTTAGTAGAAATCAATTTCAGACTACATACTGGGCCATATTGCTTTGATGCAGTTATTGAAAGTAAATATTAGTTTATTAAAATATTTATAATATAGTATATACTAATTTATTATGTATATGACCATGCAGTACTATGTTATGACAATGCAATGTTTCCCCAATATAAGTATTTGCTATAACTATAAGGTAAGGAGATAAACACTGATTCATAACTGATAAGTGTTCCAAAGAAAATTGTGATAATAACTATCTTAAATGAATATATTGCCCTTGGCATACACGCCAAGATATCTGGGTTCAAAGATTTGTTCAATGTACATATATTTGTTATTTGTGTGTATGGCTCATGATATAACAAAATTGATTTTTATTTTCCATCCACCAATACTAAACCAATCTGAGAGTTTAGTGAGTCAAATGACCAAATCCAAAAGAGATATGTTTCATTTAAAACCAACCATGCCAGTTCCAAAAGCGATCTTATTGGCTGTTCTTGTTGTTGTTTTTACACTTTGTGATGCTATGGAGCACAACGTGTGGCTGTTTAGGGGAGAAAGCAGCAAGAAGCAATTGGAAGGATTAGGATGAGAACTTCTTCAGCTTTCCACAGTTGTTGGCTGGTCAGAGATGCCATGTAGCATACAGATAACATATGTTTAATATTGAGACTATAAAGAGTCCTTACCCTCTTAAAATACCAGAAGCAAAGCTGAGCTTCTTTCCTTAGACCATATACTTTCCTGTATTGTCCCTGGGAAGCATGGCTAAAGATAGTTTCATCCAGCTCACATGCTTCGGTTTTGTCACTTTATGTCATAACCTCCACATTCTTTGAATGCAGTTTTTAAAATGTGCTAAACGGAAATGCTGATATAAGCCTAAATGTAGCTGTACTTGCTGTTTCTGCTCTAAGTTCATTCACACTGGTGGATTTAGTTAAAGGACCCAGAATAGCCATGCTTAATGGTAAAGAAACAAAAATCCTCTTGGTCAGTGCAGGCTAGGTATATGCAAGAGCAGAGTGAACCAGTATTTAAGATCCATACCTTTTGTGAAGACACCCTCATATGATTGGTGTGCTCTATAATATACAGAAAAGTAAGCCACATTATAAAGAAAGCCATCTTAGACTTTTTTTCCATATTAAATGCCATTTCCCATACCTTGAATGTATACAATATGCAGTAACATTTATGATAGCAAGAGCTGATGCCAAACAAGAATTGCTAGTGAGCCTGGGTGTCTATTTATCACAATCAAAGTCAGGCCTGGTAAGCACTAAATGGCAATAAAGTGTATTCCTGCTAAAATATTGGATGAACTGATAATAGAGAAAATGGTCACTTAAGACAGAAAGTCAACAGAAAATAGCAGTAATTCCATGTGCCTCGCACACAACTCTACTGTATTACAGTCAGGGTACAATGTGCTATTATGTATATTAAAAAGTATGGTGCCTCTTGTTGATGATACAGCTGCACTAGGAAGTTTCATAGAATGGCTTCTTTTCCAGAGCACAACATTTAGCTTGGAAACATGCTCCCCCGCTTTGCCCCGCCTTTGGTAGAATTTCTCCTCCCAGTTAAAAACTGGTTTTCATCACACAACTACATAATTATTTTTCCCGCAACCAGCTATAATTACTTGTTTTGTGTATCTCTACTAGAGTGATTCAGTGTTTGCTGTTCTACCTCATAAAATGCATCTGTATTAGAGGAAGTGAAAAGGAGTATTGACCTTATATAATATATTTCTATATTGGTAGGGGCACACAGCCCTAATTCTTTGTAAAAGGCACAAAAGTCTATATTGCTTTGAGTTTCCCTTTTTGAATGTCGTGTGAGTTTTCAGACGAAAGCATAAAACCAGAGGCAACTGAAGACAAGAAACCTCACAACATGGAAATTACTTAGTAAACAAAGAAAACTCCCTTTCGTAAGGATGTACAATGAATGGGTGGCTGGAATTTAAAAAGGCTGTTGGAAGGATTTGTTGACAGTTGCATCATAGAAAACCCTGGAATCAGCGTTTGTGAGATTTGTCAAACCAAAAACTCAAGCAGGTTTCAAATCATTCAAGAATATAAAATTATTTTATGTCAGTCACAAAGCTCTCCCCAAATAAACCTGAAAATCAGTCAGCAACCCTCCTGCCAGTTTCTTTTCATTTGGAAACAGTTTTTCTCTGATTTTGCCTTCTAGCTCCTATTTGTCTGTCATCCTCTTTTCTTTCAAGTTTATAATCCTTGCTTTCTCCAGTCTTTCTTTAGTCTTATGTTCCAGTGATGCCAATAAAAATAAACAAGACTATTTAAAACAAAATTAATCAAGTTCTCCTCTCTCTAAAACAAATAGTGTGTCCTTTTTTACTATTTTGTCAAAATTCACCTGTGGAATTGTCTTTTAAATTTATAAAAAAAATAATTTAAGAAGCAGACCTCAAAAAATTTAGAGAGCAGGGGTGCTGCTCAATGTCTCTGAATTTATTTATAAATATATATAGGGCTAAATACAGTGAGGCCCTTGTGAGACTACTTTGGTGCTTACTGATCCCAGGGTGCAGAAAGAATTAGCTTATCCAGGAAAACTCAAAGTCATAATTAGTCTTCTGAATTATAATAATCGGGTCTCATCCTGCATTTCTTTCTCATGTGGTACTCCCAGTGGGAGTTCTGCTTGAAAAAAGACCACAGAATCGGGCATTAATAATGATATACCTGTGAAACACAAGCTTTTCCCTGCAGTGCCAATCAGTAAAATTAGACAATTGTCCCATCTTGGTCTTATATAGTCAAATTAAAAGAAAAACATCAACAGAGTTTTTCCATTTTTTAAAAACAGTCTTAGTTTTCAATATATCTTTCAATATTAGAAGATAAAAATAAGGGCTTTCCTCCTCAAGTGTATCTCTTTCTCTTAACTGTAAACATAAGGCTATAATTAATTTTTATTTAAAACTAGTTAAATGCATAGAATTTGTGTAATTTCCTAAAACAGAAACAAAAGAGCAAGTAAAGAATTGATGAAACCTAGCATACAGCTATGTTTATTCTCAAGAATCTCAGATCAATCATCTTTCCTACCTTGACTACTGTCATGTATTTGTTGACTATGGAGGTAATCAATTCTCTTAATATATTTAAATATATTGATTACCTCCATTTATTTACCAACCTAAATGATCAGGGGAAATACAATACCTTGCCAATACTGAGATGTTGGTATTCTGTGAAACACAAATTCATCTTTGCCTGGTTTCCCTCATTTATAATAACTAGAATATGTCTATAAATCTATAAATTAATCCAATGGATTAAAGGTAAATTAAAAGGCAAATTAAAAGGTAAATAGTTACAATTGGACATGATTAATTAAACACACTTTAAGCATTGCAAAGTGACAGCAAAGGAAGATATTCTTAGGAGAGGATCACAATGTCTCAATAGCTATGAGCATATGACCATATAAAATGATACTTATTGAAATGAACTCCAAGAAATGGAAACAAGAAGTTTTTTTTTTATTGTGCTATTTTCAGTTCTTTCTTTTTTTCCCCCCTTGGTTCATTCCCTGTTGTCATTATTTCTTCTTTCTGTATCCTTTGTCTTATATAAAAGTTTATTTGATTTGAGAAATGGTGGGACAAAGTGTGAAACTATGCAACAGTGACACTCACTAGACGCTGTGTTGGAAATGAACTTTACAACTTGGGGGTGAGGGGAGCCACTGGGGAGGGGGAAGTGGGAGAAAATGAGGGAGGGGGTAATATTGTTCAAAGAGAAATGCACACAAAACTTAACTTATGTAACTGTAGCCCTTCTATGAACCACCTTTACAATAAAATTTGAATAAAAAAGAATTGTTAAAATACAAATAGTGCTGAGTTAATATGATTAATAAAATCTAGACAAATAAAGTAGGAGTGTAGGTCATGACCATGTATATGTTTTTTCTGACTTTAATGTGATGTATGTTTTTCATTTAAAACATTTCATTATGTTGAGATACATATTTTCTGTTAAAACATTTCACTAAAAGTTTATAAAATGTTGATTTTAATAAAACAGGTACATATGGAAAAAAGTAATTTAGTGCTGTTGTTTTCAAATGTTTAACTTCTTCAGCCTTTGTGAACTTCTTGTAGTGCTTTTTGTTCTCAGAAGTAATTACAAAGGTCAGTAGCAGTAAATATTAAATAGTATAAAGGAATCTGAAGTCTAAAATAAAATGGTCTTTGAATAATTAAACAAAATTCATCTTTGAACACATAGCATAGTACACTACTAACTATGCTTCAAAAACCAAGCAGACAAAATGAATAACAATTGTACATCCATTAACAATCATACATAATTCTAATAACCTTAAATATTTAGGCAATAGTTCATGAATAGGTAGACAAACAAATTGTAGTTTATTCTAATAACGGAATATTACTCAGTAAAGAACAGTTTACAGAGTAAAAGTAGCAGCAAAATTGTGCTGAGTGAAAGATAGAAATCTGCAGTGATAGAAAACAGATCATCCATGAAAAGAGGAGAGATCAGATGGCAGAAATAACAGAAAGGAGAAGGAAACTTTTGGGAGTGATAGACACGTTCAGGGTCTTCATTGCAGTTATTGTAAAAAGTTTTAGTTATACAGCAAAACTTGAGTAGTTTCTAACATCATTTTTTTTACCTAGATAAGGGAGTGAAATAAAAAAAGTCCAATAAGAATAAGTACAACAACCAATCAGAATGGATGCCAGCTACTAACAACAAATCAGACAATAGGTTTTGGAGTTACCTGAGCGACTGGGATCCGACATGGCAGAATGTAAAAAACTTGGAGATTCAAACTTTCTTCCTCACCCCTAGATGATGCTTATGGACCCTGTTCCAATTCAAAATTACTTTCCAGTTTTCTTGTTAAGTATCTGTGCATTCTTGAATCAGGTAAAGAACACAAGTTTTTTATTCTATCTCTAGCAGTACGACAAAGTGTGAGACAAGATGACTACTCTTATGCTAATCAAAATACCATTAAACAGTTGTTTGAGGTAAACTGAAAGATACTTCTATATAGAGAACACAAGACATCAATTTTTATATCCCTGGTTTTGCGTCATAATGCCTCCAAAGATCTTTCTCTTCCCTTCCTAAACTAACATATATGTGATAAAAATGGATGGGGGAAGTTCAGTGAGAGATGTTGTTAGCTAAATAACAGAAATTCTACAAGTACCTTTGCCTCAGGGAGATATCACTCTGTGACTTGATCACCTTTAATTGGTTTCAGCAAAAACACGTTCAAATCCACAAGAAATTACTCAACACTATGTTGAGTCCCTATTCTGAAATAGAAGATGACTAATTGAGTTACTCACCAAGTGTTTTATATGGTGCAGAGTAACATATTATTCTGTTGTTATTTTTATAATTCTGACTTTTAGTACAGTAAACATTGTGTTTATTTATTTATAACTAAATTTTAGCTGTATAACTTGAGTTAAATCAGTCTCCATCAAAAATGAAGGAGGAAATAATTTTAAAGAACCTGAGAGACTAGCTTAAAAGTCAATAAACATATGGGAAAAAAAGACTGGGAGCAAATCAAATATATGTGCAAATTGACATTTTACTAAAAGAACATGCTTAAAACTTAAGGTCTATCAAACATATGTCAATAAAATTGAATCAAAATTCAGCAACTGGGATGTTTTATAAATGCAGAAATGCATGTGTCTTACATTACCTGGAAAATAAATGCTTTTCCATCTTGTCCTATTACGATTTAAATTTATTATTCTGATTTTAAACATATATTTAAAGTGTGTTAATGAAAACATTTCTATTTTGAGTTAGGGACATTTTAATTTTCTTGTTTAATGTCCATTTTTTTTTGCCAGAGTTGAACCTTATCTCTTACAGTAATATAATTGAATGTAAATTTAGTAATGATAATAATTTGCCATTGACTTTGGACATAAACTTAAAACATAACTCCTGTAGTTAAAACTTTATATGATAGATACGTTATGATTTTTTTCCTGAACATTTTTAAACAGAAAAAAATTGAAAAGAAACCAGGAGAGTTGAGCTTCTTTTCTTTTCCCTTTCTAGTTGGCCCAGGGCTTCTGCTTTGTTTTGTGGTTTTTATTGTTTAAGTTGTCTTCATTTTCCCTTCCTTCTTTCCTTATTCTTTCATTATTTAGCCATTGATCTATTCCTGCTACTATTGATGCCAGCCAGGGACCAAGACACTGTTTTATCTGTGAAGATGCATTTGCTCTAGGCAAGCCCTCTACTGTTATTTTGTCCTTAGTGCTGAGTCTCTCATTCTAGACAAGCATTCTACCAGTGAGCTACATCCCTTCTCTGTGCTCCTCACTGTTTCTTGACAATGCTTTGGATTAAACAGCTAATCAACAGAAGTCAGGGCCAGAGAAAAAAAAGATGCATGTTTTCCCTAATAAGTGGAAGCTAGATTCAACCTACAAACTTATAAATATCTATGTTGGGTGGTATGCAAGTCTATACAAGTGATTTAATTGAAATATAGTATATTCAAGGAAGAATTCACATAGTGTAATCCTTAGAAAAGCAAAGTCAAAGTTCAACAAAATAACTCCAGGAAGCAGATACTACACAAAAGTGGGGTGGAAAAATGAAGAGGAGAGGGTGGGGGGGGATGCAGTCAAGAATTTAATGTATATCCCACAAAATTAAGGAAAGAAAGGGAAGGAATGAGTAGCGGAGGAATGGGTGAGAATGTTGAAAGGTTGACATTGATAAGATATATTGTACTCAACTGCTTTGTTAAATGGCAATTCCTTTGTACAGCTACTTGAAGATAATAAGAGTAGATCAACATTAACAATTTCTCTTTGTACAGGGAATGTGATATTAATTTCTTCTGTTGCCTCTTTTTAAGGAGTTTAGCTTTATTGAGGATGAGCTTATTGACAATGGAATTTAAAAGGTTTTAAAGATTTGTAAGAGGTCTTCATCTCTGTTATGCCCACCTGATTCCTAGCTTTCTATATTATATAATGAGAGAAGTGCATCTCCTTGCTCTTCAGACTGAGATGGGATCTAAAATCAAGGTATTTTGGAAGCTAATACATAGTGTAGTAGGCTTATGCTTAGGTTCCTAGAAGTACTGGAGCTTGAACTCAGGGACTGGGTGCTGTTCCTTAAGTATTTTGCTTGTGGCTAGCACCCTACCATTTGAGTCGCGTTCTCCTTTCAGCTTTTTAATGGTTAATTGGAGAAAAGAGTCTCATGGACTTTTGGTCTGCCTGAGCTGGTCTGCCACAATCCTCGAATCTCACCCTTCTATTAGCTAGGATTATAGCCATGAGCCACTGGCATACAACATGATAACTCTTCTACTAGTAAAATTCTAAAGAACCTTCAGGTACTGAGATGAATTTGTACCAGAAGAGTTCTTTGTGACAAGTACATTTTTTGTGGCTCCCTGTTGTAGTACTCAGTGAACTGTTCAGTCCTTCCCATCTAATCAGAGACAAATAAGCATTCTATTTATTATATTTCATGGCTATTTCAGGTATCAGCATCCATTACAAAAATCTGCTCTGGATATTAATGAATTTTCTTTAGGCCTTAATATGATTATTTGGTTTTGATGGTCCTGGGATTTGAACTTAGACTTTGAGTTTGCTTTTCAAGCACTCTACCCATGCCCCAGTTTCAATATGATAATCTATATGAGATACTTTTACAAGTCATAATATATGACTGAAAACTAAGATAGTTTTACTAAAGATAAAAGAAGACTAGAAAATGATTGTGACACAGTGGTATCTACAGGCACATATTGGATGATTTAGACTCAATTTTTTTTAAAGTCACTTTGTACAGGTGCATTGTTTTATAGTTCACAGGGAATCCGATTATTGGTGTAAAAGAATTACTCCTTAGTTAATGCATAGGCTATACTGGAATAGATGTTAACTGAACTATTTAGACATAGGAGTCTAATAAGAAGAAAAAAAACTGTCTTCTCAGAAAATATGTGATAAATTATCTGTGATGAATCCACTTAAATGATATCTTTAACAAATCCTGTCCTCTATTGTATTTCAACAATCTTTCAAAACATGAAGACTCTCTTTTTCTTTCATTGATCCATTCACATAGTCATTTTAAAATTTCCTGTAATAAGTAATCTCAATAAAGTGGATTTATTAATCAATGGGCAATATAATCATTATTAATTACTCTTAACTGCACAGCATTTCATATATGTGCTCCATAACTCCTTACCTTTAGAAAGATAGAATTTTGAATTACCTGAAAGCATACAAACCCATAAAGTCAGTTAGAACAAAGAAATAAAAATGTATAATATTTCAAAATGAAGACCTAATTAGATTTTACAAATTTCTATGTTTATTTTGTTTGTAGTTAGATAAATTTCTTCAAGTTACAGATACCAGTGCAATTTCCAAATTCTGCTTTGTACATTTATTTATCAAGTAGCCAAAGACTATGATAATCTCAATTTTTAACTGTATATATTACAATGTTTTGAGAGATTAAAAATAGTCTTACATATTATCATGTAAATATTGTCAAAATATTAAAACTTCAGTTTTTGGAACCTAAAAATTATTTACAGGTTAATACACAACACATTATTTTAATTTATTATTAAAGAAATTTTTGGAGTATTTCAGAATTTACTAATTTCTCCATATTTGTTTTATTTAAAATCAAATCATTTGCTTTATGTTTTATCTCTGACTAATTATTTTTGCAGGCTACAACAGTAGTTCCATCTAAAGAACAACATGTGTCAACTCTTCTTCTAATACATGGCAAGCAGCAAGAACAAATGAACAAATTGTACAGTGTTCTATGTCAAGTAAGTAAAATTGTACTATGGGGTAGACTAATATAGCCTAAGCAGATGTTAAAAGCAGAGACAGATTGGTAGATATTGGAAAAAAACAATAGTTCTCTGCCTTAAGATCTCCCAGACTGAAGCTGAATTAGAAGAGTTAAAAAACATTATATAATTAGATAAAAATTTCACCTCTTCCCCAAATAGGTTATTCAGATATACTAATCTACTATTTACGACTCAATATAGTATTTTTCTAACATAATACACATTTGCTTTTTTTTTCCATTCCTTGAGACCAGATATCTTAAGAAAGACACTGTATAACAACTTGTAGGTTCTAATGTTTAAGAATGATTAAGTACACATCTGGGTCACTAAAAACAATTGAAGATGGACATGATTATGATCATTTATAACCCGCAAATGGATGGAAGACTGAAATAGGAAGGCTCACTTGAGCTCAGAAGTTTAGGCCAGCTTGAGAGACATTGCAAGACCAGCATCTCTTTAAAAAAAAAATCAAACCAAAATAGTGTGTGAGAAGTGGGAGCCTGAAGACTCCTACAAATCCAAGCTTGGATTATAGATTTGAAAACAGTAACTGAGAAAGGACCAATTGGCAAAGGTCTTCAAATCATGCAGTAGTATAGAATAAGAACCAAAACCTACTGGACTCACCACAGAGGTTATTGGTGTATATGGCTAGTAGGATATTACTAAAATGGTAGGGGCAGAAGATAGGGTTAAAGAAATGAGGGAGACTATCAGGTCTTTGATCCACTTGGCGTTGATTCAGGTGCAGGGTGATATATAAGGATCTAGCTTTAGTTTTCTACAAGTGATTAACCAATCACTTGCCAGCACCATTTACTGAAGAGGCTGTCTTTTTTCCATTCTTTTTTTTTTTTTTAGCTCCCTTATCAAAGATTAGATGGCTATAGGTCTGTGGGCTCATTTCTGGGTTTTCAATTCTACTCCATTGGTCCTAAGGTCTGTTCTTGTGCCAGTGCCAAGCTGTTTTGATGACTGGCTTTGTAGTAGAGTGTGAAATTTGGTATTGATAGTCCTCCAGCACTGTTCTTTCTGTTGAGGATCGTTTTGCTATTCAGGGTCTTTTATTGTTCCATAGGAATTTTTGGATTGCCGCTTCTATTTCCTTGAAGAATGAGGTTGGAATACTGATAGGTATCGCATTGAATTTGTAGATAGTCTTGGGAAGTATTGTCATTTTCATGATGTTGATCCTTCCAATCCAGGAGCATGGGAGGTTTTTCCACTTTCTAAGTTCTGTTTTGATTTCCTTTTTCAGGGTTTTAAAGTTTTCATCATAGAGGTCCTTCACTTCTTTGGTTAAGTTAATTCCTAGGTATTTTATTTTTTGTGGGGCTATTACAAATGGAATTGCTTTCCT
>NW_012267244.1:3238334-3252264 GCF_000151885.1 Dipodomys ordii | reverse complement strand
ACTGGACCCCCACCTCAAAAAAAAAAAGAAATGTGCTCATTACCTTGCTCATGTAATTGTAACCCCTCTGTATAGTATTTTCACAATTAAAAAAATTCTTTTTAATAAAAAAAAAACAGTTTCAGAACAACACCAAAAAAAAGAAAAGAAAAGAAACGGGGGAGAAAACTGGAACATTAAAAAAAATGCCTTACCATTCTAAAAAGAATAGACAAACTTTCATCTCATCTCAGGATTAAGAACCAGAATGTGAGAATAATTGACTTTTTTTTTTTTTTGCCAATCATGGTGCCTGAACTCTGGGCCTGGGCGCTGTCCCTCAGCTCTTCAGCTCAAGGCTAGAGCTCTACAACTTGAGCTACAGTGCCACTTCTGGCTTTTCCTGCTTATGTAGTGTTGAGGAATCAAACCCAGGGCCTTATATATGCAAGGCAAGCACTCTACCACTGAGCCACCTTCCCAGCCCAATTGACTTTTCTTAAAAATAGAAAATGAAACTTGTGCCTTTCTTTGACAGATGTCTCTATTTTTCTTCTTGTTAAGTACCTTTGTCCAGGTAGTTCATTTCAAAACAATAATGCATATGAAATACCACAGGGTCTAATCTAACAGTCCAATAGTATAATTACAGGCATTCCCAAATATATAACTGTAATCTATTCTTGGTAATGTATAAGAAGAAACAAATATTTTATTATTTTTAATGGGAAAATTAATTATCTATTCTTAGTCCATGTAAAAACTCAACTGATTTTCCTAAGCATCATCAGAACTCCCTTAATCAGCTGGGCACTGATGGCTGATACCTGTAATCCCAGCCACTCAGGAGACTGAGATCTGATTATCGCAGTTCAAAGCCAGCTCTAGGCAGAAAATCTAATCTCCAATAAACCACTCAAAAACCAGAAGTAGACCTCTGGCTCAAGTGGTAGAGTCCTGGCCTTGAGCACAAAAAGGCTCAGGGACAGTGCCCAGACCCTGAGTTCAAGCCCTGTAACAGTCAACAACAACAAAAAGAACTGCCTTAATGATCTACATAATAATATACTAAGGTTGTATGTATTATTTAAAAATAACTTAATGCTTTAGTATTTAACATGTGATGAACTCATTAGTAAATATGTTTATGAGCATTATAGATATGATCAAGTATAAACTTGCCTTTTCCTTGTATATTACAATGAATATATATTTAATGTAAATTAACATGAAGGCAGAGTGTAAAAATATATATTGATGCAGTTAAATAGCAAATAAAATTAACAAATGAGGCTTAAGAATTACTTTCCTGAATGAGATTTTGTGTAGGGAGACCTTTCATTTACTGTGTAATGGTTTTAAATAAGGCAAACACTATGTTATGAAAGCATCTGAAATATGTGTGTAATCTAATCTCCTTCCTCTGTATGTCACTGTGAAAATTACATGGAGATTCCTTACAACAATTATAGATTAAAATAGTAAATTTATAGCTAAGGTATTGAAAAGCTGCTTTAAGTTTATATGAGATTTACATCTACGCTAAACTGAGAATAAAATTGTTATAACACATGAGTGAATCTAGAAGTGGAGTAGTGATTCTTAACTGGGAACAATTTTTTATTCTCAATGGGTGCTTGGCAATGCTTGTGAATATTTTGGGATATTACAAAATAGCAATCAGGAATGCTACTAAACATTCTATAATGCACAGGACAATTCCTCACAACAAAGAATAATGTATCCCAAAATATCAATAGTGCTGAGATTGAAGAACTCTGAAGGAAAGCAATGTCCATAGGTATATGTTTTATGCAGTCAACAATGATCAGATAAATTTGAATGAAGATAAGGCCTACTGAAGGTCTTTAGAATGATCAGAGGTGATTTAGGAGAAAGGTTCTGAGTGAAGGGGTGGCTTCTTATAACTTGATGGAGGCTCTTGAATGCAATATGAATATTTGTGAAGAAAAATGTGATGACAATAGAGTTTGAATGAGGAGGGTGAATGAAGGTAAATATAGTTGAAATATTTTATATGCATATATGAAAATAGAACAAAAACTTGTTGAAATTGAGAAAGGGAGGAGGATAAGAGAAAGAGTTTTGTAAAGGGAGTAAAGCTGAAAGAATGCATTATTGTATACACATATGGAAATTTCACAATGAATTCCCTATATAATTAATGTATGTTAACAAAGATGCTACTTAGAATAAGAAAATGGAGTCTGAAGACTGTGGATCACAAGATGAAAGATATGTACAAACAAAGAGCGACTATTAAGATTAAAACTCATTAGTAGAAGAACAGCAGTGGAGAACTCCACCAATGGAAATCTAGAAAAAGATAGAGCTAACCTCATGTTTTAATAGAAATGTCAATTAGAATGAGGGACAGATTAATTATTGCAAGATCAAGAATTAGAAAAGGCAGTATTGTTTGCTTTGGAAAGTATAAAGTAGATTCTTTTCATCAATGATGCTAGTAAGTATGAGGAAAGATACCGGTTTGGATGGGAATGCGAGGAAAAAACTTAGATTTTGGTAAGTCACACTTCAAGATGAATGGGGCATTCAAATACATAATTTCAATAATGGCATAAATTAAATAATGGCATTGAACTCAAGGTCTGGGCACTGTCTCTGAGTTTCTTTTTTTGCACAAGGATAGCAACTTACCCCTTGAGCCACGGTTCTAGTTGTGGCTTTTTGTTTGTTTGTTTGTTTCTGGTAATTTATTGGAGATAAGAGTCTCATAGATTTTTCTGTCCAGGCTGGTTTTGAACCATGATCCTTAGATCAGCTCCCTGGGTAGCTAGGATTATAGAATATATTCTAGTGAGGCACCAGCATCCAGCCTCATAGATTGTTTATAAAAAGTATTTAAATCAACTTACACATCTGAGCATTAACTCTGTGCTCTATCTCATATGTTCATCTGTACAATTTCTTTTTTAATATATTTTATTGTAAATATACTGTACAGAGGGGTTACAGTTACATGAGTATGGTAATGAATCCATATTCTATCAAGCATTGTTATCCCCTCCTTTTTTTTCCCCTACCATGGCTTTCCTCCCCACCTTCCCACCTTCCCCCTCCCCAAACCTGAAGTTGTAAAGTTCGTTTTCAACATAGTGTCTTCTACACTTAATTGTTACAATGGGTCAAACTGTATCATTGTTTCAGCATTTTGTTATTTCCCTTCCCCTCACCAAATTAGAAAAAAATGTATACACAAGATGCAGGGCACCTGAATCAAATACAGTGAAAACAGGGGTTATACCATGGGGGAAGAACATACAAAAGAAACAAAAAAAAATCACACAGTACATTATAAGTACATTAAAAACAACAGCAACAAAGAAAACAACCTCTGTGTCTCTATCTTGGCATTGATTTCGCTTAGCATCATCTTATATAGTCATATGTACATAGATTTTGATCTTTTTCTACTTGTCTGTTAAGATTATACTAGACGTATACTAGTTATTGCAAATAAGGGAAACCATGGGACCTATGTTTCTTTGGGCCTGGCTTACTTCACTTACTATGGTTTTTTCCAAGTCTTCCCATTTCCTAACAAATGGAGCAATGTCATTCTTTCTGATGGAGGTATAGAATTCATATATATACATATATATATATATATGTCACATTTTCTTGATCCATTTATCTACTGAGGGGCATCTGGGTTGGTTCTATATCTTAGCTATGGTGAATAATGCTGCGATAAACATAGTTGTTGCTGGTAGCTTTACTATGGCCTTGTTTGTGATCATTTGGGTAAATGCTCAAAAGTAGGATTGCTGAGTCATAAGGGAGTTCTTTGTGGAGTCTTTTGAGGAAACTCCATACTGATTTCCAAAGTGGCTGAACAACAATGCAGTAGGGTTCCCTTCTGTCCATCCCCTTCAGCATCTGTTGTTATTAGAGCTCTTGATTCTAGCCATTCTAACTGGGATGAGGTGGAATCTCAATGTTTTTTTGATTTGCATTTCTTTTATGGCTAGAAAAGTTGAGCATTTCTTCATGTGTCTACTGGCCATTATTATTTCCTCTTCAGAGAAATCTCTCTTTAAGTCTTTAGCCCACTTATTAATCTGGTGGTTGTTTCTTAATCTGGTGGTTGTTTCTTTTTTTTAATCTTTCACCTTTTTAAAATTTTAATTGTATCGTCAAGGTGATGTACAGAGGGGTTACAGTTACATAAGTAAGGTAGTGAGTACCTTCCTTGTTGAACTTGTTCCCCCCTCCCTCATTTCAATCTTTCACCTTTAAGAGATTTTTAGATCTTGGACCTCATACCTAAGTAGTGCTTTTTTAACCCATATCAGTTCTTTTTTTAAATATATAATTTTATTTTAAAGACATTGTACAGAGGGGTTACAGTTAAATGAGTAAGGTAATGAGTTCATTTCCTATCAACCATTGTTACCCCTCCTTTGTTTTACCCCTACCATTCCTTTCCTCCCCACCTCCCCACTTCCCCCTTCCCCCAAGTTGTAAAGTTTGTTTGAGGATTTGTTGTTGGAAAGCATTACCATCCCATTTAATGGAGGAAAAAAAACAACAACCAGGCTTAGTAGGATTGAATGACCAAAGTCATATGGCTACTGAGTAATTGTACTAGAATTTAATGCTATGTCTTCTGTAAGTCCTGGAATGTCTCCTCGTTTTCCTCTAGTCAGTGTTCATGCACACTCACGTTACTTCACACTTTTTCCTACAACTGCATCTTTATTGGACTTCCTAAGTAACGTCCATCCACTAGGCATAGTTTAAAACATATGTTTCCCTTGAAAAATAATGAATGTTAATATAAAATTTGAAAAATAAAAATGAGTTAATTCAGAGGATATAATCATTATTAATACTTCTATTTTGACATATCTACTAAAAATAACATTTAGGTAGTAGTTCAATTTTTATCATTTTATTCTATTCTGCTTTTGCTTGAGTGATGTTTTTAAAGTGAATCATGAAAATTTAGAGAGATGAAAGAAAAGGATATTGCACTAGCTAGAGAGTCAGATTTCCCACACATAAAGAAGAAGCTAGTGTAGGATAAGGGTGGGGAGAGAGAATGAGAGAATAAGGAGAGGGTGGTTTCTAGAGCCTCATTTTGCCCAAGGAATACGAGGAACTTAATAAATCTTAGTTAATCTGTCATCTCTATGCTCTACTAATGACAAGATTAAATTGAAGCTACACTTTCCTGAGTGCTTATCATTTGCCAGGCGCAGTACTAAGAGCTTTACCCACATTATCTCCTTTTATCCCCGAAGCATATTTCCAACTTAGAGAAGAAACTTAGGCTTAAAGAGGTTTTAAAAACTTGCCCAAGTTTCACATCTAGTAAGTGGGGAAGTAAGGATTCAAAAGCAAATTTTCAGGTCATGGAGGCTATGTTATTACTCTTTGCTATGCAGCCTCCTCTCCATGAAGAAATCAGGCGTGGAATAGTGTATAATCCAGGAAAGGGAGTCAGTGCAGAACTGAAAGAATCTCTGGTATGGAATACCTTGTGATTTCTGGTTTATCTTTTTTGTAGGATGTTGACATTATTGCCTCTAGAACATGAGCAAATACTTGCCTACTAAGTGATTTTTTGCTAGATTATATTGGAAAAATACAGTTTGGTGAGGAATGCACGTAAGATTAGTATACATCTGGCACATGATAAGCCCACCATTTGTTGAATGAAGTATTACTAAACTGAAGACTATTTCTCTGCAGTAATGTTGCTATCAGACTGCACGACTGAACCCTACTATATTTATTTGTATGTTATATAATTGCAAATGATCCCTTTTTGGCCAGTATTTAAAGTCAATTTTTTTATTTTGTCAAATGTTTAGAAAAGCTTCTGGTTTTCTGTTTAGTACTGCTGGGTGGAGCTGTTGTGGAAATATAAATATATGGAATGAATAAAAGTTCATATTTCCCTAGCTAGACTTCCATGTTGGGAATATTTTGCATGTCTGTGGAAGCATGTGCTTTCTATGAGGCTTAATGTAAGACATTGATTTACTATAAAAACTTGTATTAGTCTAATCATTCACAGACATACATAATTGTTGAGTAATATCTGTATTTATTTAAATGATAAATATTTAAAAATTACTATTCACTTGGGTCCTCAAATAAATAAAAAATATTTACCTCTTTGGATTTTTTATTACACTATGATTAAAATAAAATACAATCAATAAAGTATTAATGTAGATAGGTTTGAAAATCAACTACATAATAGCTATGTCCATATCTATCACTCTTTAGCTTTTTAAAATCCAAAATATAGCCAAGTCAATGAGTTAAATAGCAAATTAGAAGCAACAGTATACATCTAATAGTGGGTCTATCAGTAATTCCTTTATGTTTTGGAACTATAATTTTTTTATTACCAGAATGTATCAAACACTGATCTTTTTATAATTAGGGATATTACCTCAGATTCCTAGTTTCAAAACATCCAAGAGCAGGTGTAATTCTGTTGCAGTTTTTCAGAATAGAATCAAATCTTTATCTTTCCTAGCTCAGATCTAATGAGAAGAAACATGTCTACTTCAGACTGAGCTATACATGGCTGCAAAAGCACACAGAAGTATGAATTTGCCCCAGACACACTCTATTTGAGCAGCCAAGGACCCCATTAGACTCCAAAATAAGTAAGCTTCCAATCTGAAAATATTAAACGTGTTAACTTGGGCAGATTTAATTCAAAAATCAAAATAGAATGTCATTTCCCAGGATTTATCCTGAGACTTAGGCCAAGGTCTACCAAGAGTACTTCAAGTAAATCATCGTAGCATTTGAGAAGAATCACATCTCTGGGGAAAGATCACCCCAGCATGCTTTGTTATAGAGGGCATGTTATAAAAACTACCATAACCAGTACTTAGCACTGCTTTCCCATTCCCAAGGGGCCATGAATTGGTCAGCTAGATTGATGATACAGTGAATTTTAACACAGGGTAACCAAAACACACATAAAACAGATATGGAGCAAATATCATAATTCCTTAATTAGAAATTACATGACTTTAATGAGATTTAAGCTACCTGGTCTTTTAAAAACTTTTTGCCAGCTCAAATAGTATAATCTTCCAGAAAGACTAGATCAAAGCCCGACAAAATAAATACCAGGAAATGGGTACATCTAAGAGGTGGGTGAGGCCAAGGGGAAAGCAGTAGAGGAATTAAAGGCGAAAGAAGAGGAGAATGCAGTCAAGAATTTATTGTATGTACCAGAAAATAAAGAAAACGAAGGTAAGGGGTGGTGAGAATATTAAAGGGGATGACACTAATCAAAATGTATTGTATTCATAAACTCCTTTGTTATGTGGCACCTCCTTTGTACAACTACTTAAAGATCATTTTAAAGGATTATAATTAAAAAGAAAACCTTGTGCCAGACTGACATGCTACTTTGGATGATTAAACAGGATTGTTAACAATAGACATCACGATACCATCTATGAATTAGAATCATTGGACGTTACAACAAGTAGCAGCTGTATCTATTTCTTCCCATCCTTCTTTATAGGATAAGAGTACTGGAGTTCAACAAAGTCAATAGAATTGCTCATTGTTACACAGTAAATGATGGAGCAGGACCTGGAATTCAGGGCTCTTGATTCTTAGGCCACTGGCCTCCCAAACACCAAGTTACTCAGTTCAAAGATCCCAGCCCAGGTTCTGATCTTGCAGGCATAGTGGGTAATTCACCATTCAGCTTGTTGCCCTAGCTTGTGTTATTATTTTTTTCTTAGGTGGAATGTAGTAGGAACTAAGTGGATGAATGTACCAGGGAGGAGCAGAGGTTTGCACTAACTGAAAACCCTGCCTCGCAATGCTCTGGGTCAGCTGAATCCGTTTTTGGTGAAGGTGAACTACTGTCTCCCTGTCAGAAGTGAGGGCCTGAAACAGTTCACACCTACTTCAATTTTATGAAAGGTACTGCCTCAAAGACTTCAGCAGATGGATAGATTTCCTTAGAGTTCATGACAAGTAAAATGGATTATTAAAAATATTGACATCTCAATTGCCATTATGGTGTTTTATGTTGGCAGTGGAAGTCAAAAATATAACAATGAATTTTCCTACTAATTTTCCTTTGCTTCTTTCTACCTAAGTCAGCTTTAATTATTCATTTTACTTCATGCTGGATAATGAAATGATTCTAAGCTTTAGTCATTTTTATAACTCTAGCAGCTCTCTACAAAGGAGAAAGGAAAGGCTTTTGAACTGAGGTGTAACTTTGTATCTATTGTACAATCTTAGAACAAAAAAACTAAAAACATGTAAACAAAATTATGGGCTTGGAACTATGGAAGATGCTTTTCATTTTCAGTCTTAAAAACTTACTTTCACATGAGCAATCACTGTTAGAACAACTTAAAGATAGTTGAGTAACTCCGGTAATATTAAAAGCCTGCACCAATTCTTCTTCAGAAGGCATCTATGTTGTCAAAATGATTCCAGCATTTGCCTTGCAGCTCTGATAAAAATGGTTTCAACTGATTTAATGATATTTTCAGTGTCAAAATTGTTGGGTAAAGGTCTTTTATAAAAACTAAATCAAGTCGGGCAGTTAGATTCTCATTCTGGCTCTTTTTCTTATTCAATACTGGTACTGGGACTTGAAGTCAAGGCCTGGACACTGTCTTTTAGCTTGTTCATTCATGTGCTCTATCAGTTGAACCAGGCCTCCACCTCTGGCTCTTGGATGGTTAATTGGAGGTAAAAGTCTCTTTGGGGACTGTGTCTCAACTTCTGTCCTCAGATCTCAGCCTCCTGAGTATGTAGGATTACAGGTGTGAGCCACTGGTGCCCTGCCTTCTTTCTGACCCTTATTCATGCTTCCTCCTTACCTTTTCCTGGCTGAACAAGTTTTTTAAAGTCATGGAATATATGAGAATATACAGGACTATTGCTACAAGTGCCTGTTTTCCTACTTAGTGAAGCATCAGAGAGATATATAGCTCCTTTTCTTTTGTGTGTAAATGAAAATTGAAATTACTGATCTGTATTATAATAAACAAAATTCAGTCTGGATTTGTTTCCCCAGGGTGAAGGGTGTGTGCCACTAGTATGTACAATGTAATTTTAGAAAGCATATGGATAGTGAATGACACAGTGAGAAAATTAGCTTCATTTCAGCTTTTTCTTTTTTTCTTTTTTTTTTGAGACTTCTAATTATATCAAGAAGAAAGTCTCAGTCATGCTAACAAAGAGCTCTCTAACACTTTTATCTTCCTTTTTAAGAAACAGAAGACAAGCCTGAGGCCCAGGGCCTTCACCAGACAACTATGTAGAGCTAGAATTTAATAATACTGTATGGTTTTCATTAAATTAAAAAAACTTTCAGATTACCATCTATACGGATGACACTTTTTTAATGGCAGAAACACAAAGCTTCTTTTTAAAACACACTTATTTAAGTTAAAAAATTTGAAGACCTTGTTTAAAACAAATACTAAGTAAAAATTAGTTCAATGAATACATGAGTACAAATATTAGCTAATGGTTGTCATCACCGATACGGTACAGATGAGGCTACTGTTGTGGGAATGGCTGGAATTGGGAAGCTGAAGCCGCTTCACTCATTGGACAGATGGAAAACCCTAAGTCTAGTGAGATCAGAAAATCGTCAAGTAAGCTCTATAATTCACAAGACACCTACCAAACGGATGTTCTTCCTATACATGACAGTTTGAATCATTTTCTTCAAAATGACCTTTTATCCATCTCTTTGTGAACAATACACATTAAGCTTGAACTTGAAGAACAGTAACAATTTTTGTCTTCTTGTACAGTTCCTCATCAATAGCCCTATTGGAACTGTAAATATTACAAACACAAAGCCAGATCTGTAGGACATGAGCTAGTGAGCAGTATATGGAAAAAGACTGCCTCAATGTAAAAGTTAGCTTCAAGTTCAAAGCTAAGCTATGGATTATTATTTACTTTTGTGACTAGTTTGCCAAACAAAATAAAAATATGTGTTGGATTAAATTTGTAAGTCTAGAATTCTTAAAACAAACATAGATTAACTTTTGAATCCTCATTTTAAAAAACTGAAATGATCCTAGAAAGAGTTTTAACTTAAGAGAAAATTATGTATCTTGCAAATTCTAAAAATATTTTAGCTAAGCTTGCAGTGTGAGAAAATAAATCTAGATGTTTTCATGAAATTCTGACAAGAACGATTTCCAAAGAGAGAGTATGGGAACAACTTTCTCCAACTGCAAAGGAACTGGCCACTCAAACTGAATGAAAGAACAATATTGGATTTTTATTTAAGGAAATAACCTACATCTTTCTTCTTACTATTTTGTCAATTTATTATTTGTTAACTGAATGCTTTCTCATTTGGAAGAGTAGAGGTTAACAACAGGCTCAAGCTGATTAATCAATTGATTGGATGGTAAGATCATTGCCATAAATGGGAAGAGGTAAGGTAGCATATATTTAAAATACCAGCCAGGCTGGAATGTGGTAGAGTGCTTGCTTAGCATGCAAGAAGCCATGGGTTTGATTTCTCAGTACCACATAAACATAAGCTGGGAGTGGCACTGTGGTTCAAGTGGTAGAGTGCTAGCCTTGAACAAAAGAAGCTCAGGGACAGCACCCAGGCCCGGACTTCAAGCTCCAAGACTGGCTAAATACATACATACATACATACATACATACATACATACATACATATGTACATACCAGCCAGATGGAAACTAATTCTTTATTTTTGCTTGCCTCAGTTTATTATTCATTTTTATTTATATTTTTGCTTCAGATAACTGTTGTGATAGTTAATTACATTAATGTAAAGCAATTGGGATAATGCCTAATCCATAATGAGCAGCCCATAAATAATAACTGCTTTTTGGTCATCATGGTGATCAAGCCAAAGACGGGCTTATATGATTTTCTTCTCAAATCAGATACATGGGGTGTCTTGTAACTTAGTGCTATGGTTAACAACAACAACAACTCAAGATTACATCACTTTAAAAGTTCAAACAACTGTTCTTGTGTACTGGTGCTTTGGCTTGAATTCAGGCTTTATGCTCTTGCTTGGCTTTTTTTTTACTCAAGGCTGGCATTCCACTGCCTCAGTTTGCTTTATTCAAATAATAGGACTAACAGACAGTGTATTGTTGGATTTCTTTAAAAAAAAAACCAACTAACTAATTCACAAAGTCTAAAAGCTCAAGGTTGAAATGGTAAATAATTCTACTGCTTCTCTAAATGCCTACGTCACTCTCAGTATATAAACCAGTGACAGACAATTTTCTACTGTTTCCACGTATTGATATCGACTCATGCCAAAGGTACCCATTCTCAGACCCACTCCACTCTCTAGCTCTGTCATGTCCCTTCCTGTTTTGAATCGATTGAAAAATTTTGATCTCCAGGAAATTTGAAGTAATATTATGTGACTTTGGAAGACAGACTGCTAGGCATCAGCCCACCAGGGAAGCTATAACTCTGCTATAGCCTCTTTAGTTTTCTTCCAGTTATTAATAAGCAGACCTGTTTCTGATGCTAGATATTGAAACATGCAAAAAATGACAATTATTTGAAATCCACCAGGGCTTGTGAGCCTTTTATTTTCTTTTTAAAGAATTATATTTTTATTATACTTAGTAGTTGTACAAAGGAGTCACCATTCTATAAATCAGTTTATGAATACAACACATCTTGATCGATGTCACCTCATTCATCATTCTCCACTCCTCCCATTCCTACCTCTCTTCTCAATTTTCTTAAGTTTGTAAGATATGCATTGAATTGCACAAGGGTCTGGAATTCATCTTACAGTTCCTTGCTTCATTCATGAGAATGTCATTCATCCAATACCAGCTTATAATGTGCCCCCACTCCACTGTTAAAAGAAATGTCTCCGTAACCTTCCTGAAAATACCAATGGAGCAGGCCAGGAGCAACACTGTGTGTATATAAAGATCACAATGCCTCTTTTACAATTTCCATCAGTGTGAACTAGTTTGGGTTATCCACAATTTATTTTTTATTACTTCATTCTTGCTATGAACAGCAACTGCTTTATATATTATGAAATTTCCCTGATTCATTAGTGAATACTTATTTATCAAATCATGCCACAGTATTTTCATAAATGGAATAGATTCCAATATTCAGCGTCTCATTTGGACATTTTTTTTCTGCAATCAATTTCTACTAATGTTCTCTGCCTAACTTTTACCTTTTTGAGGTAAGTTCTGGGCTATTACCTCGAACCTGTCTATCTTGGTCATTTAGGGAGGTTATTATTATAATACACTTTACAGATGAGCAAATAGACACTTTAGAAGAGAATATTCTTTAGCTGATGGAAAAGAAGTCACCTAAGTTAGCAATATAAGGAACTGCTTCTTTTTTGTTAAAATAAAACATATGTCCCTGCTTTCAAGTGTTCTTGCCCAGTGATCATTTGTATTTCACATCAATCCATCATAAATGGCTTTGTGTTTAGTTCTTTTAATCATCAAATATGGGTCACATTATTCAACTTAGGTGAAGCTACCTGTCAGTGTTTTCATGCTGTCAACAACACATGTACTATTGCTCTTGAACCCAGAATTCTTTTTATTTTCTGCTATCCTTTTAAGTATTTTTGGCTTTAAATAATTTTCAAAGAAAGCCACTACCAACTGCACCTTTAATAACTCGTTTGTAAATATTATTAAACATTTTAGTAAGGTGATAGAAATTGAAAGTGTGACTGAATTTGTTGGTTTCATCAAATTTGCTTGAGAAAATGACCAGAAGCTTCAAATTTGTTTTAATGTCAATCCCTCATAGATAATAATCATGGACAGAGTGAAGACCTTGGGATTACTTAGAACTTGGTTTTGTCAAGGCAAATGACTTACTTTGTATATATTTTTCTCATATTTATTAGTGGTACCAGGGATAATTACAGTCAAATAACCCCAAGGACCAGGAGAATTAAATTGGCCTTAATAATAATGTATTTGATTCCTGCTTACTCTGAAAGGACAAGGGCATGACCTCCATGGCTACGAGCAAAGGGGAAATCTTTCCTTCACTCTCCTTGAAGAGTAGTTTCTTTCAAAATCACTGAGGATTCAAAATCACTGAGAGATGTTACCTGAATGGTAACATCTACGACAGGCTACTTTCTCACATTTGTAACGTTCTGTTCACTGAAGTCAACATAGATATTATAAACTTTATGGAATTGGTAGGTGAAACTTAATGTTAGTGGGTCTAAGCTTTGGAGTTCAGAATCTGTTTTAACATAGAATACTACACGTGATGATATGGTGGTGATAAAAAATCAGAGATTAATATTTTTTGGCAAACAATTATTCAGGTTAGTAAGATTATATCAGAAGAAAGGGCCTATTATATCAGGTGACATTTTGATATAGCAAAAGGTAGTTGTATGTTTTTAGTCAGCAATACGATTATTATTTTTATTATCTTTATGATAGACATACCAGCCAGATGGAAACTAATTCTTTATTTTTGCTTGCCTCAGTTTATTATTCATTTTTATTTATATTTTTGCTTCAGATAACTGTTGTGATAGTTAATTACATTAATGTAAAGCAATTGGGATAATGCCTAATCCATAATGAGCAGCCCATAAATAATAACTGCTTTTTGGTCATCATGGTGATCAAGCCAAAGACGGGCTTATATGATTTTCTTCTCAAATCAGATACATGGGGTGTCTTGTAACTTAGTGCTATGGTTAACAACAACAACAACTCAAGATTACATCACTTTAAAAGTTCAAACAACTGTTCTTGTGTACTGGTGCTTTGGCTTGAATTCAGGCTTTATGCTCTTGCTTGGCTTTTTTTTTACTCAAGGCTGGCATTCCACTGCCTCAGTTTGCTTTATTCAAATAATAGGACTAACAGACAGTGTATTGTTGGATTTCTTTAAAAAAAAA
>NW_012267244.1:3071032-3238284 GCF_000151885.1 Dipodomys ordii | reverse complement strand
TCAAGGCTAGCACTCTGCCACTTGAGCCACAGCGCCACTTCCGGCTTTTTTCTTTTTGCTTATGTGGTGCTGAGGAATTGAACCCAGGGCCTCATGCATTGCAAGGCAAGCACTCTACCACTGAGCCACCTTCCCAGCCCTATGATAGTAATTTTATATATTGATATTCAAGTAATTAAATAAATTATCAAGTAATTAATAAATTAATCAAGTAATTAAGTAAATCATCTATTTTAAGTATCCCAATTTTATGGACCAGATTCTTAAGTGCTGGGAGAAAGAAGAGGGAAAAAAGAAAGGGGAAGAAGAAAAGAAGAAAGGAAGGAAAGAAGGAGGGAGGGACAAAGAAAGGGAGGCAAGGAAGGAAGGAAGAGAGGAAGGGAACGAAGGAAATAAGAGAAAAGGAGGTGGGAAGGAAGGCAAGGAAAGAAGGAGAGAAGGAAGAGGGAGAGGGAGTCAGGGAGTCAGGGAAGGAAGGATAAAGGAATAGAAGGAGGGATAAGGATAGAAGAAAGAAGGGATGGAGGACAAAACAGGGAGGGAGGGAGGGAAGGAGGACAGACAGGCCACTCCTGGCTGTAAATATTTTTATTTTTTTAATATTTTGGAGTAGTTAATGTGCCAGAAAGTGAACTATAGATTATAAACAAAGCCCACTTTCAGGAGGTTTCCTAGGAGTGAGAATGGTTAAAAGTCAAGATTAAGAGAAATCAGTCCAGTGAAGAATGCACCATGTGTAGTCTTTTGAAGGTATCTCCTTCATTTTTTCCCTCATAGAACACAAAAATCAGTTGACCATCAAATTTTTAATAGTCTGGAAATGACATGATGCATGGAGGTAATTGTTCAATAACATGACTAGAAAAATATTTCAATCCAAAGGCTACTTGGATGAAGCCAAAGAATCTACCATCTGCCCTTCTATGCCAGGAAAGTAATTCTTCACAGGGGTGTTCTTTTGGATGAGTGTGTCTAATTTTGTAAGAATATTATTAGCTTATGCCAGCATAGGGAAGATGGAAATTGCCACTGATAATTGTCATACAGACTTCAGAGATGACCCATAGTAGCCTATGGATTTTCATGTTACTGCAGGATTTTTTTGTATCATATTTTGATAGTCACTTCTTCATTGCCAATGATTACTTGAATAGTGTGTATCTGGGATCTATAGCTGAAACATTTATACTTTCAGTAAAGCTAGATAGAACATGAGATGTATAGCTACAGGAAAACTTCAGAAAACCTTAAGCGGATAAATTCCTACTTTATTCACTGAATTGTGTGAAAATGATTTTTGGTCATTGTTATGAAATAAACAAGATAGTATAAAGGGAAGGGACTTTGGGGAGGTAATTAGAGTTAGATTAGGTAACAGAATAGGGTCCTCATAATGGGATTAGGGGTCTTGAAAAATGAAGGCAGATTGCTCTTCCTCTGAATCCTTATAATTAGGGAAGGTGTAAGCAAACATATGCCATCTGACAGCCAGGAAAAGAGCTCTCCGCAGAACCCAAATTATTTGCAACTTTCGACGTGATTTGCTAGCCTCCAGAATTGTGAGGAAAATACAATTTTGCTGGTCAAGGTACCCTGAGCAGACTAATATGGTCTGAATGGTTATTTTTCTGGAAAGCCACTTTTTTCCATATGTAATACTTAGCATTCTAGCCACACTCATGTACTTTATAAGACATGTTAAATCATTTTTTTAGATTACTTTTCAGGAAGTCAGAAATGAGTTTGCCTTTTGTATGAATGACTGGTAAATAAATGTGCAGTAGAATGAAAGTCCACTTCATTTTAAATTTCCCTTCCCCTCTGAGAGAATGTATTTAGAAGTCCTTATGTCCAAAGTTTGGTCATCACTGCCACAGACTCTAGTTGAGTTGGGTAGATGCTTCTCTCTCTCTCTCTCTCTCTCTCTCTCTCTCTCTCTGTCATATCTCTTCCATGTTTAGAAGTATGTCCTATTTGCCACATGTTGAAGTTCAGCTTTCAAAATATAATGAAACAAAGTGAGGAATTTAATTTTATTTCAGCATCCAGAGTAAGAAATAAGCTTGGTTTGAAAAATGGTGGTTATGCAGACTAGATTTCCTGTCTAGCAAGGAGATTTATAGTACGAATAAGGTACTGCTGAATGAGCCAATAGGGTACTGTGTATTATTCCATTTAAAGGGGGAAAATATTCTGCAGAACTTACGAACCATTATTTCAAATGCTTGTGTAAATATGGTTTAGTTCATCATTACCTTTTCCAATTATGTTTATGTTCAGCTTCAAAGTACAGCCTCTGCTTTCTTGTTTGAAATGCCACCTATTGAACCAGCATTTTCATTAATATAAACAATGTTTGAACTGTCCAGAAATGGTGATAGAAATATAGGAATCTTTTATTATTTGTGAATCAGACATATCTCAGAGGAGTGTCTTGTTTAGCTCTAGTTTAACTTTCTAAGTAGAACCATTTAAAACAGCACATATCTTAAGTTCTTTGTGAAGTCTTTATATTATGTAATAATCATCATTATGCAAGTAAAAGAATATTATCTTCTTTTTATTTTCACAAAGTCTAATCTCCATAGCTATGTGGGTGAAGGATTCCATCATTATTTCATAATATCAAGCAAATTTAAAGGTCAGTCATGGTCTTATTAAATACTTTCAAACATAATAATAGCTTTATTCATTCTGAAGTTTTATTCTTGAGGATTATCCTGCTGCAGTTAGAGGAAGACTTCCAGATCTTGAATCCTATGTTCCTAATTTGCTGCACAGACTTGGAAAAATTGTCAGGACTTTCTGTGTCAGGATTCTTATTGATAAAGTAGAAATAAGAAATCATATACTGAGGATTAAATTAGCAAATATTTGTTACAGAGAACAATGAAATAAGTGCTCTTTTTTACTCTTGCTAATAAGCATTTCTCAATAGCAAACAGGGTGGATGAAGTGAGAAATACATATCCGTTGGCACAATCAGACAGAAAGAAGGACTAGTCTGGTACATTTTTTGTTTATTCTAGAAATAAAAATAGAAATATTACCTATAGATTATATTGAGTCTACCTGATTCCGCCACCTTCCCTTAATACTTTCAGAAAAAAAACATTTTAGTTTAAAATATTTGAAGAGAATAAAGAAGTTAATTAAGAATAACCCTGTACTGAATTAACTGCTCCTTTGGTTTTTACTTTTTTTTTTATTATCCAGGGTCTTAGTATTCAAAGTTAATACATTGGTACTTGACTCTTTCTGTTACACAATCACCTTTTGACCCATTTTGCCATTTCTTTCTGTCTGTTCTAATTTAGCACAAATTCCTTTTACCATCTCTCTTCTTTGTTATTTTTTCTGTTGCTTACCCTAATCTTATCTTTCCAGAATTAAAAAAAAAAACGCTTTTAAGGATTGTGTGCCAGTCTACTTTTCATTTCACCTGATGACTTATATCCAGTGTCATGCTTCTGAAAAGGGAGTGTGGGAGCAAATTGTGACAGCTGCCCTGCTAGATCTCATTGGTAGCAGCCTCACTTGATTCCTCAGGAGAACCTCTAAATCAAGATAAACAGAATTTTTTTTTCACCAAGACTAGGACTTGAACTTGATATCTGATGCTTTCACTCACTGACAGGCACTCTACTATCTGAGCCATTCCTTCAACACCAGAGGATTGTTTTCTGGTAGAACATGTTAGTTTAAAGATATCAGTCTGCTTTTACTGTTTGTGATTATGGATAACAGAAGACATAACAAACTACCATTGCATCTGAACTGGTGACTTGGTATGGCATCTGTTCAATACCCTACAGTGATCCCAGCCTTTAAAGTGATCCCTCACTTCTTGTTTGAAAACAGACATTAAAGAAGAGAAAGAGGACATCAGGAAAACCAACCGTGAACTAAAGACCTTTAGAAAAACCACACTAATTCTTATCCCAGCATGTCCAATAGGAAAACTTACTTTATTGTGTATGCTCTTTATTAGAAAGACTTCTCAGAAGGTCCCTTGTTAAGAAACACAAAAAACAAAAATCAAAAACTGTATGCAAGATGGCTCATATCTCTCTTCCTAGCTACCCAGGAGGTCAAGATCAAGAGAATCATGGTTTGATGTTAGCCTGGGAAAAAAGCATAATTCTTTCCTAATCGATACACTGGGTTTGGTTGTATACAACATTCATCTCAGCTATGTAGAAAGACTAAGTAAGAGGACCGTGGTCCAGGCTGGTCCAAGCATAAACTCACAATCATACCTGAGGAATGACTAAAGCAAAACATGGTAGAGCTATTGTCTAATAAACACAAGAGTTCAACCTCCAGTATACATGAGGAAGAAAAATAAAAGTCTTCATTCAGCAGAAAGTGATTTAGGCCAAAGATAGTGATTAGCCTAGATCTTCATCCTTTTTGTTTTTGTCCTCGATTTCATAGAAATTTACAAAATAACAAGACAATAGAATCTGATAATGTGGTCAAAAACTCTGGGAAGAAAGTGTGGACTCAAGATTTGCTATCTGGAAAAATATATTTTTCTTTCTAAATTTTAATTTTCTAAATCTACTCATTTCAAGAGGTAGTATTATCTGCCTCACAGTAATGTTATCAAGGTAGTCAAGATTAAACAAGTCCTTTTATATGCTACTTTAATAATATTGGATATTATGATAACCTATTTTATTTGCAATAAATAGCTTTGATATTATGAGTTCTTGAACAAAGTTTAAGAGTTTTGTTTTCAATCAAATGGGGTGGCTGATTTCCTTATTTTCCAGAAATGCATAATATGCATGTCTCCTGGGTTGATGAAAAGGTACCTAGTTAAGAGTTCATAGTAAACAATCTTTATATTGTCAGGTACTGGAGAATTAGCATATCTTCATTTTATCATGTGAAGCATTGGCTCATCTCTGTTCACAGAGCGCTTTATAGGCCCTCAAGCTTATGCTTTATAGATGGTAAATGCAACAAACTGCAGCTTGAAAAACACTAGAAGATTTCAGCTTGTGCCAAGGAGACCTAGGGTTTCTCCTATTCCATCCTGTAATATTTTCAAAGTGTCTGCTTTGACTCCAAGGTCTTTGATCCATTTGGAGTTGATTCTGGTGCAGGGTGATATATAAGGATCTAGCTTTAGTTTTCTACAAGTGATTAACCAATTTTGCCAGCACCATTTACAGAAGAGGTTGTCTTTTTTCCATTCTATTTTTTTAGCTCCCTTATCAAAGATTAGATGGCTATAGGTCTGTGGGCTCATTTCTAGGTTTTCAATTCTATTCCATTGGTCCTAAGGCCTGTTCTTGTGCCAGTACCAAGCTGTTTTGATGACTATGGCTTTGTAGTAGAGTTTGAAATTTGGTATTGATAGTCCTCCACCACTGTTCTTTCTGTTGAGGATCGTTTTGCTATTCAGGGTCTTTTATTGTTCCATATGAATTTTTGGATTGCCTCTTCTATTTCCTTGAAGAATTAGGGTAGAATATTGATATTTATTTCATTGAATTTGTAGATAGTCTTGGGAAGTATTGCCATTTTCATGATGTTGATCCTTCCAATCCAGGAGCATGGGAGGGTTTTTCCACTTTCTAAGTTCTGTTTTGATTTTCTTTTTCAGGGTTTGAAAGTTTTCATCATAGAGGTCCTTCACTTCTTTGGTTAAGTTAATTCCTAGGTATTTTAATTTTTGTGGGGCTATTACAAATGGAATTGCTTTCCTGATTTCAGCCATGCTTTTCTCATTGTTGGCATACAGAAAAGCCATTGATTGTGGGGGGTTAATTATATACCCTGCTACTTTGCCAAAGTTTTGAATCAGCTTGAGTAATTTGGGAGTGCAAAGCAGACACCCTGAAAACATTACAGGATGGAAAAGGAGAAACTCTAGGTCTCCTTGTCACAGGCCGAAATTTTCTTAATAGAGACCCAGAAACACAACAAATCAAAGAAAGGTTGAACAAATGGGATTGCATGAAATTGCAGAGCTTCTGCATGGCAAAGGACATGGCTAGCAAGATCAATAGAAAGCCCATGGATTGGGAGAAGTTCTTCACTAGCCATACAACAGACAAGTGTCCCATATCTAAAATATTCCAAAACTCAAAAAATTAAATCCCCCAACAACAAATCCTCAAAGAAACAACTGCCGAATAAATAAGTGGGCTAAAGACCTACAGAGAAACTTCTCTGAAGAGGAAAGAAGGATGGCAATAGACCCATGAAGAAATGCTCAACTTCTCTGGACATAAAAGAAATGCAAATCAAACCAACATTGAGATTCCACCTCACCCCAGTTAGAATGGCTAGAATCAAGAACTCTAATAACAACAGATGCTAGAGGGGATGTGGACAGAAGGGAACCCTACTGCATTGTTGATGGGAGTATAATCTTGTTCAACCACTTTGGAAAGTAATATGGAGGTTCCTCAAAAGACTCCACATAGAGCTCCCCTATGACCCAGCAATCCCACTTTTGGGCATTTACCCACATGATCATAAACAAGACCATACTAAAGCTACCAGCACAACTATGTTTATTGCAGCAGTATTTACCATAGCTAAGATAGGGTTGCCAGATGCCCCTCAGTAGATGAATGGATCAAGAAAATGTGGTATATATACACAATGGAATTCTATGCCTCCATCAGAAAGAATGACATTGCCCCATTTGTTAGGAAATGGAAAGATTTGGGGAAAAAATATGTCAAGTGAAGTAAGCCAGGCCCAAAGAAACATAGGTACCATGGTTTCCCTTATTTGCAATAACTAATATATGTCTGAGACAAGCAGAAGTGGTCAAATAAGTTGATACTAGGCAAAATGAACCCCAAGATAAGGACTCAAATAGTTTTTCTTGCTTGCTATTGTTTCTAACATATTTATAAGATATTTCTTTGTTGCTTTGTATGTACCTCCCCCAAGGTATAACCCCTGTTTTCACTGTATTTGATGTTGGTATAATTTGTGGAGGGGAAAAGAAAAACACATGGTTATTAAATAGGGATACAAGTGGACCCATTGCAACAATGAGATGTATAAGACGTTATGGCGAAAAACGAATTTTACAACTTTGGCGCGGGGGGGGGAGGGGATGGTGGGGGAGGAAGATGGGAAGGGATGGGAAGGGGAAACAAAGGAGGAGGCAACAATGCTTGATAAGAAATGTACTGATTACCTTGCCCATGTAATGGTAACCCCTCTGTATGGTATTTTTAAAATTTAATAAAAATAGAAAAAAAAGAAAAACACCAGAAACTTGAATTATTAAATCATGAAATCATTATAAGGTCATAAAAATCATTTTTCTATTCTGATACCCTAATTGCTACTTATTTCTTAATTCCAGTTCTGTGGGGGAAATAAGCATTTACAAACCATGGTTGCTTCTTTCAAGAAATTTGCAACCTAGGAAGAAATACTGCTATCACTAACATGTATGATTCCTCATCACAGCCCCTAGATGAAAATATGGAGATAAGTTTTGTGGTAAGACCTGTTGTTTTTACTGCTCAGAGTCCAGGGTAACAGAAGCGAGAACCATGTCTTTACATCAGAACTGGTGACCTTTGTAGCAGTTAAATACTAGCACCTGTTAAATACCCTAGAGCTACAAAAGATCAATCAAAAGATATACAATTATTATCTTTCAATTTAAGATAAGGATTCTTGTCTGGTGCCTGGAAGCATTTTTCCTCTTCTTGTTTATAGCTCAGTCATTATACATCTCTATGGGGTACAGTGTGATGTTTTGTTACCTTGATAATTTGCATACTAATCCATTTGGGATACTTAGGTTGTCTATCATTTCAAACATTTATCATTTCTTCATGATGAAAATATTCAAATTCTTCCCCTCTGGCTATCCTGAATTATATGATACAATATTGATAATTAAAATCACCCATTGAAATAGAACACCAGAACTTATTCCCCCAATTTGACTGTGATTTTGAACCTGATAAGCTATCTCTTCTTGTCCCTCCCTCTTTGCTCCCCTCCCTAAACCTCTGGTAGTTACTATTCTGCTGCCTACTGCCAGGAATGCAGCTTAAGATTTCACACATGAGTGGAAGGAGGACTAGGGAAAGAAAAACTGTTAACTATATTATGTGTCAAACACAGTATTAGATTATTCACATCTACTGTTTTAATCCTAAAAACAATGCCATGTAAATGAATTGTAAAACATTGACTTCATAGCTGAAGAATTATGGTACCTTCCGAAAGGTGAAACACCTCTGTCTAAGATCACTCCTCAATTAGCACTGGAGATGGGAATTCAGTCATTAAAGGGAGGAGGTTAGAAAATAGATTTTACTTAATTTAATTTTTAAAAATCCTAAAAAAATATTTTGAGCATCTTATTTTCTTCAAAAATACCTTATATATTTCCTGTAATTCTTTTTTTGTTCTCATTGGTCCTCAATTTCTCTGATTCTACATGGTCGAACTGTGGTCAGGGCAAAAGCTACAACATTTTTCCTTTTTTGCCCCCCTGAGTATTAGCTCAGATAGCTTATCTTACTATTTAACCTATATGCTTTTAGTAAGGAGAAGTGTGGAAAGATCACATTTCTTCTTTTTTGAAAAGGGACAGGTGCCAGAGGTTTATGCTAGTAACCATCGCTATCCAGGAAGCTGTGACCTGAGGATCACAGTTCAAAGGCATTTCTGGCAGAAAAGTCCATGAGACACTTATGTCCAATGAACCACCAAAACCAGGAGTGATGCTGTGTCTATGTGGTAGCCTTGAACACAAAAGCTCAGGAACAGTGCCCAGGCCATGAGTTTATGCCCAAGGATTAGCACAAAAGAAACAAACAAATAATAAATAAATAAACAAGCAATCCTGGAAGCCCCAGTTAGTAAATCACATTTCCTTGGTGAGAGCCACATGACCATGCCTAGGAGTCAGGAAAGTTATGTTATGTTTGAAATGTGAACACTGGAAGAGAATAAATATTAGCAAAGAAGAGGAAACAGGTCTTTCAAGAACAACAACAACAACAAAAAGCTTTCTAGGCTCTACAACAGAGAAGAGGCAGAAAATGGCTGTGAATGGCCTGGTGATAGCTATTAGGACATCCACAATATTGAACACAGGAGACCATGGTTGTTCCTGGTCTGTGTTTGATGGAGAAAAGGGCCATCCATCTGCTTCTATCACTACCTATCAGATGGCATTCCTGATTCTTGCTCTCTGGAGTGAAAATAATTATGCTATTTATTAGGTATCCATTTTGGGTGCATAAATGTACTAAACACAGTGCTTGACACATAGCATACCATAATACATATAAACAGCTACACAAATAACTAATCGTTAATGTTATTAATAAGCTAAGACTATACCTCTGCCTGACTTTTTACGTTGTGTGTCTATTGTGCTTAACAATTTTCCCAAAATAATGTTTATCATAGGAATAATCAAGAACTCTGTATATGTTCTGCATGACATCAAGCACAGTGGAGGCCAATGCTGGTACTGGAGCACGTTTCACAGCAGCTGAATGTGGACTTGCTGATCACTGAGCATCTTGATAGAGAGCTGTTAATCTCTCCTCCAGATCTGGATGGAGTCTCATGCTGCCTTGAAGCACTGAGCGATGCCATGCCAACTCAAGGCAAGGTCTTTATTGCTAAAAGATCTTGCATAATGACATCTTTATTCATGTGAAAACACAAGATGAATTTCAACTGTATGAAATTGTTTATGTTCATCAGAAATGTTATTTGTCTTTACGAAGACTGGATTCAATGAACTGGCTATGTAATGGATATTAAATAAACATGGAATTTTGCATGTTCATAATATTTGGTTTCTTGTTGTGATTTTGATGAACTATACTTTCAAACATTGTCAGTTCATCCTTATTTACAAAGAAATGTTTGCTTGTAGCAGAATGATGTAGTGACTCGCTTTCTTTTAAGATAAGTCAACTTTTCAATGTTTAATGGGAAGCTGACTAAAATATGTTCTTTTACCCCATATTTACATTTCTCTTGGCCTAACATGCATTATACTATTTTAACTTAATACTGTGAGCTATATTAACCAAAGACATTCTAATTCTGTTTCTAATGTGTTTATACAAGATAAATAATTTATAATGTACCAATAAAACTAAAGAACTTAGATTAAGGATATATTATGTGACCTACTGAAGTTGATCTATGGAAATTGACTCTTTTAAAACTAATTTTGGAAAATTATTTTGTATAAAATTGACTTCCTTGTGTGATTTCTGGACATCAATATAAAACAGAAAACTAAAATCTTCCATCTTTCTATACATTGGAGAGAAATAAATGAACACTTGCTAACTTTAAGGATGTTTTTGCCGGTTTCTTAAGAAATCAGATAAGTAGTAAACATTTTTCTTTCCTATATCAGATTTTGGCTATTCATAATTAAGTTCTTCTCCAAAGTACACTTAGTCTTTTTTTTATTTCTTTCAAGTGACATTTGCAGATTTAGTTGTGAAGTATTTTTATTTTTTTCACTTATTATATTTTTGGAAGAAGAAAATGAATTAACTCCAAATATATTCCTTCTTTCTATTATCTCTCTTTCTAATAGGTATCTACCCTATTGTGTGTGTGTGGAGAGACAGAGACAGAGAAAGGGAGACAGAGACAGAGAAGAAAAGTTGTGAAAGAGAAAATAGGTATCTATCCATTAAGATTCCTTCAGCTTTAAAAGAGCTTCTTTTGCCTAATCACTTGTGGGCGATAATGTCATTATATCATTTAGACATGTATTTGGCAGGCTCCCTTTAGAGGTAGGTGTTTGGTGTGAGAAGCTGACTGGCTAGTTTGGAGCAGGTTTCTAGTAGCACTGTAATATTTTCATTCCTGCCATTTGATCCTTAGTTTTGTAATTGGGTTTGCAGTGAGAAGAAGATAAAAAAAGCAAAAGAGCAAATCAGGAAGAGACAAAATGAAAAAAAAAACCACCAAAAAAACAGTGAAAAAGAAATAGAGGAAGTTTACCCGTTTGAGAGAACCAATAGGATTCCATTTAAAAATGCTTTTCTATGCTATCTTTTAGATTAGGTGACTTTTATGGGTGAGTAATCACCCATTCCTAGGATTCTTTCCTTTTGACTAGTTTCATTTTTCAGTCAGTCACCCATCTCTGACCTCAGCCCCAAACCCCAGGTCACCTTGTTGCAGCCCTGGTAGCACACTGAATAGAAGGCTTACCAGATTGTTGGCAGTGGATAAGTGGCACTGAGCACAATCACCCTCTTTCATGAGTGGGAGGAAAGTTTCTTTTCCTAGGGTTCAGAAAGCTCAGCTGACTTACACCCCCTCTTCATTTTGTTGCTCAGTAATTTTCCCTCTGCAAACTGGTTGTCCTGTAGGAAGATAGCATGCACTACCAGTATAAGGAGGAAATAAATGGCACTTAATTGGCATCAGAAAACTTTCAGTGGAACTTCAAATAGACTTATATTTTAGTGAAACAGGACAGTTACTTGTTTCAAGTAAGTAAAAAGTATAATTGCTTAAACTTAATCACAGTTGTTTTTTTAAAAATTTTCTATGCTATCATTTTGTTTGCTCTTCTGAAAATCATTATCTAAACAATTTGCTATTCCAGTGTTCCAATCAAAACCTAGACTACTCTAGAATTACTTTTGTTGCAACATAAAAGCAGCAAGTTTTCAAATACTAGGAGGCAACTCTTTTGATCATTTCTGTTAGAGTCTATCAGTAACCTCTACTATTCAACCTTTGAGTTTCTAGAAAGCCATAAGGCTAAAAGTAAAATGGTCACTTGCTGTACTGCTGTTCCTGTCCTAATGTTGAAATTCAACAGCAACATTGTTTTAGAGTACAAAATACCTTAGACTGGAAATTTTACAAAACTAGAAATTTATCTCTTACAGTTCTGAAGGTGCAAAGTCCAGGATCAAGGCACTAGTAGATTTCCTGGTTCATTACTATGTCCTCACACAAGAGAAGGGTACAGAGCTTCTTCCAGATGTCTAAAAGGGCAGTAATCCCATTCACATGGGTCTCTGGGCTAGGCCTACTCACTTCTTCAAGGCTCTAACTCTCAGCACTCTTACACTGGGGATTAGTTCCAACATATGATTTGAGAAGAGGGATGCCAACATTCAGACCTCAGCATAAAGCGAACAGCAAATTCTGCCATATCATTCTGAAATGCTACACCAGTCCAACATCCTGTCTCTTTTTCATAAATCAACATGGTAGTTCTGGCAATTTTGCAAGTCGCCACTGCATTGGGTATTTGTTTCCATTCTAAAGTTGTTGGGTAAAAAAAGAAGAGAAAAAAATGCAATCTTAATAGTTAATGGGAAGCATTAAGCTAATCTTTTCTCTTGACATCCAACTTGGTCAGATCTTGGAAAAACTGTGCTGCTATTTATTTTTCAAATAAATATATTCACATCTCATGTTTGGGAATTTAATTAGGCCCCAGGGAAAACAGATATGGAAGTTTTTAATACCATTTTCTATACAAAATTCTCATGAATATTTTCAAACTTATTAAGTAATTCTATGTCAAGTGTATTAGTTATTGTAAGCATTCAGGCGATGGTTTGTCAGAATATAACCATCCGTCAGTGGTTCACGTGGACATATTGTTCCCTGTGACCCAAAACAATCAAAGAATCTGCAAACGTTCTTCAAAGAACACATCTAGAATGTTATTCCGTAAAACATCTCCTTGGCATTCATTCTATTTTTCCACTTTGAATTGCACATTTAGTTTTGTAACGACCTTCTATGGCAAGAAGGTTTTTAACTCTTTGATCTTCTAGCTTTGGGATGAAAACAAAGGAAATATAAATGAGCACTTTGTGTGCTGTCTTATAGAAACCAAAAGGGGGGAAAAACGAAACGTTTTCATCAAAAAGATTAGTTTGTGTGGAGACTTTCAGTCCTTCCTGTTCTTTTTACCCCTTTGAGCGAAATGCTTATCAGTGCTCTACATGTGTTTGTTTTAATGTCTTATGAATAACAAAATCCTTGTTTCTCTTCTCTCTGGTGCTGGCAGCTGAGGTTGGGGTCATATAACTCTTTGTAGGTTTTCTTTTTAAAGCCATTCTCCATTCTTGATTTCCTCTAATTCAGCATAATTCTTGGGAAATCTGCCATCATATTTGCAGAATGCTAGAAGCCCTGCTTTGTCTCCAAGTGTCTCATTTTGTGTGTACATATGAGTGGGGAAATGAAGGGATCCCCAAGTTTCTTTATACAGTCCTGAAAAAAAGGTTGAGAACTATTTCTATTCAAAGCCCTGTCCTGAAACTCATTGTCACTGTGTCTCTATATTCTGGAACAATTGGAATGGAGCCCCACCATTTAGTTATGTTGTTCTGTAGTCTTTTTTTTTAACTTTTTTAAAATTTTTCTTATGAAAATACCGTACAGAGGGGCTAAAATTACATGAGCAAGGTAATGAGTATATATTTTTTATCAAGCATTGTTGCCTCCTCCTTTGTTTCCCCTTCCCATCCCCTCCCATTCCCCTCCCCCCCCCCCCCCCCTGCTTCGGCTCCCCCCCACCCCCCCCCCGGGGCCAAAGTTGTAAATTTCGTTTTTCGACATAAGGTCTTGTACATCTCATTGTTGCAATGGGTCCACCTGTATCGCTATTTAAACAATTTGGTTTTTCCCTTCCCCTCCCCAAATTATACCAACATCAAGTACAGTGAAAACAGGGGTTATACCGTGGGGGAGAGACATACAAAGCAACAAAGAAATCATCTTATAAATGTGTTAGAAACAATAGCAAGAAAGAAAAACTATCAGTCTTTATTTGGGGTTCATTTCGCCTAACATCAACTTATTTGACCACTTCTGCTTGACTTAGACATATAATAGTTATTGCAAATAATGGAAACCATGGGACCTGGCTTACTTCACTTAATATAATTTTTTCCAAGTCTTTCCATTTCCTAACAAATGGAGCAATGTCATTCTTTCTGATGGAGGCATAGAATTCCATTGTGTATACATACCACATTTTCTTGATCCATTCATCAACTGAGGGGCATCTGGGTTGGTTTCATATCTTAGCTATGGTAAATACTGCTGCAATAAACATAGTTGTGCTGGTAGCTGCAATAAACATAGTTGTGCTGGTAGCTTTAGTATGGTCTTGTTTATGATCATGTGGTTAAATGCCCCAAAGTGGGATTGCTGAATCATAGGGGAGCTCTATGTGGAGTCTTTAGAGGAACCTCCATACTACTTTCCAAAGTGGTTGAACAAGTTTATACTCCCACCAACAATGCAGTAAGGTTCCCTTCTGTCCACATCCCCTCCAGCATCTGTTGTTATTAGAGTTCTTGATTCTAGCCATTCTAACTGGGGTGAGGTGGAATCTCAATCTTGTTTTGATTTGCATTTCTTTTACGGTGGGAGGATGAGCATTTCTTCATGTGTCTATTGGCCATCCTTCTTTCCTCTTCAGAGAAGTTTCTCTGTAAGTCTTTAGCCCACTTATTTATTGGGCAGTTGTTTCTTTGAGGATTTGTTGTTAGGGGATTTGCATGGATTGAGAGGAGATCTTCACTAGCCATACAACCCACAAGGGTCTCATATCTAAAATATACCTGGAGCTCTGTAGTCTTGAACACACAACACCATTAACATATGGATGAAATGTCCCCTTTCTGTTTATGTATCTTACATTTTTATTGTTATAACAATGTTGAAAAAAAGCTTTAGATAAGAGATTATGTAGTAGATTATAAGAGATTATGTGGTGAAAAAATAAATCCAAAAGGTGAACATAGTAACTCATTAGAACAAATGTTTTCTTCTCCCATTCTCATAATTTAATCATCCATTTATTTTATCAGACATACTGTCTTTAGTGAAATCTGAAAGTCTTTTATATTCTCTAAAGCAATTCAAACTAAGATCTTGGGATTTTTATTGTTTTCACTTAATATAGTTCTAGAGCAACTTACATGATCATCATGTTACCTGATTACCTAGTACTAAAAAATCATAGTTTGATTTGAAATGGAGAGCTGTTATTTATTTTTCCATGACTTCACTTCACTTTGGCTAAGTTTTCTTTTTTACTTGACCCTGTTAATACTTATTTCTATTACACTATTGTGTTAAAACCATGACTTTTATAGATTAAAAAGATAGTTTACAGAATTACCTTGACCAAGTACAGTAGATTCAACTTAAAAACCCACACTTTTTAATTTTCAGTCACTTTCATTTGCTCTTGTGGAGGGGGATTGATGACTAAATATATGATACAGAAAACACACATCTTTTTTATGTTGCTGAAGAGCAAGTGACAGTTCTGTCTGGAAGAGAAATGGCCGCTAACCTCCTCACAGCTTCACAGGAGGCCTTTCCGTTCCAGAAGTAATACATTTCTTACTCTCATGTGCATTTCCTCATTGTGTTTTAAAGACACTTATCCTACATGAAGTTGCTTCTTTGTCTAACCTGAAATTTTTCTTGGATTCTAGAATACACTCTAAAAATAGTATGCGATTATATAGACCAAATGTTCTTGTTACAATGACCAAATCCCTGACAGAACAACTAAAAGTAGAATGTCTTATTTCTGCTCCCAGTTTCAGAGGCTTCAGTCCATCACTGGTAGGCCCCATGAACTCAGGCAGAACAGCATAGCAGTGGGAGCAAGCAATACCTGGGCCCAGGAGTGGGGGATTTGACCCTCTGATGGAGGAGGCTGCCAGCCTTATGATGGAAGAAGAAAACAGGAGACAGGAACAGGCCAAGGTAATGTATGCCCTTAAGGACACCTATTCCCACTTCTTATAGCTAGGCCCTACCTCTCCAAGTTTGCACTAACTTCCCAAATAGTGCCACCAGCTAGGGACCAAGCATAAATAATATGGGAGCCTGTGGAGGACAAACCACCATAGCAATGACTAAGAACTAAATTGCTGAAGACTGAAACTGCTTCTACTGGGAAATTTGAAATTGTAGATAAATAACATCATTGAAAACATGTCAATCTGGCAGTTGTGATGAAAAACAGTTTAAATTTAAAGACACATTAAGACTGTTACTAAACATTCAACTGCAATACTCTTTTTTTTAAGAAAACAAGTATAGGACATATTTTAATTCATGTGATACTTTAACCTTAGGTAGAAAGAAAGAGGACAACCAAAGAAAATAACTTTTCAGCAATTATTAAGTGCAAATCAGATTCGTATGGTCTGAAGAAATGCTGAAATTTGAAATCTTAAAATATTAATTGCTTTAAGTGGTCCCAGAGAGATTAGCAAATAATGGTGAGAAAAATACTTGTTACAATTTTTTCTATTTTTAATCTTTCAGTGGCCCAAATACTTTAAATAGTTGAAAACAATGTTATATCTATTCAGAAGCTAGTAGCAAGCATTTCAAACCCATTTAGTAGTGTTTTACAATTTTCTCAAAAAAAAATCTCAAAATCCTCAGTTGTGCAATAATATTACAAAAATTATAAACAGGCCTATTGAGCAGCTGGAGAAGAAAACATTTTATAGTGAACAATTATTTATTTAGATTTTTCATCCATGTTACTAGATCAAAACAGTGAAATCATTTCTGTATTTTGTAAAATATAGAAAAAAATAATTGAAGGATTAAGGGCTCTTGCGTGAAGATCTGAATGCCTTGATGCTTGTAGAGAAAAATACATAATGAGCTTTTAGTTAAAATGGTGAATTAATTATGTATCTATGTCTTTTCCTTCTACTAACTCTTGCCAAAATGCTAACAAAAGAATAATAAATATATTTGTCTATAAGAAAAGAAAATGGGGGCATGTCAACATTGGTGGACATGGGATTTTGGTTGCAATTTGAAAGATAGCAGATACAACAAAGCAAAACTATAGGCAGAGAAGAACACTTAGCTGGGTGATTTGTAAAGGAATTCTGAGAGGTTGTTTGTGGAGCGATGGGGGTGGGTTAGGGAAGAAAATCAGAGCTGTAATGAAAAGTCTGGATATAGAATGGATAGACTGTACACACACACACACACACACACACACACACACACACACACACACAGAAAGAGAGTTCTCACCCTCTCTTCTACAGAGAAGAGAAAGTAGTTTTCCAAAGATAGCAGACATTTAATTTTCTTGTTAAAAGTTTTCTTTCTCTCTTCCTTTCTTTCTCACTCTTCTTCCTTCCTTCCTTCCTTCCTTCCTTCCTTCCTTCCTTCCTTCCTTCCTTCCTTCCTTCCTTCCTTTCTTTCTTCTTTCTCTCTCTTTGCAGAAAACATCAAGCATGGTGGTTGCAAGATCCTGGCCATCTATATGAGGCCTATATTTGATTCTAATCAGCAAAAACAAAAACAGAAACAAAAAAATATATTCTCTTGGCTGCCCAAATTAACTAATGTGTCTCATTTAAGAGTTCTTTCCTGCCTGTTTGTAAGCTCAAATACTCTGTAGGTAGATAAGAATATTACAATCTGACCCCAGCCTAGGCAAAAACATGAAACCCTGTCTGAGAGAAAAAAAATAAATAGAAAAAGGCGTGAAGACATGGCTCAAGTGGTAGAGAATTTGCTTAGTAAGTTTGAAGCCATGAATTCAATCCCAGTACAACAACCAAAAGCAAAAGGAAAAAAAGAACTATGGATTATTTTCTACTTCATTTGTGGTATGGTTTTCCAAAAGAAACAGTGTTAAGCAAAATATCAATAGAATTAGCACTCAGAAACCTCAACCAAGTAATTCCTGAGTTGAGTATTCTCAAGCTATATGTTACCCACTTTTGTCTGAGTAACTCCAGGAGCAGAATTTAGTTGGAAAGATATGGTACAGGTTCTTGTGTGTGACTGGAAACAAAATTATGACCTTAACATTTTTTTTCTTTTCTTACAGGTGATCTAGAAGATATATCTACACTTCTTATTACTGTTCCCTGTGCCCCTGCCTGGTATTTAAATCTATCCTTGATTTATATAAATAAGTTACTTAATACTAACAACATCTATGAATACGTATTTCATTCCAAATGCTATCTAAGCACTCTACATTTAATATTTTCTTTCAACCCATCAGAATACTGTGTACAATGTATTACATGTCATCCCCATTGTACAGATGAGATCACTGAAGAATCTAAAAGTTGGATAAGTTGGTAAACATCTTGTAGCTATAGGTAATGGAGTTAGAATTTAAACTTAGGCGTTGAGTTCTAGATGTCATCTCTGCTAACCTTGAAAATATACATGATTGGTAAGCAGGTAGAGTACAATATAGACAATTTTTCTTTACTAAATAAAATTGCCTCCATATTATTATTACTATTGTTAGTTATCACTATTACTATTCTTATTAGGAGGAGGAGCAGCAGCAGCATTTTATTTTATTTGAGAGGAACTATTTTATTTATTTATTTATGCCAGTAGCAGGGCTTGAATTCAGGGCCTGGACCGCTGTCCCTTAGCTCTTTCATTCAAGGATGGTACTCAACCATTTAAACCACAGCTCTGCTTCTGGCATTTTGCTAGTTAATTGGAGATACGAATCTCAGGGTTTTTTCTGGCTGGAATAGCTTTGAATCAAAATCCTCTGATCTCAGCCTTTTGAGTGGCTAAGATCACAGGTACGAGCCACTGGTGCCCTGTTATATTTTGGGCTTTTGATACAAGTTCTCATTATGTTGCATTGGCTGGCCTCAAACTCATTATGGAGCCAAGGATTTGTCTGTCTCAAACTCCTTAATGCTGGTATTAGACATCTTGTTTAATAGAATATCATTATGTTCTAATGCTAACTTAAAAAATAGCAGCACTGGGAGTAAAGCAAAGCTTCAAATATCAGCAGTAATCTTATTTCCATTTTAAGGAAAAGTCCAGATGATTTGGAAGTGAGTCAACAGCTCTGGCAAAGCAAAGAAATAAGTGCAACTCACAGAGTGTTTTGGCTTTGAAGTGAAAACCACAGCAATTTGTTGGATGGATGTGAATGAAGCTACCCTTCCTTTCCCGCCACTGTGAGAGCATCTGGCTCCAAAGTCATCATCCAGAAGCTCAGCTGAGAACACTATCCTCAACACTAGAAAGGATGACAAAACAGCTTAGTGATTCTTAGTTTCCCTTGTGGGGAGGCAGTTGGCATCAGGATACATTTAGTTTGGCAACATGAGGAGCCAAGAGGTTAGAAAGAGAGAAAAAACATCAAGTAGTGCATATTTGTTCCTGTTCTTTCAAAAAATAACTGACAAAACATATAAGACAGATTTGCAAGTATACTGTTTGATAGAGAATTTACCACTGGGAAAATTCTTGAAGTCACTTAATTCTAATGTTATTTCATTCCTTTAATCCATTGCTGATAGCGGGAAGCAGAATCAAACATCACGGACACCTCTTGAGTTAGTCATGAGTGACTTTATGAGACTAAGCTGTTCTCAGTCCCAGAAATTAAAAATCCTTCTCCAGTGTATATTCTTATATCTTTGCCAGGAAAAAAAGAAGCATTTACTCTGTAGGAACTGAACAAGGTCACCTTGGCCCAGGTTGTCAGAAACTAAGACAGTAAAAGATGCTTGTCTACAGGAAGATGACAATATTGCTATTCAAGATTTCTAACATTTCTTTAGAAAGATGGAAACATGGCAATTTAATAAAGATTTAAGAAATATGAGATATTTCCTTTGCTAATCTGCCCTATAATTTTGTTTAAAAAATAAATGAATGAGTGTGCAAACTACTCCAACAAAGTTGACTTACTCTACATGAGCAAAAATGCAGAAGTTATTATCAGAAATAAAATTTAAGCTGGGCGCCAGTGGCTCATGCCTGTAATCCTACCTACTCAGGAAGCTGAGATCTGAGGATTGTGGTTCAAAGCCAGTCCAGGTAAGGAAAGTCCATGAGACTCTTGCCTTCAATAAACCACCAGAAAACTGGAAGTGGTACTGTGGCTCAAGTGGTAGAATACTTGCCTTGAGCTAAAGAGCTGAGAGACAGTGCCCAGGTCCAGAGTTCAAGTCCCACAACTGACAAAATAAAAAAAGAAAGAAGGATAGGGAAGGGAAGGGAAGGAAGGAAGGAAGGAAGGAAGGAAGGAAGGAAGGAAGGAAGGAAGGAAGGAAGGAAGGAAGAAAGAAAGAAAGAAAGAAAGAAAGAAAGAAAGAAAGAAAGAAAGAAAGAAAGAAAGAAAAAAGGAAAGAGAAAGCCTAAATGAGTCTGATGGAAAATTGGTTAGGCTTCATGGAAGTAAGTAGAACATCTAACTTCTTTCCCAATGGCTGATTGTTGTCCATTGTGGAAAAAGCCAGATATTTATATAACAGAAAAAAAAAACTTTTGTAGTTGCTGACAAAAATTATAAAGAGAGTTTGAAATTTGCACAGACAAAACAGGCATTCCTAAAAATAGCTTTGGAAATTTTTCTGCAAATCATTATTTCTTAGAGCAAAAAAAATGTAATAAAATACATAAGAAAGAAAAGCAAATGTATTCTTCCATGTCTTCTACATGTTTTCCAAGTGCTGTTGTAACAAATTACCATTCTTTCAGTGCCTTTAAACAATAAAAACTGCTACTATTATTATTATTATAGGTCTGGCCGTCAGAAGTCCAAGATGGACCTGGGGAATGCCATCCTTGCAGAAGCTCTGGGGTAGATTCTGTTTCCTTGCTTCTTGCCATACAGATAAGGAAAAAATCGGCCTGCTTCTACTTTCTTATTCCCTCTATCATTTTCATTTATGCATTGAATGAACATTTAATGAGCTATCTGTGTTAAGTGCTGTCCTAGGCACCAGGGATATTAAAATATAAGCCAAAGCCTATGTCTCAAGCTGCTTGAAGTCAGTGAGAAAGATACATGTCAAAATAAGTTCAAAAAGGTGCTTGGCTCTATGATAGAGTGAATAAGGATCACAAGAGTATAGAGACAACTTGTGATGTGAGATATTAGTCCAGGCCACCTTCTCTGGGAACTGTCCTCTTCACAATTGGAGTTGGACATCCAATATTCTTGCAATGTGTGACCCAGTCCTGTGCTCACTGGTAATTTGTTCAAGATTAATATCCCTTCTAGAGCAGGTTATTTTTGTCTTCCAAGAATTTAAATTACCAATCTCAGATGCTGGTACCAGGAAATAACAATAAGTTGGGGTAGCTACATTTGCTTTCCTATGCTCAGAAATGCAGATGAGACAGTGACCTCCCTTCGAATCAAAGAAAACACTACACTGCTCATGTGTCGTATTTTTCAACTTAAGGTTGAATGCAGAAAACATAGTGTTGTTAATAGGTTATTGCTTTTGGTTCAAGAAATAATTAACTTTATTGAAGTCTGTGGGTAAAATACAACTTCCTAACATTTAGTTCATCTATTCTATTAAGTAAAAATTATAAAGGACAAGAATGAGTCTTTTTTTTGTTGTTGTTGTTAATCATCAGAGGATTACTGACTAGGCACATTTGTTAGGTGAAAATGCAGAAATAATTTACTAATCTTTACATTTGCATTGCGCTTCAAATTCAGACATTTTTGTACAGTTTAGGTCTCCAGGAAAACACTATTTACTATTTTCTCCATCTCCCATGTGGAATCTAAGGTCCCGAGTTTCAAATAATGTGTCTTAGACCACTCAAGCACTTCAAAGTAGTATGGTTTCCCCTGAGCAAACTAGGGCATCAGTATCAACTGCCTTGTTCCTTCCAGTCTCAAGGTGCTGTCCAAGCCAAGAAAACAGCAGAGGCAGCTAGATGGGCTGAGACTGGAATGCAGCCTTCAACCTTGCTCTCGCACTTGCTATGTCAAGATTCCTTGAAATCTTGGTCCTATACACACACACACACACACACACACACACACACATACACACACACACAGAGCAAGCTAGGCCAATGAATGATGGCCAACCTTTAAAGTCCCTTTCTGTGGTAGCAGGTATGGTAAAGAAGCACCTTTTATGAAGGGTGTTGATCTAGCTGGTTCCTTTGTACCTCAGTAGATCTGAGGGGAGGATAAACTCTGAAGTATACAGCAATGAGGATGAGTGGTGTTTGTTCTGCCTGCCCTCACGGGTCTCCTGAGCTGTGCAAGGTGTGCATGTATTTACTTATATTCCAGCATCCACTGAACATTCAACATTGTTACCAACATCAGATGTCAACTTTAGTGGATTGCTTTGGTCTCTAGGCCTCAAACCCTCCCTGTCAGCACACATAGCTAGACTCTAAAGGCTACAGTAGAGAATCATTCATTCAATTCAATGACATCCCCCAACACCTACCATTACCAGGTTTAGTAACAGTGTTATGAATGAGATGCCCCTTGTTACCACCAGCTCTCTCCATGGTTGTAAGACTATTTCTTCAAGAAAGAATTAGGTGGAGAAGTGTATTGTAGGATGCAATGAACCATGGAAACAGGAGCAGAACCAATGCCTAACCCAAGTGTGCTCGACTTCTTCCATCAAAGTTTGGCTGTTATCTTCACATCCAGAGTTCCCTGTTTGTTTAGGGATTTAGTGCAAATTACAGAGTATAATCTTATGGATTCTCATTGCTCTGCCTGTGTATGTGTGTGCTCGCACGCATGTGTGTGTATGCATGTGTGTATCCTCAGATTCTTTTTTATTAAATAATTATTTATTTATTTATTTATTATTGTGAAAGTACCATACAGAGGGGTAACAATCAAGGTAATGAGTACACTTCTTATCAAGCATGATTCTTATATCTGAGCCACCTGAGTAGCTAGGATTACAGGTATAAGTGGCTTAAGGTTAAGGTTAATGCAGAGCCCAGAAGAACTTAGAAGGAAGTTCTTGTGCAGAAGACAGAATCTGTCAGTGCTATAGGAGAGAATTGGGAGGCTGGTTCTTGGGAGCATTCTCAGCCTCATCAATGTCACTGTCTTAGTCTGTTGGGTGTGAGTAAAACAGAAAACTCACTAATTTATAATGAACTGAAATGGTCTGGAGGCTGAGAAGTCAAAGACTGAGGAGCTACATGTGGTAACAGCAGAAACTATGTCATCCCAAATTCGAAGGACAAAGAGAAGACAAAAGAGAAATCAGGAAAGAATTGACTCCCAGGCTAATGGATTTAATTTACTCATGATGGTGGACCATGGTGTAATCTCTCTTCAAGGTTGCACCACCCAACATCACACAGAGGGGATTCAGTTTCCAATTCATGCGCTTTGGGGGCCACATTCAAATTATAGAAGTCACAGAGAACCTAAGATAAATGTTAAATTGTCCACTTGATTTTGCAATACGATATCATGGATAACCTTGCTAAAATAGTGTTCACTGGCCAAACATAGTTAAACATTTTATTACCCAAATAAAGAGAACAGCTTTCATTCATTCTGTTCATGCATCTCTTCTTAGACAAAGGTATTCATTTTTCCTAATTGGGGCATATTCTTTTAGAGAAGGGTGAAGGGGAAACAGATAAGCACAAGGGCACATTCTAGAGAATAAGCTCAGTGGCACAGAAGGGCAAATTCCCAGTACGAGGTAAGTTAAAAGAGATAGTTAGAGGAGCAAGTGACAAGCAGGAAAATGAAAAGGAACTGTTGTGCAATGTGAGTTCTGGCATTAATTACTAAGAAAGCCTACCTGCTTGTTCTCTTAATTCTTATGTTTGTAGGCTTTACACAGCACTCAAACTTGTTTCACATTGTGTTTGATTCTTAACAATGTGAGGAGATATGATAATGCATTATTTATCCCTGCTCCAAACATGAGTAAACATTCACATAGGAAGTTCTACTTTAAGTGATGGAACCAGTGAACATATATTGTAATGAAGCAAGGATGGGTCATGCCTACAAATGTGTATGTCCATTCTAAAATTATCATTTAGAATGATAGCAAGCTACATTGAACCATTGAGCCTCTGTTTGTACAATTGTTAAGTAGAACACATAGCTACTTTGTAATATGAAGAAAATGTTGCAATATGAGAAATGCCCCTTCCTCTTATACACTTAAAAAACCATATATCTATTTATTGATTTACTGACTTCTTCCATTTAAGTCTTTGTAAACTGTGATTTCATGAGAATCCAGGAGATCTGCTTTGTAGAAATTAAGTTTCTTACTGTTTTACTAATACAGAATCCATTCAATTATTCTATTCTAGTTTTTCAACACTTCTACAAATTACCTACCTTGCTTCATACAAATACATTCCAAGAACTACTAGGGTTTAGTGGCATTCAGAGTATGGAGGAAGAAAAACATTATTTTTATGCTAAACTGTGATCTTATCAATATATAGGAAATTTTAAGTTTAAAACTCATAGTTATTTTGCATCACATGGAATTCCATGATTGGAGAATATAAATACTGCTGGGAAATAATCATGCATACAATCCAAAAAATTATCTTTATAAATTTAAAATCCTTGGCAAAATCAATTAGTGTATGACTTGAACATATATGAATTATCAATACAATACATTAATATATTGCATATATATAAACATATTCACATACACTGGTCAGTGTTTTAAACATTGGCTACCTGTGGAGATGTATTCTGGTAACAAAGAATGTAGAATTGTAAAATTGACGGCAGCATTGTATCTCCAAATGGAGAGTAAATGCAATGAGAATACTTGTTCACATGTTTAATATTGTAGTATTGCTGACATCCTTACTGGTCATGTCAATCTCAAAATACACAATATACTTTTGTGATCTGTGTAATGCAAAAAGTTTCAAAAGATGTGATAATCTACAGCTTGGTTTTGGTATTTATTATAGGATTATCATAATATGCATCAGTCTTAAGGAATCTAATCTTGAGAACAATATGTACTTTTTCTTCTAATATTGTACCACACAGCATGCTGGATGTGACTATATACAATTCTTTCTGCACTTTTGGGTCTATATAAATACTTACTTGCAGCTAACCAATCAAACAACAACAAAAAAGACTTAGAAAGAACTGCCATATTCAAGTTTTTCAAAAGGCTTGTGTCCTGATCCATAATACTCATGGAATTTGTACTAAGTTCAAAAATAGAAAAATACAAGTAACTACAGCTGTGAGGGAAAAAAATTCACAGGAAAAGAAATAACAAAAATATAGCAACAAAAATGTCTTCTTGGTTTGATTTTGCATTATGAGCTTTGAAATGTACTTGCCTGGGAAATAAATAGTATCAATACAAAATTATTAACCTATCTCATAAGTTTAATAGAATATTCTCACATGCTAGTATATAGAAAATTTCAAAATGGCAGAGAATCATCTCAGAGATTTTCAGGAAATGTGCATTTGTATTTACTTAATACCATATACCATCTGTGGAACTGTTCAGTAAAATGAGACTTCTTGTTTATCTGGGAGAGCAAGAAAATTTACAACATAACCTTACATACAATAAATTCATTAGAAAGAAACTTTTTGCTAAAAATTCAGTTATGCCATGGTCAAAATCAGTTTGCCAGTGTTGTCCTTACATCTCAGAAAATGTGTTTACTTGGTATTTATTGTTCCTTTAATCCACATTTGAAGAGTTTAAAGACATCCTTGTGTACCACTAGCAGCTCTGGTAATCTTTGCCTGTTAAACCTCCTACATGCATCTTTGGAGTGATGGGGGAGGGAAGGGATAGTAGGAGAAAAACAAAGGAGGGCGCAAATGTTCAACCAGAAATGTACTCATTACCTTCCTCATGTAACTGAACCCCTCTGTACAGAATCTTGACAATAAAATAAAATCTAAAAAGTTCTTAGTAAAAATGTGAAATGGAATTCTATGCCTCCATCAGAAAGAATGGCATTGCCCCATTTGTTAGGAAATGGAAAGACTTGGAAAAAATTATATTAAGTGAAGTAAACCAGGCCCAAAGAAACATAGGTACCATGGTTTCCCTTATCTGCAATAATTAGTATATGTCTAGGACAAGCAGAAATGGTCAAAAGCTATCTACATACGACCATATAAGATGATGCTAAGTGAAATGAACCCTAAGACAGGGACACAAGTGGTTTTATTTTTCTTGCTGTTGTTTTAATGTATTTATAATGTACCATGCGATTTTTTATTTCTTTTGTATGTTCTTCCCCCATGGTATAACCCCTGTTTTCACTGTAGTTGATTCTGATACCCTGCATCTTGTATATTAATTTTTCTAATTTGGGAAGAGGAAAGGAAATAACAAAATGCTGAAATAAGGATACAGGTTGATCCATTATAACAGTGAGATGTACAGGACACTATGTTGAAAATGAACCTTACAACTTTGGATGAAGGGAAGTTGTTGAGGAGGTGGTGAAGGAAGGGATGGATGGTAGGAGAAAAAGGAGAGGTAATAATACTCAATAGGAAATGTACTCATTACCTTACTTTTGTAACTGTAACCCCTCTGTACAGTATTTTTACAATAAAAATATATGCAAAAAAGTTCTTAGCAAACACTACAATGCCATACTTTAACACAAGATTTGATACAAGAATGGTATCAAAATATGATTTCTATTAGTTTTTTATTTGATTGTACAGTTGAATAGCTCCTTTTTGCTAACTTCACTTTATTTCAAAAATCTTTCAGTGCTTTTAGTATTTAATAATCTGGAATACCTTTGAAGATACTATTGAGAATATAATAGCAAATAAAATAGCACTGTTTGCTTAACATTTTTATTACATGCTAAAGGTTTGATTCTAAAACTGTTTATCATTTTCTTTAAGTAAACAAGAAATAATGTACTGATTAATTTAATATTACACCAAACGGTGCTGAACTGTCATTGGGTACTTTTCACAACTTCTATAATGCTTTTTTGCAAAAATCGTAGTATTTATAACACAAGACAAATGTTGCTTCTTTTTTTTAATCTCTAAGGTAAACTGACAATTCATGATTCTATTTATTGATTCTATTTATTTCTAAACTGTAGCTTCCAAAGTGTATTGTTTTTCCTTTGGTCAGTTGTGGAGCTTGAACTCAAGGCTGTGCTTTTTCTTTTTTTAATTTTTTTTAATTTTTTTGTATTTATTCATCCCTTCCCATCTCTCCCCACCCCACTCACCCCCTGCCCTGAGCCAAAGTTGTACAGTTCATTTTTCAACATAATGTCTTGTACATCTCATTGTTGCAATGGGTCCACCTGTATCCCTGTTTAAACAATTTGTTTTTTCCCTTCCCCTCCACAAATTATACCAACATCAAATACAGTGAAAACAGGGGTTATACCGTGGGGGAGGGACAAACAAAGCAACAAAGAAATCGTCTTATAAATATGTTAAAAACAATCGCAAGAAAGAAAAAAACATTTGAATCCTTATCTTGGGGTTCATTTCACCTAACATCAACTTATCTGTTACTGCTTGTCTCAGACGTTATATTCTGTGCTTTTTCACTCAAGGCTAGAGCTTTGTTACTTTGAGCCACAGCTCCACTTCCAGTTTTCTGGTGGTTAATTGGAGATAAAAGTCTTGATTTTCCTTCCCCAACTGGCTTCCACTTGCAATCCTGCCGAGTAGCTAAGATTACAGGTGTGATCCATTGGTGCCCTGTTTCAAATGACACTTCTTATCTGTTCTTTGCTTGGTTTTTTAATTTGAAAAAAAATTACAATATCAAACAATAATAAATGTTCTGATATTAATGTAAAATAGTCTAGACCTATTGGAAATTGGTTAAATAAGCAATAACATACCCATATAATAGAATAGTATGCTGCCATACAAGGAGATTGTAGAAGAATATTTATTGAAAAGGGAAAATTGGTCTTCTAAAGAAAAGGGAAAATGGAAAGCATAATTGATGTTATGGTAATGGTTTACCAAGATCTTAGTAGTGATTGTATTTAGATAACCACATTGATGGTGATTTTTTTTTTTTTTTTTTGCCAGTTGTGGGGGCTGAACTCTGGGCCTGGGCGCTGTCCTTCAGCTCTTCAGCTCAAGGCTAGTGCCCTACCACTTGAGCCACAGCACTACTTCTGCTTCTACTTCAGCACTTTTTCTGCTAATGTAGTGCTGAGGACTCGAAACCAGGGCCTCATGCATGCAAGGCAAGCACTCTACCACTGAGCCACATTCCCAGCCCCCTGATGGTGATTTTTTTTTTAATTTTTCCTTTGGGCTTCTTTGTGTCTTTGCAAAGAATATATATACATATATATTATTTATACATATATACATATATATTTATATATTATACATACATATATATTTATATATACATATATATTTAAATTTTTATTTTTTGCTGCCAGTCCTCAGGCTTGAAATTGAGGTATGAGTGTTATCCCTGAGCTTTTTTGCTCAAGGCTAGTGCTCTACCACTTGAGCCACAGCTCTACTTCCAACGCTTTTGTTGCTTCATTAGAGATAAGAGACTCATGGACTTTCCTTGACTGCATCAACTATGAACCACAATCTTCAGATCTCAGCCTCCTGAGTAATTAGGATGACAGGCATGGACCATAGTGCCCGGCTGGATTTACTGTTTTTAAAATTAGAAAAACCTTATGAAGATAACTTCATTATAGATAAGAGGGGTAAATGAGTGCAGATATGTTAGCCAGTCTGCCTTTGCTAGTGGGCATTATACTGAGTTCAGCCTGATCCACTTTGGACTGCAATAAACAAGTTCAGAAAAGAGAGGACCCAGCAAAGGCACCTGGCCCACAACATACAAGAAGGATGACTGTTCTCAGACTACTCTCCTTGTATAAATCTATACTAGAAATATTCTCAGGTTTAATGACCATTTTTTATCCTATTTGAAAAGAAAATGTATTATTTGCTTATAATGAATGTTTTCCCACAAATATTGGGCTTGAATTATTTTCCTTTCCTATTAAATATATACTAAATCAAACTACTGGGTAGCTGATAATATATATTAGTTCCTTTACTCAACATACTTAAAACCCAGTATCTCTTGACTTTTAAATATATTTTGTATTTTGCAAAGGCAAAACATTGTTAACTTAGTTTGCAAATGAAGAAGGAAGGATTGTTTCTACCACCTTATCTTTACTCAGTATTACATTATCTGCAGTATTATCTGTCACTTTCCCTCACACTTGGTTGGTGGGGTTGATTCCATCTGGTCATATGCCCCAGAGAAATCAGGTGCCAACAATCACTTCTCTGTTCCAGAGTCCTTAAAGGAAATGAAGATATATTCTTTTGTTCAAACACATCCAGGAAAGTCACAACTTTTTGTAAATATATTTAAAACATATTTTTTCAATTTAAGGATGCTGAATTCACAGTATAAATTTTTAAATGTACAGGTATACTACAGTTATTTGAACAAAAGAATAAAGAGATATCCAAAGTTCAAGAATATTTCTTTCAAATGTTAGGATTTTAAAAGTTCTAAGTCCAGCACTCCTGGCTCACGCCTATAATCCTAGATACTCAGGAAGCCCGGACAGGAAAGCAGGTGAGATTCTTATCTCCAATTAACTACCAGAGAACAGGAAGTGGCCCTGTGTCGCAAGTGGTAGAGCGCTTGCCTTGAGCTGTAGAGCACAGGGACAGCACCCAGGCCCAGAGTTCAAGCCCCACAACCTACCAAAAAAAAAGAAAAAAGAAAAATCTAATAATTGTAAGTGGAGTTTGGAAAAATATATTGCATATCTTAGTTTTTCCCCCCACAGGTGCTTCTAGAATATAATGAGGAAAGCATGCATGTGACTCTAAATCAAATAAATAAAAATGATACTAAAATAAAACATTACCTGACTGACACAGAAATAACCTACTGAAACAGTTCTAAGTAAATCTGTTTAAATCATTTCATGGCTGAGAAGTTATACTTTATGTTAGAAGACTGTTGCCCAGATCGAAAGCCACAACAGTTCCACCCAAATTGGGTGACCTTGAATAAAACCTAGGCCCTCTATGAACTAAGGTGAGTAAATCAAGCTTTACTCCGCACAAGAACACATTTAATGGTAAAGGCATATAATAGATAAGCCCATAATAAATAATTAAGGATTATAATTGACCATTGACCAGGTGCATTCTACTCCAAAATCTATTTGAAAATATATATTCCACATATATTTTAACAAAACATTCACAAATTTTAAAATATAAAGTTATACTAGAGACAAAAGCTTATGTAATGAACTACCCCATTGTTCTATTTGCAGCCAATTACCACCCCAAAATGTTTCACTTTATATACAATTCATTTATGCTTTTACTCATTTCAAAGATGTGATGATAGAACTATAAAATCATCATTTGGTTATTTTGAATAACACAAAAGAGTAAATAATTTAAAAAAATTACTTCCACTTGACTTTGGAATCTATTACATGCATTGTTTTTCCAGAAAATTTACCTAGTAATTATTTTGTTTGCGAGTGGAATGAGTTTCTATTTCAAATTCATGGGGTGAATTCTGACTGCTGGGTGATGGGGAGTAACAATCCATGATAAACATTTGCCATGTTGCCATGGATGATTAGGATTGGGTGCATGTGTCTTTACCTCTAAACTTCCTATCAGCTCTTATGAGTACAGGTTACCACCCACAATTTATACCCTTTTGTGGACCTTATCACATCTCATTTTTTCTTTGTCCACACTTTTAGAGCATGTGTTCTTTTGGTGGATTTGTTTACATACTGCCTATGAGCATTATCTTCCTTGTGAGAGTTGTCTCTCACAATACAAAGGTAGAGAATCTATTGGACAAAGGACTGTTAACTCATGATTACTGTATTTATCAGGTGTTGTTATGTAAAAATAACTTTAATCTTCCCCCAAGCTCCAAATCTTCTTTCATCAAAACTAACTTCAGTTCCTGAAAGCTTGGATTAGAAGGCTGGAGATACAGCTTAATGATAGAATGCTTATTTGGAATAATACAAGGCCCTGTGTTTGATACTTGGTTAGTGAATTGTCGAACTTTGAATAGCTCTTGCACTCTTCACACTATTCTCACACTGTTCATTCTATATATGTGCTTCTTTGTAAGCCTATTTTGTTTATGTCTAGATGATTCATTCATTCACTCATTCATTTATTTTGTGTTGCTGTGTTACATTTCCAGCCTAGAAGGTTTTTATTTTGTTGTTTGATTATTTTGATGCTGATGACTTAAATCCAAGCCTGATTCATGCTAACTATGTTCTTTACCACCAACTTACCTCTCCAGTCCCCTTTCTAATTGTAAAGGATTCATCTTAATCATCAACAACACAGTGTTTGATTTGGTGGATTACAATACTCCCATGACTCATTTTCCACTTCTAGTACAATGTATTTTGGTCTCTGGAATACTATTATTTGGAATTATTAGTTTCTTTGTATTTGAAACATTAATAGCCTCTTGTTCCATAAAGACTAAGCCTAATGTTATTTTTAGAATAATGCTATCTATTATTAAATTTCTAAATATACTTATTTAAAACTTCTGTGCCTTCATTCATTCATTTATTCAATCTACAAATGTTAATGAAGCATACTCTGGGCCAAAGTACTCATAGTAGTTTTTATTATGGTTAATATAATAGACTAAATACCTTCTCTCATGGAATATAGTTTTTAGTCAGGATAATTGGACGGCAAAGACAAAGACAGACTCTGATAAGAACTAAGAAGGAGGAAAAGACAATAGAGTAACAGCAAATGTTCAGGTTAAGATTCAGATTGGGTGATCATATGGTCACAAAGACTTCACTGGAGGTGATAGCTCACTTGATGCAAATATTCAAAGCAAATGACACAAGCAGACAGACAAATCTGATGGTCTAGCTCATTAAAGCATATGCAAGGGCCACATGGAGTTACAGGACCTTTTCCAAATATGTTTGTTTTAAGGACAGTAACTTTATTTTGATGTACTATATGATCATGAAGAAAAAAGGCTTATCTTCCCTCTCAAAACGATCTTTTGAAACAGGTCCTTACTGTGTAACACAGGCTGGCTTTGAACCTGGCATGTGAATAGACAGGCTCTTTGGAACACAGTGAATGAGCAGAAGAGTGGAATGAAATAATATCAAAAGCATAGAAGAGGTCCAGGTCATGTAAAATATTGTAAACTATAGAAATTGGATAGCAATGGTCAGCCTGTAAAGGATTTTATTTCTTTAGTTCACACTTTGAGCTGCATTTTAAAAGATTACTTGATGAATGCAGACTAGACTACACAGTAGTGAAAATGGAACCAGAGATGAGTATCAGCCAGTCTTTGCCATCACTTAAGTGAGAGATGATGACAGCTCAGAGTGAAAGGTAGCTATGGAGATGCTAAGGAGAAGACATTCAGACTATATTTTGAAAGGAACACTAATCCCACTTACTGTAAAATTGGTTGAAGACAAAAGTAGTATGATATTAGGGAAATTTCTAGATTATTTCTTTTTGCCTGGGCTGCTGTGGTGATGGCTCAATTTGCTGCAAAAAAAGATGGCTGTAGAAATATAAGGTTGTTGGATCAGGAAGGAAAAACTGGAAAAAATGAAGGAAGAGGTGACACTGTTCAAAAAGAAATGTACTCATTATCTGACTTATGTAACTGAACATCACCTTTACAATAGTAATAAAAATATTTTTTACAAAAGAAAGAAAAATAAAGCTGTTGGAAAAGGCGATTTATAGATTAAGTCTTGAAGATTCTCTAAAAGGCCCATCTGGGGCTGGGAAGGTGGCTCAGTGGTAGAGCGCTTGCCTTACATGCATGGGGCCCTGGGTTTGATTCCTCAGCACCACATAAGCAAAAAGAAAAAAGTCAAAAGTGGCGCTGTGGCTCAAGTGGTAGAGCACTAGCCTTGAGCTAAATAAAGAGCTGAGGGACAGCACCCAGACCCAGAGTTCAGGCCCCACGACCAGACCCCCCCCCCAAAAAAAAGGCCCAGCTGTTAAAGGTTCAGTCTTTACCTTGATGTTATTAGGAAGCTGTAGAACTTTGAAGATGTCAGGCCTACCAGTAAGTTTACAGGTCATTTGGAATGTACCCCTGAAAAAGATGGTGGGATATCATTCCCTTTTCATCCTTTGTCTCTTTGGCACCCTGACCATGAGGCAAAGACTTTGTTCTGCTATTTGTACCTGTTATGATGTACTGCCACAAGCTCAAAGAAACAGGAACAGCTGATCAAAGATTGAAACATATAAAACTGTGAGCTAAAACAAACTTTTATAAATTGTCTTATCTCATGTATTTGTTATAATGATGGAAATATGACTAACAAACATAGTCTGTGCCATCATTGAAGTTTTAATGTTAATTTTGAGATGCTTAGTAAGGTTAGTACAGAAATGGTTGAAGATAAAGAAGTCATGAAATTAGGGATCTGAAATTGAATTTTGAGTCCAGAGGTTACATGACTTTTGGGATAGCCATCTACATATGGAAGAACAACTATATTCAAATTTTAAATAGCATTTATAATGATCTTTTGAGAATTACTTTTTTCATGAGTGGGACGAGTTAGAAGGATTCCAATTATTTTGTTTTGAAAGTGCTGGTATACATAGAAAGCTATCCTTTTCCAAATATATTTGTTTTAAGAGTGGTCAGTCCATCTGATGGGCTTATATAATCAAGGGAAAGGAAACTTTATTATTCCAGCAAGTTTTTTTATTTGTTTTTGTTAAAGTAAGGTCTCTTCATATATGCTAGGCTGATCTTGAACTCATGATCATACTGTCCCACCTGAGTTCTGAACATACAGTCGTATTCACTACCATGCCTAGCTTTTAGTCTCATATTTTGATTTAAGAATCTCTGTAGGAAAAATGTCATGCAGTAGCTGCAAATATTATTAATATCACAGTATGTCATCAAAGAACAAGATCAGAAATTGCATAAAAATAACTTATTGTGAGATTTCATAGCAGATGTTATAGATAGAGAAGTTCACTCAGGATTCCAATAAGCAGATAAGTAAGTATTCACACGATTTTATATAGAAAAAAAAATCCAACATTTTATATCTTTAAAATTGCTTCTTTTCTTATCACTAGAGTAGTGACATCAGAGCCTGGCAACCAATAGATATATGGTAACATAATCAATCTAGAGATGACTACAGTAATTCCTTGACACCTTTTAGTAAAGTTGCTTAAGTATTATAGGGGTGCATGAGTTTGTGTCCTATATAAACACTCTAAAGACCACCATTCCATATTTTTAAATTTCACAAGAAGTTTTGGATGCATGTTATCTAGCTTTTTAAATATATTAACAAAGTGAATCTGGCTATACTGAAAGTGTCTAGAATTTCTTTTTAAGCATGATTGACTATTATAATCTCATCAAAATATCTGGAAAGTTCTCAATGTCTTTTTCATGATGGCTGCAGAGTCATAGAGCTGGACAAATAAATCGATGTCCAATTCAATAGATTTACCCAATGGTGTATATGTGTCTTGCTTTTGTTGTTTACAATTTGTTTTGTTATGCTTTCTTTGAGTGTAGTAATAATTCCTTTCTGAATGGGTCTACTTGTGCTCCCTGCAGAGAAAGTAAGCTATAAAAAGTGTACATACTGCAACCAAAGAAAACTGTCCTTCCCTTCCCCAGTCATATGCATTCCAATCACTCTTATAATGTCAGATACAAGGTTTAGAGTCTCCTGTCAGCAGAACAACTTCTATCAATTCACTATTATGTTTTACTTTACTATTAGTCTGCATCAGTATCTATGCTAGCCTAAAAATACCTAGTGCCATAACAATCTCACTCATCAATGTTTCAAATTCTAAGAACATTTTTGTTATTATTTGACATAGGTGTGACATTTAATGTCTGTTATTTAGCTGCTGTTTATTTCCTCTGCATTTGAAATAATTTGTGACTTTTTTCCCTATTGTCTTCTTAATAATGTTCCAAATGCATTATAGAGAAAAAAAGATATCTTTATAAGACAACAGAAAAACTCCAATTCTTATTACACATAAGGAAATCCAAAGTGATATTTACAGACGTATTTGGGTAAATAATTAAAAATCCATTCATTTAAAACACTCTAAATCTAGTTTCTGTGCCATTCGTTGAAGCTATAAAGGTGTATATGTTTAGCATCTTAGCTTCTGAAAGGCTTAAGAAGTCATAGAGAATAATAAACAACTAAAAGAATAAAAACATCAAAATGTTAAATGAATTATGATGGTAGTTTGTGGAGGAACAGAAGTATTTTCAATTGTGCCATACAGACTTCATCAATAAAGATCTTTCTAAAGAAAAAAAAACCCTCTAACCTATGAATGCACTCCTCATTCTTTTCAGTAAATTTAATCTCATTCTTTTTATAATACAGATTTTTCCTTTAAAGCTATCATTAAAAATATTAAAAAATAAAAGAAATATTAAAAAGTAAAAAGTGAATCTGAAGGAAGATGGTGGAGGAGAAGCTGGGGGCTAACCAAGCTCTTGCATGGAAACCAGTTTTAGTGTTCCATTGAAAAGTCCAAGATTGGAGAGTCACACCAAGTGTACCATCACAGTACAGAGAGTTTGGCCAGAGAGGAAAAATTCAGGCAGCTTGGTCAAGGAAACAGATTCAAGCATTTGCTGGTGTCCCTGACAGTGGCAGCAGCAGCTGCTGCTGCAGCCACCATATCAACAGAGAGAGCCTGGACAAAGGTGCCAGAGGCAGTGTGCAAGCAGATTCTACTCACTGCCAGCAAGAAGTGACAAGAAGTGACAAGGACCTGAAATCCTCATCCTGCTGGCCACAAACAGTCACAGACCTTGGATGGCCCAGAAATCAAGGGAAAGGTATGAGTATCACACAAGATATCCTTTTCTTGGAGCAGCAGTGGGAAGGTAGCCCCTCCCCCACCACCAGAGAATAACTTCATCTTTGTTACAAAGACCAGGCCAGAGCAGTTAGCTCTTAACTCAGGCCTTGGAAGAAGACAATAGGAGCCATTCAACAGGTCAGAGGAACCAGATCTGCAAGGATAAGCTCCACCCCTGGGGAAAGTTGCCCTTCCCAGACAGAGAAGGCTTTACCCAGGGAGGAGTGACTATCTTCACTGCATAAACAGAGCCAGAGGCTGCCCCACCCCACAAGCAGCAGACCCAGCTGAAGGAGAGTAAAAGAAAAACAATTGGAAACTCAGTAACATAAATCCTGAGAATGACTCCAGACTGGGCTATGTGAGTGTCTCAAGAGCTAGCCTCTCAGGGAGAAGCTACTGATTGCTGACAGGCCTCAACCCAACCCATTACCTGGCCCCAACATAGCAACTCCAAGCTAGAGGAAACAACCATCTCCCTCTTTTGTGATACTCAAAGCAGATTACACTCCCACTGAACTAGCCTGGGAGGAGGGACATAAAGTCCCTGGTAAGGCAAAGCTTCTTTCTGCCTGCTCAAACAAACTGATTTAAGAAACCAATCAAGCCACAAGCAAACCAAACACCACAAGCAAACCAGAGACTTCACCAAGAGACTGGTTATGGATCCAAGATCCTCATTCCCCCCTCCCAAAAAAAAATTGCAGAATTCTGTTCTACATAATTTTTAAAGAAAAAAAATTAATGTTTTTTTTTCTTTTTCATCATTTTTATTTTAGGCTTTTTAAAAAAATTCTCTTTATACTCTCTTCCCTTTTGGTCCTTTTTTAAAATCTTTACTTAATTGCTGTTCTGTTCATCCCCAGATATATACCTGCCTTCGATTTGTACACATTATACTTTATTAATTAAGTAATCAGATATCAATTACTTAATTCACAAACTCTCAGCCTTAACTCCCTTAATTGTAGTATTATGTCTTTATACAAATTTTCTTTATATAAATTTTCTTTATACAAAATTTCTTTATATAAATTTTAAGTGTTTTATTTTTAAGTTTTTTATTTTTCCATTTTTCTTTTTCTTTTCTCTCTTCTACTTTCCTTCTATACCTTTCCTCTCTCTGAATTTAGGTCTTGGTTATATTCCCTCTCTCCCTTTCCCTCCCCACATTCCTCTAAGCTTATTTTCTCTTCACAATTCTCCCTAAACCCATTAATTTCTGGTCTGCTGACTCCTTTTTTATTTTCTTAGTCCATGGATCCCTAGTTGTTTGTTGTTGAACTAGATTGTACATGTACTCATTTTGACTGCATCAAAAAAATCTGTGCAATTACAGGGCTCTGGTTGATGATTGCCTTAAAATAGTGTTCTAGCATGGAGTTAGTTTTGCTTTCATACCCAAATGGGCAGAACAAGCCAGAGAAACATAAGAAAAATGGCAAGTCCAGGTATCTCAACTCCCGCTCATGATAATCAGGCAACAGAATAGTTAATAAATAATCCAGAGGGGAGTTCCCAAAATGCTCTACAAACATTACTGGTAAACATGCTGAATGAAAGCCTGCAAAGGACTCTGTGTGAGCATGACAGGGATATCTGTGAGTGTGATGAGTCTAACCAAAGATTAATACAGGAATTTTGCAAGGATGAGGAGACTAATCAAATATTAATAGAGAAATTGCATGAGTGGGATGAGAAGAAACAAAGAGGCATTCATGGAATCTAAACAGAAAGCTGGAGGAATCCATGGAGACCACAAAGGGAATGCTGAATGAAGCCCAACAAAAGGAAAGAGAGTCCAATGAAACTATAAACAATCAACTAAAGGATTTGAGAATGAATACTGAAAAGCAAATTAAGGAGGTAAAGAAGTCCATACAAGATCTAAAACAAAGCTCCAACAAAGAATTTGAAGCCATCAAATCTGACCAATCAGAAGGAAAGGAAATAAAAAACAAAGTAGAAAGTCTTGACAGTAGGTTAGACAATGCAGAAGATTGAATCTCTGGGATTGAAGACAGCCTAGATATTATGGAGAAAGAACATACAACTATTCAAGACAAATCCAAGAAATATGATAGATCTATTCAACATTTAGAAGACACTATCAGAAGGCCTAATTTAAGATGTGGGTGTAGAGGAAGGCCTAGAGACAGAAGTGAAAGGTCTAGGAAATTTAGGATCCTAGCAGAGAACTTCCCAAACATGTAAAAAGATAGGCCCATTCAGATACAAGAAGCCTACAGAACCCCAAATAGACCAGACCATAACAGGACATCCCACCATCACATTGTAATAGCACAGGAACAATTGAAACCAAGGAAAGGATCCTTAAAGCTGTCAGGGAGAAAAAAATCAATCACCTAGAAAGGGAAACCAATCAGAATAACCTCAGATTTCTCAGCAGAGACAATTAAAGCAAGAAGAGCCTGGAATGATGTATGCCACATCCTAAAGACAACTATTAACCAAGAATACTGTACCCAGCTAAACTTTGCTTTATAATAGAAGGTCAAATAAAAATCTTCCACAGCAAAGAAAAATTGAAACAATATATCTCCACCAAACCAGCCTTATAAAAGATACTTAAAGATGCCTACACATAGAAAACCAACAAGAGCACCATAAAAGCTAAGAAACATCCCCCAAACAAAGAACGCAAGAATCATAGGTAGAACTCAGTTGACACAGCCTCCAAGAAGGTGGATAACATGGAAGGAACTACTAAAAACTTCTCAGTCCTAACTCTCAATACGAATGGACTAAACTCTCCAATTAAGTGACATAGTTGTCTAGTTGGATCAAAATGCAAGATCCTTCTATCTGCTGCCTTGAAGAGACACACCTTGCCCACAAAAACAAAACATATTCTGAAAGTGAAAGGCTGGAATAAAATCTACAATGCAAACAGCCCCCATAAGCAGGTTGGAGATGCAATCCTAATACTAGATTAAAATAGACTTCAAATTAAAATTAGCAAGAAGAGATAAAGAAGGTCATTACATACTAATTAAGGGGTCTCTCCATTAGGAGCATATTACAATTCTAAATATCTATTCACCGAATAATGATGCATCCAAATTTATCTAAGAAATATTACTTTCCCTAAAATCTCACATAGATCCAAAGACATTAATTGTTGGGGACTTTAACACACCACTCTTACTACTGGCAAAAACTCAACAGAGAAACCTCACATCTAAACACTGCATAGATCAACTAAACTTAGCAGACATATACCAAATATTTCAACCAGCAGTTTCAGAATACATGTTCTTCTCAGTAGCACATGGAACATTCTCCAAAATAGACTACATTTTAAGTCACAAAGCAAATTTGTCCAAATTCAGAAAAATTGAAATTATGCCCTGCATTCTCTCAGACCACAAGAGAATAAAATTAGAATTCAACACCAAAAGCCACCAAAGAAAACCCTGTATCACATGGAGGATGAACTGTTGAACCACCAGTGGGTCATGGAAGAGATTAGAAAGGAAATTCAAAATATTCATGATATTTAACAAAAATGAACACACAAATTACCAGCTCCTTTGGGACACAGAGAAGGCAGGACTCAGAGGCAAGTTTATAACTCTGAGTACCTACATCAACAAATTGGAGAAATCTGGAACCAACAATTTCACGAGGCACCTGATGCTCCTTGAAAAAAGCAATAAGCTAAACCCCAATCCAGTAGACTGAAACAAATAATTAAAATTAAATCAGAATTAAAAGAATTAGAGTCCAAAAACACCATAGAAATAATCAACAAAATAAAGAGTTGGTTCTTCAAAAAAATTAATAAAACTGACAGACATTTAGCAAATCTTTTCAGAAAAAGAAGAGAACACAATAAACAAACTCAGAGATGAGAATGAAAACATCACCACAGGGGAAAAAAACAAGATTCAGAACATAAGGGAATACTTCTTAAACCTTTACATTAATAAGTTTGAGAATCTGGAAGAAATAGATGAATTCCTAGCAAATACTGACATGCCCAAACTTAACCAACTTAACAGACCTATATGAAGCATAGAAATAGAAACAACAATAAGATACCTCCCATCCAAGAAAAGCCCAGGATCAGATGGATTTATAGCTGAAATCTACAAGGCCTTCAAAGCAGAACGTACACCAATACTACTCCAACTCTTCAATGAAATTGAGAGTTCACTACCAAACTCCTTCTATGAAACCTTCATAACCTTCATCCCAAAACCAGGCAGGGACTCATTAAAGAAAAAGAACTATAGACACATTTCTTTTATGAACATCGATGCAAAACTTCTCAACAAAATTTTGGCCAATTGACTTCAACAATTCATCAAAATAAAATCATACACAATGCTCAAACAGCATTCATTTCAGGGATGCAAAGCAGGTTCAATATACATAAATCAATCAATATAATTCATCACAGCAACAAGAGCAAGAATAGAACCACATGATTATCTCAAAAGATGCAGGAAAAACACTTGACAAGAACCAACACCCCTTTATGATGAAAGCTCTGGAGAAACCAGGAATCCATGGAATGTTCCTCAATATAATAAAGGCTGTGTATGACAAACCTACAGCCAGCATTATACTTAATGGTGAAAAACTAAAGTCATTTCCCCTAAATTTAGGAATGAGGCAAGGATGTCAACTGTCTCCACATCTCTTCAATTTAGTATTAGAATGCCTAGCTAGAGCAATAAGACAAGATGTAAACATAAAGGGGATCCAAATAGGGAGCAATGAAGTCAAACTCTCCCTCTTTGTAGATGACATGATCTTGTATTTAGAGAATGCCATGGACTCCACTCTCAAGTTACTCACGCTGATATGAAACTTTGGCAAAGTAGCAGGTATAAAATTAACCCTCAAAAATCAATGGTTTTTTTGGTATGCCAACAATGAGAAGAGTGCTGTTGCAATCAGGAAAGCAACTCCTTTTGTAATATCCTTAGAAAAAAATAAAATACTAGGAATTAACATAACCAAAAAAGTGAAGGACCTCTATGATGAATACTTTAAAACCTGAAAAAGGAAATTAAAGCAGAAGTAAGGAAGTGGAAAAACCTCCCAAGCTCCTGGATTGGGAGGATTAACATTGTGAAAAATGGCAAAACTGCCTAAGGCTATCTACAAAATCAATACCATACCTATCAATATCCCAAACTCATTCTTCAATGAAATAGAAGAAGCAATCCAAAAATTTATATGGAAAAATAAAAAAACCTGGATAACAAAAACAATCCTTAGTAGAAAGAAGTGCTGGAGAAATATTAATTCCAAATTTCAAACTCAAGGGCTCCTTGGCACAGGCCAAAATTTTCTTAGTGAAGACCCAGAAACATAATAAATCAAAGAAAAGTTGGACAAATGAGATTTTATGAAATTTCAGAGCTTCTACATGGCAAAGGACATAGCTAGTAAGATCAATAGAAAGCCCGTGGATTGGGAGAAGATCTTCACTAACCATACAATGGACAAGGGTCTCATATCTAAAATATATTTAAAACTCAAAAAATTAAATCTCCCAACAACAAATCCTCAAAGAAACAACTGCTCCATTAATAAGTGGGCTAAAGACTTAAAGAGAGACTTCTCTGAAGAGGAAATAAGAATGGCCAATAGACACATGAAGAAATGCTCAGCTTCTCTGGACATAAAAGAAATGTAAATCAAAACTACATTGAGATTCCACCTCACCCCACTTAGAATGTCTATACTCAAGAAATCTAATAAAAACAAGATGCTGAAGAGAATGTGACCAAAAGGGAACCCTACTGCATTGCTGGTGGGAGTGTAAACTTGTTCAACCACTTTGTAAAGCAGTATGGAGGTTCTTCAAAAGACTGTGACCCAGCATTTGGGCACTTACCCAAATAAAACAAACAATGCCATACAAAAGCTACCAGCACAACTATGTTTATCACAGTATTATTCACCATAGCTAAGATATGCAGCCAATATACAATGGAATTCTATGCCTCCATCAGAAAGAATGACATTGCCCCATTTGTTAGTAAATGGAAAAACTTGGAAACAATCATATTAAGTAAGCCAGGCCCAAAGCAACATATGTCCAATGGTTTCCCTTATGTACAATAACTAGTGTATGTCTAAGGCAAGAAGAAAAGGTCAAAAACTATGTACATAAGACCATATAAGATGATGTTAAGCAAAATGAACCCCAAGATAGGGACACACATCTTTGTTGCTGTTGTTTTTAATGTACTTATAATATACTGTGTGATTTTTTTTGTTTCTTTTGTATGTTCTTCCCCCATGGTATAATCCCTGTTTTCATTGTATTTGATTCCAGTTCCCTGCATCTTGTATATACATTATTCTAATTTGGGGAGGGGAAGGGAAATAACAAAACACTTAAATAGGGATACAAGTTGACCCATTGTAGCAATGAGATGTATAAGACACTATGTTGAAAATGAACTTACAGTTTTGGTTGGAGGGAGAAAGAGAAGTTGGGGAAGTTGGGTAGGAAGGGATGGTAGGGGAAAAACAAAGGAGGGAGTAACAATGCTCAATAGGAAATGTACTCATTACCTTACTCATGTAACTGTAACCCCTCTGAACAGTATCTTTACAATAAAAATATATATTGAAAAATAACAAGGAAAAAACTTTCAACATTAGAAAAGAGAAAAAAGGTAAAAAGCTCACATCAACAAATGTTTTTGCTTCTGTGTTCCCAAGATATGACAGTATAATCATGGACTCAGTTTCTATCTTCCTATGGCAGTCTGCCCTGTTTTTGCACTCAGTTTCCTCTCCTTATATTGATACCAGTCACATTAAACAAGACCACTGTAATGTGCTCATTTCAACTTGCTTAAGTTACATGTTTTTTATAAGGTCCTTCAAAGACTTTTGTTTACAAATAAGGTTCTGTTCATAGATATTAAGGTTTGAACTTCAACCTATCTTTTGGGGTCATATTTTAACTCATAGTAGAGTGTTCTAAACACTTTACACACTTATTTAATATAATAGGTGGGAGAAACTATTTGTCTCCACTTTACTAATGAGAAGAATGAAACTTTTTAAGGTTACATAACGAGAAAGTGATAGCACAGGGTTACCAATTCAGGCTGCAAGTATTGGTTAAATGAATGAATTGAACAATGATGTGATTGCTTACCTGGTCTTAAGATAAGTATATATTGAATGATGAATGAGGACCAGAGACTCTTTTGATTTATTCATTCTTTGCAGAAGGTAAAAATAAATGTTTTTTAAGGCCCTTCAGAAGCTACTTGTTATACCTCCAGGACTTCTGTTTCATGACCCTGTCCATTCCTGTCATTGTCTACAGCTATGCTGTAGTATCACTGCTGCATTCACAAGACAGCACTGTGAATGGACAGCTTCCAAACTTCTGACCTCTTCCTGTTGTTGCTACTCTTGCTTCCTGGTGCCATGAAATAAACAGCTTTTTTTTATTCCATACCCTTCCACTGTGATCTTGCATCTTACTGCAAGCCCATAGCAACTGTATCAAAGGAACTATTAACTGAAACCTCCAAGATGAGCTAAAATAGATCCTTCCTCTCTCTTTTCCTGGGTACTTTGTTACTGCAACAAAAAGCACGCAGTAAATTTGTACTATGCCAACTGATTACATCAAAAGATATATTTTTTTAATAAATGGTGTTTTTTGGTCCTACACATTTAAATGCATTCTTTAAAATTTTTATTAGCATATATTAGTCATAAAAAGTGAGGGGTTTCATTATATTTCCATATATATGTATAATATGCTTCGATCATATTCACCCCTTCCGTTATATTTTCTTACTCCTTCCAGTACAATCTCTTCCTCTCCCTTTTTTGTGCTAGTCCTGGGGCTTGAACTTAGGGCCTGGGCATTGACCTTGATCTTTTGTGTTCAATGTGATCATTTTATCACTTGAGACACAATTCTACTTCAGCTTTTTGGTGATTAACTAGAGATAAGAGTTCACAGACCTCCTGCCTGGGATGGCTTTGAACCGCTATTTACAGATCTCAGCCTCTTCAGTAGCCAGGATTACAGGCATAAACCACTGATGCCACCCAACTAAACTTCTGTATGGAGGATTTCCTGACTTTTAACTTTCAATAAACATTTCCATTAAAGTTTACATCATGAAACAAAAAAGGGAGACTTACAAGAACATAAAATATTAAAATGGGGCTGGGAAGGTGGCTCAGTGGTAGAGTGCTTGTCTTGCATTCATTAGGCCCTGGGTTCGATTCCTCAGCACCACATAAGCAGAAAAAGCCAGAAATGGCACTGTGGCTCAGGTGGTAGAGTGCTAGCATTGAGCTGAAGAGCTAAGGGACACCACCCAGGCCCAGAGCTCAGACCCCACAACCAGAAAAAAAAAATTAAAATATTAAACTAAAACATAAAGCAATATATGTATTGATTGAAAGTTAATTTTATTTTTATTCTCCATAAAAAAATCTTTATCAACATCTCTTCTCCCTTTATAGTTTTCCCTTTTATAAGCTGTGATTTTGCTTTCCTCTCTTTTTATAAATTTCTTTCGATGTCTGGTGACCATTGGTTGGTGTGCCTATAGGTAAGAATTAGAGATTAAAATATTGTTGTAGTCTCAGCATGTGTGGAAATTTTTATTTTCACTTTAATCTCCTTTTAGTATGATGGAATTAGGTCATTTGTTAGGAAGCCTTTGATGTCAACTTTAGGCTTTTGCTTACAACATGGTCAGATTCCCTCAGAGTGCCCTTTCAGTGTGTTTCTAGAAGTTGAATTTTTGACACCAAGACATCAGATAATAGAGTGGCAGGAAAAATTTAGAGGTGCTATCCCTTAGTATGCTGCATGTAGTTTGTTGTATGTAGGTGTCACTTTATTCCCACCTGACATGTTTTGTTCAGAAGTCCTTTCTTTCACTTTCTCAGTGACATAGATAGAAGGATTTAGTATTTCTCAAGCAACTCTCCACAGTTCTCAAGACACACCATCACTAAAAAATAAAAGTGGGGGAGAATTCTGCTAGTTGCTCTTGTAAATGCCATCCATTGAAAGGCACATACTCATTTCAAAGATGTTCCACATAGAAGACAAGGTATCTTAGCAATTAATACACTATGGTAGTATTGACCTTTGCACAGGACTTCTCCTTTGCAATCTCTTTGAGAGGCGGTTACTTGGTGCTACTAGTTTCTCCACCTTGCTTCTTAGTCTTCTTGTTAGCTTAAGGATTCAGTTTTCTTTTAGCTACTTAAGCAGATATGCTTGTCTATGTTTCAGATCCCAAAATTTCGTTCCTCCTTTTCCCTGTCTTATTTCTCAACCTTTGTAATTCATGTACTTTTCAAAAATATTCATAGTAGTTATAGTAACATTTTTAGAGGAAATCTAATTTGTGTCACAACAATAATAATAAGCAAGAGAATATATTCATAAATAGGTCCAGCATATGACTGTTTTTATAGCTAGAAAATTTATACACGGAATGCGTAACTGTCTCTCTTGTCATCTCTAAATCATTCGTTAAGAAGACCTAGAGACATGGTGTTGTGGTCTTGCCCTGACTGTTTCTTTATATGATGATCTCTACGTTAATACTTACCTTGCCAAGGTTTTTAATGAGGAAAAAATGTAAGACATTAACAATTCCAACAATGGCTATTTGCATAATGCGCTACAATTTACAAGATGCTTTTGTTTTTGTGAGAGTACTTTGAAACATTGACGCTATCAGGTAAGTAGAACAATGCTTTATTTCCTTTGTAATAATTCATATTTGAAAGTCATTGGGAAGGGGATTGAGACAGGAAAAAAGAAAACATTTAAGCAGTTTGTTCATCTTTAAGGTTCTTCTGAATGTTAGAAGTCATGATTCTGCATCATGCACAGATAAGCAGGAGACATAGTAATGGTCATGTATAGTCTGCCATTGCTGGCCCTTGAAACTTTAGTTGAAAGATTTCAATAGTATTAGGTTCTTGGAGGAAATTAGAAAAGGGAAAACATCTACCTCATAGTGAATGATGCCAAATATAAATTTTTTTTGCTAAAACACAACTTTTAAAAAAGATACAGAAATGTATGTATGAAGCTGTTCTTTCCCTTTTTTTAAAAGATTTTTTTAAAATTTATCTTTTGGGGGAGATTTTGAAAAGACCAAGAGAAAAGTTTTTGGTTTTTTTTTTGGGGGGGGGGACTTTTCTGAGTAACTCACTGGTTGGAGTAGTGTGAAAATGTAGTGAGAAAATAGGAGTCTGAAGTGTTTTGCTTCTCGCCTTCCACCACAAACTCTGACCACACAGTCCCTCTGACCTGAAAGCAAGAACAGAGGAAAAAGTGATGGGGTAGGAAGGCATGGAAAGTTTCTTGTCAGCAATTTGTACCTATGTCTAACTGAGAAAATCTTTGTGTTATCAAGAAAATCAATCGTGCTTTTTCATCAGAAGTACAGTTGCAGTTGGACTCGCTGAGTATTGTACTGCCATGAGTACAGGGTCTGCTGATGGTCTTTGAACCTGTCATGCTACACGGAGGGAAGTACAACAAATGCTCCCCTAAGGCTAATCCAGCCAGTTGCAGGACCCACTTGCTGCATAGGCGGAAGGCTCTTTTTGACACTGGACAAGCGGTCGCAAAGATCTCAAATTCAGACTGGACATTATTTCCAAATGAGGTCACACATACAGCTGCAGAGCCACACTGGCAGGATTGAAAGAAGTCCATTGTCTCACTTTAAACTCTTGTTTTGCCACTGACATATCACTACTGACAGTCCAAACCAAACCCCCAGCATTTCCCACCTGACTCAACACCAAGCCTATGAAATTGTTTCTCTGCCTCCACATTTGCCCCCTCAGCCCCTATTCTCCAGAAAGCAGCCCAGGGGATCTTTTTGAAATGTAAATGTCTTAACACTGTTTCTCTCCAGCCACCCCCAGTAGCAAGCCACCACCCTTTGCACAGTCCTCTGGGGTAGGATGTACATGAGGAGGGGTGAGACTGAAGGTGAATGAGAGCAAACACCCTAAAGTTGTCTACTATTCACTTGTGGCTCTCTCAAAACTGCAAGAATTAGGAAATTAATAATTCAATTCTATAGTTGCATTAGGTACAGTTGTAGTATTAAAGTGCTACATGTAACTAGTGGTTATCTATGATAACTTGTTATTATCACAAGAATTTCTAACCAGGGGCTTCAGTGGTAGAGCGCTTGCCTTGCATGTATGAGGCCCTGGGTTCGATTCCTCAGCACAACATAAGCAGAAAAAAAAAAGCTGGAAGTGGCACTGTGGCTCAAGTGGTGGAGGGACAGCGCCCAGGCCCAGAGTTCAGGCCCCACAACTGGACTTCCTCTCCCCCCCAACAAAAAGAATTTCTAACCAGGTGTTGGTGGCTGACACCTGTAATCCTAGCTACTCAAGACGCTGAGATCTGAGAATCAAAGTTACAAACCATGGCAGGAAAGTCTGTGACACCCTTATTTCCATTTAATCACAGAAAAAGCTGAAGTGAAGCTGTGGTTCATGGTTCATGTGACAGAACACTAGCTTGCGCAAAATTAGCTCAGGTACAGTGCCCAGACCCAAAGTTCAAGCCCCAAGACCTGCAAAAAAGAAAAAAAAAAAACAACGTTCTACTGGACAACCCATGCTCTGAGCATAGGATTCTTGACTTTCGACCTTGGTTTCAGGGCAGTATTCTGTGAAGATTAAAAACTCAACTCAACTTATTTACTGAGGATCCATTATGTTCTATATGCCATACATGTTACTGGGAAATTAGAAGTGAACAAGGCACAATTTTGTCTTAGATGAGCCACCAACTTGAGAGTGGTTCTATGGCTGAACCACTACTGACATGTGGTAAGCCATCGTGAGAAGATAATATTTTCAAAATCTATGCATCACTAGCCATTACATAACCTCAAGCAGAATAAACATTATATATGTATAAAGAATTATATATGTATATATATATAAAGAATTATAAACATCAAAGGAATATTTACTAGCAGCAGGACCTAGCACTCATTCCGTAACAGAAACTTTGGCCTCTTGAACTAAACATAGATGAGAGGAATGTCAGAAATGAAGAAGTGACTCACTTGATGAAAATTTTTGTTTTAGAAAAAATAACCAAAGAAAGAAATGCAATGTATTTTAAAATTCACATCTTTACAATTTATGTCTTTGTGAATTCATTTTATTTTTCTGGGAGAATTACAGGGAATGCAAAAATTTTCTCCAAATGAGATGGGAGGGAAGGGATGGTAGGGGAAAAACAAAGGAGGAGGCAACAATGCTTGATAAGAAATGTACTCATTACCTTGTCCATGTGATTGTAACCCCTCTGTACAGTATTTTCACAATAAAATTTTAAAAAATAAATAAATAAAACATCTAAAGGCAAAAATTTTTTGTCTCTAAGTAAATGTTCTTTAAGGTTTTTTCCTTTCATGTTTCCCAAGTTCATAATTCATAGACAATTAGAATTCAACTAATCACTCATTTCCCCACCCAAACTGAAGAATCTGATTTGGAATATATATATATATATATATATATCTTACAAAGTTAAACCTGTATTATTTTTTCACTGTTCATTTTTACAATTTTGTTCCAATATCCTAACAACTTTTCATATATAACCCATGAGACTAAACAAGGGGTTTAAATCAAAATGTTGATCAGACTTTTAAAGCAATCCTAGTTTTCCTTCTTGCTATTGCCTGACAATATCTAGTAGTTAAAATGCTTTTCTAGAAGCTTTTGAGAAACTGTAACTAAGGAAAAGAGAGCTCTCTCTCTCATGGCCTCTAAGATTTGGGGACTTGGTTAAGTTCATTTGGCCATCAGTTTTGTTTAAGCTCCTAATTACTGTTAAATTGTTCACTTGGTTCTTCATTTCATGTAAACTTTGATCATTGGCAGCTGTCATTAAGGCAATTTTAAAACATGTTATCCTCAAAATATAAACACACAAGATCAAATACACATTTTCCTTTGGGATAAATGTCCAGGCCCATAGAACACCAAAAATGTCAATGGCTAAAAATCTACCCTCATTACCATGAATGATATATTTCAACTAAAATTATCTAAGTACACTAAGTTGCCATCTACAATCATCTCCTACACTGGAGTTTTGCCCTTGTATGGTTTAAATTCTGGACAGTGAAGTTGTCATATGCTCCATAGAGGTACACATTATACATAGTGGTGTTGTGTCTACAAAACCTTCAGATTTATATTAAGTTCACATTTACACTTCTGTCATTACAGAATATTTACTCAATTTCAAAATGTTTATTTTCATAAATTTTAAACATATTTAATATGCACAGGCAATTAAATCCTTTAATATCATTTTCTAATGGGCTGACTATAATGAGTTTATTCTGTAGGAAAACAAATGGAAACATTATAAACCAGTTTAATTCTGTTTATATGGCCCATAAGAAAGATTTATCTGAGGTGAAGAGAAATTGCCTTTGGAGAATTGGTGATTGTATTTCATTTTCAGTATAATATCAGAAAGATACCAGTAATGATTTCATGGTGAGTCTTTTTTGTGGGTAGAATTCATAAACTTCTCCAATTGTATCCTTCTTTCTTCATGAATGATGTAGAATATAGAATACATTGTCACTATCATAGTCTGTTGAGTACATATAAAATTTCTTCTCAACCTAGTATCAGAGGCTGAATCGACAGCTTGAACTATCACTTACTCTGAGCATCAATTTATATGGGCCATAAAAAGAAAAAAATTCTATTATAATATTAGCTTTCATTGAGTAAAAACAAAACTAGCATGTATCTAACTACGTAGCTAGCCTAGTTTGACTAAACTAGATTCATTATTTTTTTGACTACTCAAATTTCAATTCCAAAACTGACATATTTCTGTAGTGTATAGAAGTTTATTAAGTCAAATTAGCATACCAATTGTCCAATAAATAACCTTTATCTTCAGACCTACCTGATTGAATCAACTGATCATTATGCTTATATTTAAAAATACCTTTGTGCATATGAATTCTGGGATGCTATACTTTAAACTTGCTACTCTCACAATTTGGATTCATGTTCAAGAAGTATAATGCGGGGCTGGGAAGGTGGCTCAGTGGTAGAGTGCTTGCCTTGCATGCCTGAGGCCTGGGTTCGATTCCTCAGCACCACATAAGCAAAAAGAAAAAAGCCGGAAGTGGAGCTATGGCTCAAGTGGGAAAACGCTAGCCTTGAGCTGAAGAGCTGAGGGACAGCGCCCAGACTCAGAGTTCAGGCCCCATGACCGGACCCCTACCCCCCCCCCCAAAAAAAAGAAGTATAATGCATTTTCATTTCTACTAATGTTACTCTGGTTAACAAGTGTATATACAGACATTGTCATCAGAAATTAATGCAACAAAAGTAGTCATCACTGCTGATTTTATTACAGCATGGATTGATGAACTTTGTCTTTTAGTAATCTAGAGATACAGGGATATTTTTGACTTTATATTGGAAAGAGGATTGGCAAAAAATTCTACTAATTATTGAAAATGTAGATGAAACAAAGAATTTCTTGGATGTGATAATACAGTATAAAGGATTTTGTTTGGTATGTAGAAGATGCAAAGAAAGCAAATATATTTACCTAAAGTAAGAGAATTTTTACTACCATTAAGATTGCAGCAGCATTTAGTAGTTTTATGTAATTATGAACATGCAATAGACATTTGTTTTTATCATTATAAAAGTTAAGAGACTTTTGCTTTTTTTGTTGGTGCCAGTGCTAGGGGTTAACTGAGGCCTGGGCACTGTCCCTTAGCTTTCCCACTCAAGGCTAACAGTCTACACTTGACCCACAGCTCCACTTCTAGCTCTGTGCTGTTAATTGGTGATAAGGATCATGGACTTTCCTACCTGGGCTGGCTTTGAATCATGATCCGCAACTCTTAATAGCTAAGATTACAGGGTGAGCCATAGGAGTCCAGCTAGAAGATTTGGGGTTTTTAACAATTTCTTAAAATGGCATATGAAAAGAGTTCCACTGTTCCTTAAACCTTTTCACTCACAAACTACTTTTCAAGGAAATACGTGCGTATCTTCCTAGTTACCTCAGCTGGGCAATATCATCAGATGAAAACCACAGTTATGGGTAAGACTGTGGCTGTCCAAAATAGGACAGGAGCACATGGTTCAAAATAGGGAACATAGAAAAATTCCCTTGCCTTCATATTACATTCTCTCTCTGGAGACAAATGTGAGTGCCAATTTCAACACCCCACACTACTTGTCTGAGAAGATCACAGAACAGTACCAAATGGGTAATTCCTGGCCACCTATATCTTTCCAGGAAAAATGCCCTGGAGTACACAAGCTTCATTACCATCTTGGCAAAACACCAGCACACACCAGCTGCGTGTGGGACTGCTCAGCCCCCTGCCCAGTGTAGAGGAATAGAAGTCGTCACTCTTCCTCTGCAGGTTTTCATTAACTCTTTTCTAATCTAGAGCATTAATTCTTGGACTTCTGGGAAAACAGAGTTGTCTAATCCTAAAATCTTAAAGGCAAACAACTTTCTTTTCAAATGTACTTCTGGAATCTGTGGGCTTATGAAAGTAACATTCACACCAGATTTGAAATATCCAGTATTTGCACTGGACACATCACTGTTGTGAGTTTCATCTATTACCTGTTATCTGAATGCACCAAATTAGGGGGGGGTCGTGTGGGGGACAGGATGAGAATCTGTTACTTCAGTTAGATTTACAGGGAGTCCTTGTAAACAGGGTGCTAAAAAGTGTGTTGAATTTTTTTTTAACCTTTTGTGACACACAACAGAGCTGTGAAATCAGTGAATTAAATAGTTCCAGTCTCCTGGGCACACATGAGCAACAGCATAAAAATAGACAGCACCCATTCTAACATTACTGTTATGGAGCAGATGGACAGCTTCGGTTTCAGTCTTTTGTCCTTACTTCAGAATGGGCTAGAACTGGGAAACGACTGTAAATTTTCTCAAAAGAGATGAATAGGAAAGCTGTTAACTTTTTTTCTTATTAAAAAAAAAAGGAGCCTGGAAAAATTCCAAATTACACATTTTACAGCTCTTTGACTGCAATTCTTTAGCTTTTGCTGCAAAACATCTGTAGGTGGTTAAGCATTTCCCACCCTCATTCCCCAAAATGGAATATCTCATTCCTGGCAAGACACCCAGTGCCTGCAAAGACATATGTTTACCACACCAGTTCACTGCCATATGTGTGCCATGGTTTCTTCAGAGCATGCTGCATGTGAGTTGACTGGCTTAGGTTAAAAGATTCAGAAAGGAGAAACAAGTCAGAATCAAGAATGGAAAAAGCAATAAAAGATGAGAAAGGAAGAAGTGAAAGGGGAAAAGAATTGCTTGTCATGATACATCTTAAATTAAATTGCCTATTTTGGAGTAAATATTGATGAAACATTCTGCAGTCATATTACAGTAGATTTTTACTACTAGGTAATTTCTAATAATAGCAAATGTCAGATAATCAAGGTACAAAATAGGTGAGCCATGTCATTAAGATATTTTGACATCTAGTCATCTCCAAGTTCATTTCTATGATGAATCGCAGTTATCCAATGAAAATTCATTCATAACAATTTGATTTCCAAGTTTAATTTCATATTGAGAGAAACTTAGCATAATTTGAAAATTTCCAATATAGAATCTCAGATGCAATATAATTTCACTAGCGCTAATCAGTAATATTATCCATAAAAGGAAAATACAGAAGTATTTACATAATACTTTGATTCACTGAAATAATTACAAATTTTGAATAATTCTGCAGAATAATACAAGTTTTTCTTTTTGTAAATAAAAACAAACAAGGAAGTTTTATATTTACTTTTTCAAAAGTTTTTATTCTGCACACTAATATCTCCTAATAAAAATATAAAACATCAATGAGGCAAACTCTTGTATATAAATACTTTCTAAATGTTAATAGGCAAAGATACAAATTATTCTCTGGAGCATGTAGCAATTTTATTTAAAAGCACTTTATTTAAAAGGAAGAATGATGTGGGGTATTCACAAAGTGCAAAAGCCTGTTATAATTATCTGATATGAAACTGGTACTGTTAATAGTCATCCTTGGAACAGTCAAATCACATTATTTATATATTATGAAAATATTTGAGAATTTGTGGAGTATTATGTATTTTAATTTTCCTGCCATTGAGCTATTTAAGTCAATGGGTAGATCTGCATAAAGCTTTGAAATAGTAGACATGTCCTACCAAAAGCAACTCTAATAAGTTCCTATAACGGTTGTGTCTTATCTTTTAAAAAGCTTCTGCTGTTTACTAAGTATTTTAGCCTCTTACTCTCAATCTCATATTACAATTGCATAAAAGACAAAAATAGAGAGGGATGTAGTACTGCTCCAGCATGTTGTAGTGTTGTCATGGATACAGTGTATGGTACATCACTTCCATCAGTAAGTAAACAGGATTCTCAAAGAGCACTTGGTGGACACACTAACCTTGGAATATTGTTGACTGCAGAGAACTTTAAGCAAATGGTTTGTGGTTTAAAATATCACATTAGTAGAAGAAAAGAAAGACAAAATAGGTACCTTTTAAATGTATTCAACATTTTGGAAGAATTTGAAATGATATAATTTCCTTTCTATTTACATTGTTAATAGAAGTTGACATGGTCCAAAAGGAAATATACTCTTTCCCTGACTTATGTAATCCCTCTGTAATCCTTTCTGTTTAATAAAGGTTTTTTAAGGGGAAAAAAGAAGTTGGCATTAGCATGATCAGTTCCTGGTTTCTTTGTGCTAATTATAAATAGTCCTTTAAGGTTTATGGGGGAGGGATTCTTCCAGTACACATTTAGAAGGTTACTTTTTACATCATAGCATTTAATGCTATTTCAGATATTTTACTTTTTTATTGCCTTCCAAACAAACTTTGATAAAGATTCCAGATTACATTCCATTATAATGAAAATGATTTTGTTTGATTGCAACAAATCAGTGTCTTATGATGAAAGGATAATGATTAAAACATTAAACTTATATTTTCAAAGAGAGAAAAATGTGTAGTTTATTCAGACTGGGCTATGAGTTCTCCATATTAAATTTAGCAGGAATAAACCACAATTAAACATTTCAACTCATGTGATAGAGAAAATTCTGATCATGGAGATAGTTTAAACTTTGAACATTTTTACCAAGCCTTGAGAATAATGTACCACTATATCTATGTATGCCTTGTAAAAAAAAATAGCTTCATCTGGAAAGTTTCTCCTCTATTTAGATGTAAGAAGGTCTCAAAGAAAATCAGTTTATATATATTGGTCACTACTGAGTTTGCTTGCTCTTTGTTTGAATGTATGCACAAATGAATATAGCAGTAATTGGAACAGTTACCAGAAAAAAACCTAAAAACTTCATCTAATAAGTTGTATAAACTTTGTTTGAAATAATACATAAAGCCAGACAGTTAAGGAAAAAAGTAACATAACAGATTAAATGAGCAGATTAGATTGAAATAGTATGAAATGAACATACGATATTCAAATTATATGAATTTTGTGCAACTTTATAAATCTAACTATAATTCTCTCAGGAAAGAGTAATTAATCTGGGGGACCAGGGAATGGAATGGGGTTAGTACCCAGAGGAAGGTAGAAACCTACTTGAAACAGATGAAATAAATGAAAAGTTCGTGTCCCAAATTTGGATCTACCAGGAAACTGCATGACAAAACATAGATTCATTTCTAGTTATTGTAAATAATTTTTCTAAATTTAATCTGCCATAGACTGTCACAGGCAGGTCTACGTGAGAACCACTGCATTTCCTTGTGGGGACTATGCTATTTCCATTTTCCCTACTTTCTCAACTATTTACAGAATTGTAAGTATGCAGGGCTCAAAAACTCAAGTTCAGTGTGCAGAGAGTTAATTTAAATTTGATAACAAATGGCTCTGCTTTTGAACTGAATGTAGCCTGGCAACTTCCACTGGGAACCCTTCAGAGGGCCTCAATTATGTATGCAGCTTCTTTGAGAAATAGTTTCACACATCTGACCGAAAGACCACTATGTTGTTGCCATGAAATAAAACTGTACGTGCGCATTGTTTCATTTCACATTTCATTGTGTGCACCCTCTACACACTGCCAGACTCCACGCCCTTCCCCCACTTTGGGCATGCATGGAACACACTCACACCAACTTCTTTACTGCCATTCTGCCCCATTTTTCTAGTAGAGTGAATATATCAGTATAATCATCATATGCATAACAGCTTCCTAATTATTGTATTTGTTATAAAAAAATATTCTTGATTCCAACTACTAAACTGTTCTGGTCAAAATCAGGAGTGAAAAGGCTGGAAGATAAGCAAGGGGTTAAACCACACACCATTTCAATTTTTTTTCAAAATGGCTGCTTTGTCTGTGTGCATACACCAATAGCAAATGTCCTTCTGTTATTGTACAGCCAATTTGATGTGTCAAGTATTCATATGCTAATAACGGTACAGTTTCTCACTTTTTCACAGATAAATGGTAAAGATTGTTACAGACAGTGAAACACAAGAATAAACAGCTTTTATTTCAGACGCGATAAATTACTTTCCATTCAAATAACATGCGACACACGCTGCTGACCATTTTGTTCCTATTCACTGTTAGTTTGCCTTCTGGGTGTGTTTTTTTAGAATAGTTTGAAAATATTTAACAGATATGGACAGAGTTGTTTCTAATGGCTTGATTGCATTAATTTGCTTCCTAGTCATTTCATCACTCAAAGTTCATTTTTATGCTCAGTTATTACAGGGGGAGAAAGTTTGATAGAAAATCTGACACTGTTTCCTTAACATGTTACAATCAAGTCTCTTTAAAGCTTGGTAATGACAATATTTGAAGTGGATATCTTCTTTTCTGGGTTAGCAAGGATTCCATGTAGTAAATAAAATCCCTTCGTAAAAGTATCACCTAAAAAGAGACACTTGAATGAAATGTAATGTGTCAGAACAAAGTGGAATCTCTTTGGTATTTTAAGACATAAATATATCCTTTAAAAAAAACTGAGCTGCTTAAATGTGCTTGATTAAAACATACACTCATTGCTGGGATACACAATGAATACAAAGATATAGGGGTACAGAGAGGGAGTAGAGGTAGAGGAGGAGAAATGTTTCCTTAAAATGTTTGAAAAAGAATGTACCCATGAACATTCATACACTAAGAGAGTAACAAATTTAAAAAATTCTGATTCTTAATCAGTTTTGAAAAAAGTGGTTGTATACTGTTGAGCTATAATTTCTTCTGAGAACACAAGTTAAAACAACTTACAAATAAAACTGATGATTCTTCTAACTCCTTCTTAAGTTGACTTTATTATGCCAAGATGTTTGTCAGAGCTTTACATATAATCATTTTGGGGGTTATATTTAATTTGCTACAATTGTTTCCTATGCTTAGTTTGTTTGCTTTGATAGAAAAGTATACAAAACAAAAATGAAACATAACTCAATTAATTGCTAGGTTGAAGATCACAGTTTTTGAAAGTGGGTCATACAAAGGCCTTTGCTTTGCTTTTTTCCTAATTGCTCAAAATTAAATACAAACACACATTTAAACACACATACACACACACACATACACATACACAAATGCAGACAAATCAAATTACAGGGTTTTTAGGAGCATACCCTTGGTCATATGGAAGTCAGCCTTGAAACATTATGGATTCCAAAAGTAACCATAACATTAGGTCATCAGGGCTGTAGCCCCTTAATAATGTAATCAGCAGACTGTAAATGTTCACATAATTCTAGTACCAAATCTAGTCATTTAAAAGTAGTCCTATAATCTCAGGCCTTCTCTCTGAACTACAAAATGCCAAGGATGAATCTTCCAACATATCATGAAGAATAATGAATGTAAATGGCTAATCTTATATCAAATACTTGTAAAACTATACAAATAAACTAGTAAACATTTTTCTCCTTTATTCTCATTGTTAATCTGATCACTAACAGGTTCAAATATCTATTTTCAATCCTTTTGTACATGTTAACTTTTTTTTCCTACAGGAAGAATCATTAATGGAAGATTAAATACTAATTTTTACTTTATGGGACTCCCATCAAAAAGTGACTGTAAGCTAATTTTTCAAAATTGAAATAAAGTAGGACACCAGGAACTAGTTCACGAATTAATTTAAGATATGATATATGCTACACATGCTGCATTACTCAGATTGTGTTATTAATTTAAACGTTTCTTAAGTAATTATAAAGACTAAATGAAGAACTTTCCAGCCATTGTTTCGTTTCTTCCCCATTTAGGCTTTCTTTATCTGAGTAAACATAATTAGGCCTCTCTCTGAGCTTTGCTTCTTTGTTTTCTCCCTTTTAATTCTTGTCCTCAGTGTAATTAGCACCTTGGACTCAAGCCTGGGTGTACACATGAGGACTTAACTTCCACTGCCTATTGCAGTCTTGCGTCCATCACTTCACCCTCAAGCACCATTTTCAATTGCTTTGGCAACGGCCTTTTCAAGTGCGCAGATTTAAATCATGAACTCAAATTTTATACTATGAACACACAGGTGTATGGCAGACATGCATGGATTGTGTAGAATATGTCTCTCTTATGCAATATTTCATCTTTCTGTTGTACTAATGCCCATGAACTCCAAGTAAACAGATCTGGACTGAGTGGTATGCTACCCTTATAGCCGATTATAACTGAGATTTCAAGGAAAAATGAAAAGAATGGAACACCTGAATGCTGAGGGGCTGTAAAGGGACCAGAGGAAGCAAGGCTTAGAAACAAGCCTTTTGTCTTTTTTTTTTTTTTTTGCTGCAAATGTTATGGGTTCTAAGTATGTAAAATGCCCTGAAACTTATACTGACTAATTTTAAGGAAAGAATGACAGCTTTTTCAAGATGTATGAGAATTATATGTATTGAGTTTTCAAGCTTCCTAGGCACAATTTCCCCAGTTTATTTCTACTGTCTGCCAAAAGTTTTCAGCCTACTGTTTAAGGAGAAAAGTTCAGCACTGAAAGAATGAGCTAAACATGAAGCTATACTTGGGCAAACCCAGTCCTTCAGATTTCCAGTTCGATCTGGAAAATGAGTTTCAAGAACTGAAGATGTGCCTTGAATTGCCTGTGTCTGTAGCTGCCACTGAATAGGAAAACATGTCCTGTTTACTTCTTTTTCTTGTAATCAAATCAACCATGAGGTTGATTTCAGTATAAATATTTTGATACAAATGATACAGTACAAAAATGTTACCCATGTTCAGGTGGTATAAAAATATATTTCTTGCATTTCTGCAGTTAGATTATTTCAGAGAATGGTACAGTGGGATAGTTCAGTCTACTGTTACACCTATAAAAGTAAAGATTGAGACTCAAGGCAATGGCCAACATAAATATAGGAAAATATTATTTACCAGACTCAAATATTTGTGGGTTTGTTTGTTTGTTTTTGCCTATCTTGTTTCTTGATCCTGAGATTTTGCTCATGAATACCACTTGAACAACAGCTCCACTTCTGATTTAGTGTGTGTGTGTGTGTGTGTGTGTGTGTGTGTGTGTGTGTGAGATTAATTGGAGATAAGGCTTTCCTGCCTGGACTGGCTTTGAACCCCAGTCCTCACATTGCAGCCTGCTGAGTAGTCAGGACTATAGGCCACTGGTACCTGGCAATATTTGAGTACTTTCAGTAAGAAATCTACTTCACTTTTATATAGAAATTTATTGAACTTTTCCCACAGGTTCTCTGTTACTAAATAATGTGAAATTGTAGGTGTGTAAATACAAATTATGGCCCTAATAAATGAGCTGCAATGTGAATCTAAGTCCATGATATTAGGATAAGAAAATATCATCATTAAGGGCAAATCTACTATGTTACATAAAATGAAGAATGGAGGCACTATTTGAAAAAGCAAGCACCAAATAATTACTCTTGTGATATGCATCGGGGCTCAAGTTATCAAGGATAAAGGTCTTAATTATTCACTTTATTTGTAGAATTCCAATCTGAAAGGTTGTATTCAAATTGAATCACTAGCAATCTGAGGGTCATTAAACCTGGCAAACACAACAGTTAACAAGCTTGCAGACTGGTATGTTTGGCACCCATGTTGGGAATAACAACAACAACAACAACAACATCAAATCTCTGCATCTCATAGGCCTAGGAGCAAAATACCTGGTTTCTGTGTCTGTCACACAATGTTCACCATTCAGAAAAGCTGAGGGTGGTGGTGATTTGGACTGTAAAATGAAAGTCATGTTTTTTCTTCTATTCAGTCAGAGGAATGATGAGTACCATGAGTCAACAACAAGCACAGCTAAAAAGGAGAGCAAGACTAATGAAAAGAGGGAAGAGAACTTACTTTTCTGATTGCTCCCACATTGAGGCACCACCCTGGACAGCTCATTAGGGTCCTCAGAAGAATACAAAGAGTCTTTTAACTAAAGCTTCCTTGTTCCAAGAGTGTATTCATCACCTCTTGCCTATCCAGGATAGGAGGGCTTTCTCATTGGAGTTTGAATGAAGCAACCTGTAATTATTTGTAAAGAGATGTTGTTAAACATATTTGTAACCTCAAAGACGTCTTCATTCACGGGAATAGGGACAATCTGTAGAAGAACAGAATTTTCCCAAGGCTACCATTTCTATTTAGTGTGCTAGCACCTTTGTAACCTATTAGACAGGACATTGTGGGAAGAGCCTGGAGAGACTTCCCCATTTACAAGAGAGCAAGCACAAGAATCTAAAGGATGTCATAAAAAGGAAAAAGAATAAAAGTATCTCATATACTTAATGGAGCAGGCCTCTAACTAAGCAATAATTACAACTTTGCCCACAATTGTATCTGAGGGGAAGTCAGCAACTGGAGTACTGATGTTTGCAAACAGAAGTTACTCTCAAATAGAAGGGCAGCCCAGAAACATGAGGCAGAGAATCTCTCATTGCATTATAGTCCATTCAGTGAGGTTAATATTCACCTGTGTCTTTGGTGTGCTGCTTTCTTCTTTGAAGTCTGAAGGCGAAAAGCCGCATTAAATTTGAATTTGTTGCTGCACGTTTGTGTGAGTGATGGTGACAAATCCTATTCTGATTAATGCTTAGACAACTTCAATAAACTGATTAGACTTGATATATCCAAATGTTTATTAAAATATTGGTAGTGAGCTAATAATACTAGCAATGTAAATGTGAATGTCTTGCTATTGAAGGAAATTTGTGACTGGTTTTGGTTGTTTTATATTGTTTTTTGTTTATGAGACTGAGTCTCAAATGTGATCTTCCAGTCTTAGCCTCTCAAGTGCTGGGTCATAGGTCTACACCACGATTCCACATGAGAATTTTAATTTAAAGCTCATAGATTTAAGGAATCATTTAAATTTGAAAGAGCACAAGTAAATTTCCATTGGAAAGCTCTATGTTTAGTCTTTTGAAGAACCTCCATACTCCGTTCCATAGTAGTTGAATGAGTTTACATTCCCACCAAGAGTGTTATAGAGTTCCCTTTTAATCACATCCTCACGGCATCTGTTATTGTTAGTTTTGGTATAATGGCCATTCTAACTGGGATGAGGTAGAATCTCAATGTTGTTTTGATTTGTATTTCTTTTATGGGCAGAGATGTTGAACATTTCTTCTTCTGAGAAATCTTTCTTTAAGCCTTTAGTTCATTTATTCATTGGGTATTGGGTTTTTTTTGAGCACTTGTTTTTTTTTGGGGGGGGTAATTTTTTGAACTTTAAGTATATTTTAGATATGAGCCCCTTGTCTGATACATAGCTAATAAAAATATTCTCCCATTCTGTGGGCTTTCTATTTAACTTGCTAACTATGTCTATGAGGTATATTATATTAAATAGGTAGGTTTCATTAAGTAGCCCATGAAGAGAACACCACGTAGTATCCAGGCAGGAAAAGAAGTTTATTCACAAAACTGCTGCCCCAGCTGTGCATGGTGAAGAGGCATGGCAGAAAGGGTTGACCCACCCCCAGGCCAGGACTTATCTAGCCCAAGGATGGGAAGAGGTGTGGCCAGGTGGAGGAAAGGTGTGGCCACACTGAATCTGGATGTGACCTCAGGGCTTGGGACTCTTCTAAGGTCAGATGGGAGGTGTGACCGGAGGTGGCCCAGGATGTGACTTAGAAGGAGGAGGAGGCAACTGCTTCCAGGTATGCCAATTACCTAGGTAACACAGATACTGGGAGGGAGGGAGGTGTCTGCACAGGGCCTACATGGATAGGGCAGACCTTACATTGTTCTTTGCCATGCAGAAACTCTTCAGTTTGATACAGTCCCATTTATCCAGTCTTTCTTTGATTTGTTGTGATTCTGGATCTTACTTAGGAAATTTCAAACCATGCATAGGAACCCTAGTCTTTCTCTTATCCTAACTGTAATATTTTCATGGTATCTGGCCTTACATTGAGCTTTTCTATTGCCCACCAATTCCACTCTTGGCCTTTTATCCAATAGACCACAAACAAGGCCACACTAATGCTACAGGCACAACCAAGTTTATTGAAGCATTGTTTACAATAGCCAAGATATAGAATCAAACCAGATGCCCCTCAGTGGATAAATGGATCAAGAAAATGTGGTATATTTATGGAAGTCTACTCTTCCATCAGAAAAAATGATATTGTTCCATTAGTAACAAAATAGAAAGACATGGAAGAAAATGATATTAAGTGAAATAAGCCAGACCCAAAGAAACATAGGTTACATGGTTTTTCCTCACTTATTGTAACTGGAATGTGCCTATAAATCTGCAAGTAAACACACTGGATGGTAAAAGACCAACACACATACACTTGAATATGATACATTTTACAGGATTCTAGACATTTCATATAGTGAAACCAAAGGAGGATATTCTTAGGAGAGGACCACAAAGGCTCAATAGCTATGTGCATATGATCAGATAAAATGATATTTGTTTTTATTATTTTGTTTTTGTTTTCATCTTTCTCCTCTGTTGCTCTTTTTCTTTTCTGTACTTTTGTGTGTAAGTTTATGTGTTTGGGGGAGGATAAAGGGGGAGCACAGAAATGGTGAGACAAAAGGTGAGCAAATGATACTCACTAGACACTTGAAAATGAACTATACAACTTGTGGTAGGGTTGTAGGGAGGGAGAAAACAAGGGAAGAGGTGACACTGTTCAAAAAGAAATGTACTCATTCTCTAACTATGTAACTGTAACCACAATAACAATTTAAAAATAAATAAGTAATTAAATAATAAAACAAAGAAACACAATTTCCAGCTGGCCTGTTTTCTAGCTTGGTGGGGAGAAAAACTAGAGACCCTTAAAATAACAATAAAATAATGAAATTCTGTGGTTAGACTCAGAATTGCCATGTTATGTTATGAACATGTGAAAGAGGAACATTCCAACTGGTAAGAGATACTTTTCTCAGTGACCTCAACCTCCATCCCGGGAGAAAGGAAAGCATATTCTTAATTATCTCACATCACACAAACAGTGCCACGATCCTCATGCACTGCTTTCTAAAGCACATACTGAGAGAGAGAGAGAGAGAGAGAGACTGACAGATAGACAGACAGACACACGGAGGGAGAGAGAGAGAGAGAGAGAAAGAGAGAGAGAGAGAATAGGATCACAGGAGGAGGGACCACAAACACAGGGTTCCATTTTTGTAGGAGAAGGAAAAATTCTTATCCCTTGCTAAAATGACAAAGCAGTTCAAGATAATTGAAAGCTGGGCGCCAGTGGCTCATGCCTGTAATTCTAGCTACTCAGGAGACTGAAATCTGAGGATTGGAGTTCAACCGGGCAGGAAATTCTGTGAGATTCTTATCTCCAATAAACCACTAGAAAACCGGAAGTGGTGCTGTGGCTCATGTGGTAGAGTACTTGCCTTGAGCTGAAGAGCTGAGAGACAGTGCCCAGGCCCAGAGCTCAAGCCCCACGACCACAAAAAAAAAAAAAAAAGATAATTGATTATCTCAAGTTGGTTTTTTTTTTTCCCCATTACAATCAGTTCTAAGATTAGTGCAAGATATTTTGAATACCCAATATTCTACAGTTTATTTTTAATATAATCACTTTGGGGTGATTTTCCTAACTAATCCTAATGACTGATGAGAATAGTAAAGAAATGTCTTTTTGAAGCTGGAAACATGTATACTTTGGAAGTGAATTCTTATTAAGAATACATTCAAATAAAAAAGCAGTATAACAGGCAAGGTCTCCTAAATAAAAGAGCTTTCCTATAGCTATCTAATTTAGGAACAACATTGTTAACAGTGTTGACATTTAAGTGGCTGTAGATAAAGTTATGCAAAGAACATTCCCTTACAATAAATGTGAAAAATCTACAACTTTTCTTAGTATTCAAGTTAGCAGAATGTAAGTGTGCTTGTTCCATCATGAAAAGGCTGAAGCAATTTTCTAAGTGGAAAGTTTACTTGATAATGTGACCCAGAGGGCCTTTTAGTCTTCACTTCACTGGGAATGCAATAGAAATAGAAGGTTTAGAATGTCTTGGTCTACTTCTCTGAGCTCTATATCTGACACAAAAGTCACTGATCCAAGTTCACACTTTTCTCCATCCTCAAGATTGCAATCCTAGTGTGCTACAACCCTAACTTAGTTGGCTGCCCTATCAGAATAACACTTGTCTATACCCAGTCTGGGCTACAATGCATCCCAAAGAGTATCCATGATGCTCCTTCAACTCTCCTATAGCACTAAAAAGAAAACTCAAATCCTATTTCCTTTCTGACATTGTTGTATCTGGGCTACAATGCATCCCAAAGAGTATCCATGATGCTCCTCAACTCTCCTATAGCACTAAAAAGAAAACTCAAATCCTATTTCCTTTCTGACATTGTTGAATTTCAGTTGTTTGGTTGAAAAATACAATTCATTTTAAATTAATTTTTACAAGATCTCACTCTAACCTTCTATTTATTACTGTCATCATACTCAAAGGTTGAGTTTTAACAAGCCATATCCAAACTATTGATAAGAATTTTTCTTTCCTTTTTTTTTTTCAGACGTGGGACTTGAACTCTGGGCACTGTCTCTCAGATCTTCAGCTCAAGGCTAGCGCTCTATCACTTGAGCCACAAAACCACTTCCGGTTTTCTAGTGGTTTATTGGAAATAAGAGTCTCACAGACTTTCCTGCCGGGGCTGGCTTTGAACTACAATCCTCAGATCTCAGCCCCTTGAGTAGCTAAGATTACAGGCCTGAGCTACCAGCGCTCAGCAAGTTTTCTCTTTTTATATTCTATTCAACTCTGAAACCCCATCAGCAAGTGGATATCCCAGAAATTTTCAAATTGGTAACTCTTTTGCCTAAATTACTCAATGTCTTTCTACTTCTTTCTTAGCCTAGAAAGTAATGGCTCCAGTAAGTTACTTATTTTCTATTTCTTCTCACCATCAAAACCTGATAATAATTTACAATGCCTGCTTTTTCTCTGAAAACATCTGGGCACACCTAGGTCTCCTATATGTGGCCCATACTCTCTCTTCTTTGACTTCAAATCTCACTAAATATGTGCTCCCTGACCCAAAGTACCACTTCTAGAAGCCTAGAATTCTATAATTATTTTAAACAATGACACTTTTGTACAATGAAGCAGCTCTATACCTGCCAATATAAATGGACATAGGCAGAACAATATATGGTATAGCACAATCTCATGCATTGACAAAATAGCTGAACATGAATAACTTCATATATATGTGTATAAATATTCAGATAAAGGAAAAATTATTTTAGTGTCAGTAATTTATTTCTGGGTAGGAGAGTACAAGTTTTTGGTAAAGGAGACTTTTCTTGTGTATTTTACTGTTATTTCCATAAAAAGAATATTTTCCTCTGGAAGAAAAATCTCAATGGAGTGCCAATTCTTCCATCAATATTTTCTTGATTAAGTCAGTCTGGTGTGTCTTCAGTCTGACTTCATATCTAGCTTCCTCAGGGCATGGACCTTGCAATTCAAGAGATCACCTTGCAGGGGGCTTCATGTACAGGATTTAATCAATATTTCCAATTTTTTCATTTTAATTACAAGAAAACATTTTATACTATTACTGAAAATACCAGAGTCCCTAAAAGTAATATAAAATAGAAATTTCTGAGTCAAATCACATATTTACATAAAGTAGAGCTTCCTGATTAAAGGAAGCTTGTAAGGACTACTTAAAAATTTAGACCATAATATTAATAATAATTGACAGATAAGTTTGGTTTGCTAGAAATCTAAATACTAACGAATACGTTTTTAAAAATATTATGTCACGATTTGGAGTATCCAAGAACTTCATGATTTGATTAAATTTGTGAGTTAAGCAATCACTGTATAGTGTTTATTTACAAGATAAATGTGAAAGATTACAGATCTAAAATAAACTTAATGCTCCTAAAACTTTTAATGATTGCAAAACATTATCTAAACCAGCCTTTCTAAAAGTTCTTTAGGACAGCTAATAAATAGGATTCTCTTTTTAGAGATTAAACTCCACAGGTAAGGAATTTCATGTGTCCTGGTGCATAATAGAGGCTGTTTTGTAAATGGGAAGACATGGGAGTGGGGAAGAATTTCACATATTCATTAACCTATTGATTTTCCACACTGAAAAGCAGTTGTTCCTCTTTATTATTTTACAGAAAGCAGTAAGAATCTGGCAAACCTGTTCATAATCACTAAACTGGTAGGAGAATATTATAGAATTATAAATATCAATTCACTCAACTCCAGAATTTCTGGTCTTTCCCTTCTTCTTCGAACATGCATCCCATTAGACTGTGATAGCACATACTGTGACTAGGAATAAAAATATTTTTAATCAGTGTGTGTTTTATATGTCAGGCCCTGTCAGTTATCTTGATGGTAATATTTTAAAGTAGTTTTATTTAGAATGAGACTCTTTAATTACACTTAATATGTGGCAGACACTGCCTTAGAAGATGTGTATAAAAGTTTGAAATTCTCTACAGATGACAAAACAGAGGACAATTAAATAAATTGTCCAATCATGCCACAATAAGTGGAAGACAGGATTAGAAACCAGGGTTTTTAGAATGTAGAAAAATAATTCACACAAATTCTCTTTCTAACTTTAATTGTGGCCCAAACGCAGAATTTATATCTACTCCATAACTTTTCTTATAATTCTTGTGTGCCATTATATTTCTCTCAAGAAAAATTCCATGATTCTCTCATACATTATGAATCTGTGAGGCTTTAACTTCCCATTAATACAGTTTGGAAGCTAATAGATTTTCAATTATCAGATTTTCTTTTCCTCTTCACCATTTGAGACTTTTTAGATATTCTATTATTATTCCTTATTGGCTGTACTTTCTACATAAAATTTCAATTAGGTTGTCATTTGATTTTTTTATACTTCTATATTAGATATAAAAAAGGAACATAATGGCCAGGAACCAGTAGTTTACACCTGTAATCCTAGCTACTCAAGAGGCTAAGAGCTGAGGATCATGGTTCAAAGCCAGCCCAAGCAGAAAAGTTTCAAGAGATTCTTATATTTAATTAACCACTCAGAAACCAGAAGTGGAGCTGTGGCTTGAAGTGGTAGAGTGCTAGCCTTGAGTGAAAAAGTTCAGGGACAGTACCCAGGCCTTGGGTTCGAGCGGCACAACCAACAAAAATTAAAATAAAAATAAAAAAAATGAACGTCACTAGATAACCATTCTGAGTCCAAAATCTTTTCATTAAAGGGTCTTACATATAAAGGGGATAATTATTCTTTTTTGAGGGGTGTAACTTCTTTGGTACACAGTTTAAATATGAGAAGCTCAAATTAGTTTGGGTGTATCTGTCTCTAGTAAGATACATTATCATTGTTATCTCCGTGACAGGATCACACTTTACACATAGTTCCCAAATAACCAGAAAATATTTGTGCCAATCTGAAGAGAAATAAGACACATTGTGTTAATCAGATCTCTTTTACTGTGAAAAAACACCTTAGGGAAAAACCATTTAAGGATGAAAAAATTGCCTTGGGTTCCAATTTAACATTTCCACCTCAGGTTAGCTAACTTTATTGTTTTAGGCCTGAAATGAAGTAGAATATCCCAGTGAAAGGAGTATATGGAGACTGTTTTCCTAGGTAGCAAGGATGCTAAAAGGGAACGGTACCTCTTGTGCAGTCATGTCATATTTTTAAAGTCTAGATTCTGCATATGAACAAAATGTGTCAGTTTTGTTTTTCTAAATTTGACTTATATCAATATTATTTCTAGTCCCATCAATTTTCTTGCAAATGACACAATTTCATTAGTATTTATTCAGCCTTAAAGAACAAAGAAGATGATTTGAAATTCTGAGTTTTTTGTTTATTAATAAAATTAGTGTTAGCTTCTACCTACATGAAAGTACAGGAATCCAGCTTGAACCTGGGCTCAAACTTGTTATTCTAGCTACTAAGGAGGCTGAAAGCTTAGGATCGTAGTTCAAAGCCATTCTGGACAGTTACGTCCATGAGACTCTAATCTCAACTAAGCTACTCCCCCCAAAAAGCTGAAAGTGGAGCTGTAGCTCAAGTGGTAGGCACTAATCTTGAGAGCCTTGAGTAAAAGAAGCTCAGGGACAGTACCCTGGCCCTAAGTTCAAGCCCCATGACAGGTATACACACAGACACAGATACACAAACACATAGACACACACAGAAAACTTTAACACTGTAAAATGCAAAATGTACAATTTTCTCTCTCTTTCTCTGCCTCTCTCTGTCTCTGTCTCTCTGTCTATGTCTCTCTGTCTATGTCTCTCTGTCTCTCTGTCTCTTTGTCTGTCTGTCTGTCTGTCTGTCTGTCTCTCTCTCTCTCTCTCTCTCTCACACACACACACACACACACACAGAGGAAACTTTAATGCTATAAAATGTACCAGTCTTCCTCAGATAGAATACCATGGCACAATTTTACTTATGTTTTTCTTCTACATGCCAAGATATAAATAAATGTAACAAACAATGGGGATCAAAATGGTAATTTTTTAATCCAGGAAATTAAAATCCAGGAGTAGATAGATTCATTGTTGAATTCTATAAGACCTACGAGCTAACATCAGTGTTTTCTCAAACTTGTTCTCAAACAACTCATTAAAAAGATCAAGTTGGCTTTATTTCAGCAATAACAATGTTTCTACATATGCAACTCAATAAATGTAAACAGCATATACATAAAAGTGAGGCCAGGCACCAGTGGCTCATGCCTGTAATCCTAGCCACTCTTAACTATGGCTTAAGCGATTGAGTGATAGCCTTAAGCAAAAGAAGGTCAACCATAGAGCCCACTCCCTGAGTTCAAGCCTCAATACAAGCAAAAAAATAAATAAATAAATAAGGACAAAAATTACGTCATCTCAATAGAGGCAGAAGAAGCCTTCAAAGAAATCTAACATTCGTCATGATAAAAGTTCATACTTCAACATAATAGAGGTTATATATGATAGAGGTTATATATGATAGAGGTTATATATGATAGATCTAAAACTAATGTGATACTAAATGGGAAAATACTAAAATTGTTTCATCAAAAATTAGGAACAAGACAAAGGTGTTTACTTTCTCCACCCTTATTCAATATAGTGCTTTGAAATCTTAGCGAGGAGAATAAGACAAGAAAAAAAATTTTTAAAGAGTAAAAAAGGAAGACATCAGAATATCTCTATTTGCAGAAAACATGATACTGTAGTCAAAAGATCCTAAAGATTTTTCTAGAAGTCTTATTTCTCATATGCACTTTCAGTGAAATAATAGTATACTACTTGGTTTAAGTTTTAGGCTTCATTTTAATTATCTATACATCTACATACAGCTCCTATACTTCTCCATGTGCTTGCCAAATGAATGATTTAAATAAAATAATAAAGTTTAAAGAATGATGATCTGCAGTGAATACTATTAAAAGTAGAAACCACCTCATTCAAAAGTAGCTCTCACTTTCTTTACCTGGAGGCTGCTTGCATTCTGCACATCATTCAGAGGCCTTTATCCTTGTATCAGTAGTCATGCCCAAGCAGTGTTATTTTATGAAACCATTTATTCCACTATTTGGAATCTTCAGTATTTTCTCCATTCTCTGGATTGAGGTCTGTTTCATCCTCAGATGATGATGATTCTTCTTCCTCCTCCTCCTCCTCCTCCTCCTCTTCCTCCTCCTCCTCCTCCTTCTTCTTCTCCTCCTCCTCCTCCTCATCATCATCATCCTTCTCCTCCTCCTCCTCCTCTTTCTTCTTGTTGTTGTTGTTATTATTATTATATAGGTGTTCAAAGGAGTTGCCATTTAACAAAGCAGTTTTTTACTACAATGCATCTTGATTAATGTCACTCTATTCAATATTCCACCCATCCCTCTCAACTGACCCTTTCCCTCACTTTTCTTAATTTTGTAGGGTATACATTGAATTCTTGACTTCATTCTCCCTTCCTCGTAAGTGCACATTTCCTGGTGTTTATTTTGTTGAACTTCAACTTTGCCTTTCTCAGGAATTACACTATTTGAGTTCTCCCTTGAATCAACCATATTTCAGTTAATACATTTGTATACTTATGTACTTACTTAGATGTTTATAAACATCCACATCTGAGGGGAAACTTACAACTTTTGTTTCTTTGTGCCTGAATTATTTCACTTAACATAATTTTTTCCAGATCCTTCCATTTCTTTGCAAATGATACAATATCATTCTTTTTTATGTTTTTTTATTGTGAAAATACTGTACAGAGAGGTTACAATTACATGAGCAAGGTAATGAGTACATTTCTTATCAAGCATTGTTCCCTCCTCCTTTGTTTTTCCCCCTACTATCCCTGCCCTCCCATCTCCACAACTACAACCCCCCACATCAAAGTTGTAAAGTTCGTTTTTCAACATAGCATCTTCTATATCTCGTTGTTGCAATGCAATATCATTCTTTCTAATGAATCCAATTCCATTGTATATGTACGTATTGCATTTTATTTATTTATTTATTTATTTTGCCAGTCATGGGGCCAGAACTCTGGGCCTGGGCGCTGTCTCACAGCACTTCAGCTCAAAGCTAGCACTCTACTATTTGAGCCACAGCACCACTTCCAGCTTTTTCTGTTTATGTGGTGCTGAGGAATCGAACCCAGGGCCTCATGCATGCAAGGCAACCACTCTACCACTGAGCCACCTTCCCAGCCCCTGGAATTGCATTTTCTTCATCCATTCATCCATTGAGGGGCATCCATCTCATTACTGAATGCTTCTGTTCTGTGAGTGAGAACAGCTGCTTTTGTTTGAATCTTACACGCTTCCATCTTCTCCTAGCGAGGTGACTAGCTAAATTATTGATTATTGTTAATTAGTTTACTATTTTTTTAGTGTTTTATTCAATTATTTTACTGTTGTTAATTAGTAAATTAGCAGCATCTAGTTCAATAAATATATTTTGTTGTTACGATAAATATATTTTGTAAAGTGCCTAACATAGTAGCTAGAACCTACTAAGGATCAGTTAATGTTATTATATAATATACATAGCAATAATTTTACTTTGTTTGCCTCTGTTTCTCTATTAGATTATGAACCTTATTTTCTCCAACTGTCTATTTTTTCATCTCTATCCTTTGGGATTTGTTTAAATTCCAGATATCTCAATATATGTTGTATTGCCCTTACCAAGCCCAAAAGATTGTGAATTACAGTAGATATTTCACCACTCCTCTGGGCTCCTCACCTCCCCTAACCTAGCACTGACACTATTCTGTGAAGCTCTTAAATAACCCCTGTTTAACTGATACAGCAGATTAACTGACTGTCTTTGTGAGTTCTTCTAGAAGGCAAGGCCTGAGGCAGAGATTAAAGTGCTGACACTAGGGACTTGTAAGCTCAGGGTAATAAAGATGAGGAGAAAGAAAGAGGGGAAGCAATAAAAGACAGGGAGGAATGCTAGTCTTTGTGGGATAGCAACCTCTTCTAGAGATAAGAACAATTCCCTGGGCATCCATGTTTACTCAGCACAAAGGGATTTCTCCTAACAGGCTGAAAGAGAAACTCACCTTGATGTCCATGCACAAAGAAACAAGGAGAGACTCTTCTTACCTATCTTTCCTGTCTTTCATTTCCTTTTGGCCATGACTATACACAAGTTGTCTTCTTAGCACTTCAATAGCCTCTCCTGCCCTCTTGGGAGTTATTCAGGAAGCCCCATTCCATGCCTGTAATTGGACACTGCATTCAGTTAGGAAGTGGAAAAGTGACTTGGTATGAGGAGATGCTGCCCCACAGAGAAGGAGACATGGCATGTAGAGAGTCTGACACAATGTTTGTGTCCCAAACATTGATTGTCTAGGCCACCATGTGAAAGACTCAACACCTATCATCAAAAGGTGATTTCTATAACTTTCTATAACTTTCTAGTCTTCTACTCTCACCTGGTGAAAGTATGTATGTATATTTCTAAATCATTTCTACCATTTGTACTTTTTTAATTTTTAAAATTTTACTGTAAAGGTGATGTACAGAGGGATTATAGTTACATAAATCAGGTAATGAGTACATTTCCTTTTCAACAGTGTCACCCCCTCCTTCATTCTCTCTCAGTATAGTTCATTTCCAACATAGTGTCTAGTGAGTATCACTGCTGAATTGGTTCATCCTTTCCATTTGTCCTACATTTGAATGCATTAAATTTAATTAATACATAAAAAATTTTATAGTACTAAGATTTTTAAAAATGATACTGAACAACCTGAGGAGTTTGCAGTCCATGTTTCACCTCACCTCTGAATTCTTCTTTGTGTGATTTATTTTTTAATTTAATTTTATTGTAAAGATGCTGTACAGAAGGGTTACAGTTATGAGAGTAAGGTCATGAGTACATTTCTTGTCAAGCATTGTTCCCCCCTCCTTTGTTTTTTTTCCTACTGTCCCTTCATTTCCTACCTCTCCCACTCTGCCCCTCCGCCCCACTTCCCTCCTTCTCCCCCCCACCCCCGCAAGTTGTAAATTTCATTTCCAACATAGTGTCTTGTGAGTCTCATTGTTACAATGGGTCATCCTGTGTCCTTGTTTCAGCATTTTGTTATTCCTCTTCTCTCCAGATTTGATAAATGTATATACAAAATGCAAGGTACCAAAATCAAATACAGTGACAACAGGGATATACCATAGGAAGAAGAACATACAAAAGAAACCAAAAAAAAAAAATCACATAGTACATTAAAAACAACAGCAAAGAAAATCTGGACAATGAGTCCATCTTCCAAGAAAAGTCCTGGCTAACAGCAATAACACTGCTAATTATATTTACTTACTTATTATAAATTAAAAGGAATTGTAGAGTTGCATAAATATCTGTGTTTTAAAACTTCTTTCTCTTATCAACTTTTCTGATTGAGGTCATTGAACAGTCCTGATTATACCATGGTGCCAAACAACTCGGTGAACAACATAACAAATATTTATTGCTTGCAACCCAAAGTCTGAAGGCCTTGAATGTTCTACTGTCAAGATAACCACTTGAAGGACTTACTGACTGAAGCACTTTCATGCTGAAGGAAAAAGAAAACCATGGAGGCTCTAATGCAACCTAGAATTGGTGGGCTTCATCTCTGTACACTAGCCAAAGTAAGTCCCCTAATGACATACACCGAATACAAGGAGATGCAGAAATGTTACTCCTTCACGTGTCAGCAGGAAAGGAACAATAAAGCAGGGATGTAGAATATGAAGATCTCATATCAATTAGGGGAGAGAAGTTATGTTGGAAAAATATACCAAATTTTCTTTAAATAAGTAAAATATAAATTTAAAGTGTATAAGTTAGTGATCATATTTTAAAATTTCTGGGAGCTCACAAGCAATTAAATAAAACAAAGAAGACAAGTAATATTGAACTCATGAGCTGCCCAAATCCAATTCCACCTAAATAACTTATTCTGTCATTAAAACATAAGTACATTCTTTTAGTCAAACATTCTTCTTATATACATCTAGTATAATATTATTAATATATTAGAGCCCACATACCAAAACAAAACAACTATTATCAGTCGGCTGTCAATAAAACAATATTTAACTGTTTTTGTTTTTTTGTTGGTCATGGGGCTTGAACTCTGGGTCTGGGCACTGTCCCTCAGCTCTTCAGCTCAAGGCAAGTGCACTACCACTTGAGCCACAGTGCCACTTCAGGTTTTCTGAATGGTTTATTGGAGATAAATGTCTCACAGACTTTCCTGCCCTGGCTGGCTTTCAACTGTAATCCTCAGATCTCAGCCTCCTGAGTAGTTAGGATTACAGGCATGAGCCACCACGCTCGGCTTTATTTAACTGTATGTTAAGTTCAATGAAAATATTTTAGATTTGAAAATGATTAAAAATTCATTTATGAAAACTTATATTTTTTCTTTCCTTTCTTTTTTTTTCTTTTTTGGGGTCCGGTCGTGGGGCCTGAACTCTGGGCCTGGGCGTCACTTCCAGCTTTTTCTTTTTGCTTATGTGGTGCTGAGGAATCGAACCCAGAGCCTCAGGCATGCAAAGCAAGCACTCTACGACTGAGTCACCTTCCCAGCCCTTTTTCTTTCCTTTCTTAAACCAACCTCATAGTTAACATAGTTATCAATATTCACTGAGTACTGGGATTATAGGCAAGTACCACCTACCACCATGCTTGGCTAAATGTGATTCATTCTTTCCTTTTCTCCTTTCTTTCTTTCCCCTCTCCCTTACTTCCCTTCCTTCACTGTCTTTCTCTGTGACTCTCTTTGTGACTCTGTCTCTGTCTCTTTCTTTCTGCCTTTCTCTCTCTTCTTTCTTTTCATATTTTATCCACTGCTGGGGATTGACCTGAGGCTCTAATTTTTATAAGCTAGGCAGGTACTTTACCATTAAACTACATACTCAACCCATTAACTTAAAATATTTAACTTAATTTTTGAATATTAACAGAATTGTTATTTGATATACTTAATTATGCTTTTAAGTTGTATTTCGACTTTCATGTCATTCATTTCTAAATTTCTTTTCCATGCTCTTGGGAATGTGGCTATGGTAGAGTGCTTTCCTAGCGTGCATGCAGCCCTGGGTTCCATTCCTCAGTACCACATAAACAGAAAAAGCTGAAAGTGGCAGTGTGGCATAAATGGAAGAGTGCTAGCCTTGAGCAAAAGAAGCTCAGAAACAGTGTCCCGGCCCTGAGTTCAAGCTCCAGGACTGGCAAAACAAATTAATGTATGTATGTATCATGGTTCATCTTGTACCCATATAATGTTCTGCAAATGAATAGTACTATATATGTATTTACTTACTTTTTGACTTCATATTTCTTATCCCAAGCCTAATTTCACTGATTTGAAGCTATTTAAAATTAGCAGCAAATCCAGTTTAATAAGAAACAGGGTCATAAAGGAAGCCAGGGAATGAGAACCGGGTAACTTTTCTGGTCATTTTATTATTAATAAAATGTCTTTCTTAGCTAATGGATGTCTTCTTCAGTAAAAGTAGTAATACTTCCAAATTATCATTTTATCTTTAGAAAGGATAATAAATAGAATTTTGTGTAACTCTTTTACTAATTAGTGTACCCTTCATTTCTCTTATGATATGAAATAAGTTATTAGTGGAAAGTTATATAAGCCAAATTTTGTGTGTGTGCTAGTCCTGGGGTTTGAACTTGGGACCTGGGAGCTGTCTCTGAGTTTCTTTTTGCTCAAAGCTAACACTCTACCACAAGAACCACAGCTCCAGTTCCAGCTTTTTTGTAGTTTATTGGAGGTAAGAGCCTCTCACCAGAGCTGGTTTCAAACCATAATCCTCAGATCTCAGACTCATGAGTATCTAGGATTATAGGTGTGAGCCACCAGTGCCCCTGACTAAGCTAATTATTGTAGTTTTAAAAATATCAAATTGAAAATGTAAGGAGATGAAGTTCACTGAGAATACTAAAAGTAGACCAACCACCTTTTGCTTTTCCTTCAATCAATAACCCAGTGTGTTATGGAAGTGGAGGAATGCTGGACAGAAAAAGGAATGTGTGGTTGAACAGAACTCCTCAGGTGATTCTGATTGCAGCTTTTCACCAAAGGCTGTGAGACAACTTACAATATTTAGGGAGAACCTAGCTTGGTCCTTGTGAGTCCTATCACGAAGTGAAGCATGCTTTCAAACTCAGCCTCAATATTTCTGTGTGATAAGCCCTTTGCTTCACAGTGTCATTTTAAAGGTTTAATAAACTAATAGCAAGCTCTATTCAAAATAATCAGCAATTTAGTTGGACACTGGTGGCTCAGGCCTGTAATCCTGTCTACTCAAGAGGCTGAGATCTGAGGATAACAGTTCAAAGCCAGCCTAGACAGGAAAGTCTGTGGTTCTTATCTCTAATTAACCACCAGAAAACTGGAAGTGGCACTGTGGCTCAAGTGATAGAGCACTAGCCTTGAGCTGAAGAGCTGAGGGACAGTGCCCAGACCCAGAGTTCAAGCCCCATGATTGACCAAAATAATAATCAACAATTAGATTTGATATCTAAGCTAGGCATAATGGGGCATACATGAAAGACAGGAAGATCACAAGTTGGAAGTTAGCGCTTTCCTAGCATGTGTGTTCATTCCCCAGTAAGCATACACACACACACACACACACACACACACACACACCAATACTTGAAATAAACAATCACAAATGCCTACTTTGTTTAGTACTTAAAATTAGATTTATATGTTTACTAATTAATGTCCATTAAATAGAATGTTCAAACCATGTGCATCTACTGGTAGAAAATAAAGAAAGCAGAAATAACAAATGCTTCTCTTTTTCATTTTCTCTGTATCTCCTTAACTTACTTATTTCTTTCTTTTCTTCCTTTTTTTCTTTTGTACAGGGTCTACTATGTATAGCCAAGCTGACATGGAATTTGAACTATCTGCCTCAGCCTCCCAAATACTGGGAGTATAAATATACACCAGCGTACCTAATTTAAAATGTATTCCTTATCGTGAATTTTAAGAAGTCCATAAAAATGCTCCTCTAGAGAAAGTTCAAATAAACCTAGTACAATATTGTATCAAATTGAATAATTTTTTGTCTCACCTTGTCTTTAACTGAGCATGATAAAATATTTGGCCATCTGTCCAACCAAGTTTTTCTTTAGTAGTTATATTATTATATGTCTATTAGAAAGATTTTTACAAAGTCAGTATTTGAAGAAAAGCAAATATACAGGCTATTTGTCGCAAAGCAATTTTCAGTACACCCAAGTTAGATGCTTTACAGAAGTATGATGAAGTGACCTATACAACACATAGTTACTGAGGGGATGGTGGTCCAGCAGACTGCCCTCCTCATAGGATGAGCTTGTCTTTCTTAGGTGACTTTAAGTGTCTATCAGGTAAAGGAGAGAATGCAACACTGATAGGGAGAGGATGGTTTAAATTAGCCAATACTATTCATTGTGATCGTGATACTCCCTAGAAATGTCTTGATTCATAAAAGTCAGTATTGAAAGGCTATATGTATGTGCTTATTTATATATATATATACACAGACATAGAAATATTTATGCACACATACATAGATAGATATGCAAATAGATAGATATGCAAATATAAATTCCTTTAAATATAAATGTATACATTTATCCACCTGTGAACAACACTTCTAGAATCCTAGGGTAAGGTGACACTTAAGGAAGTAGCAGTATATGTGTGTGTGTGTCTGTGTCTGTGTGTGTCTGTGTGTGCTGGTTCTGGGTCTTGAACTCAGGGCCTAGGCTCTCTTGCTCATGGCTCTACTCTTCCATTTGAGCCAAAGCTTCACTTTCAACTTTTTGGTAGTTAATTGGAGATAAGAGTCTCAGGAAGTTGCTTGCCCAAGCTGGCTTGTAACTGATCCTCTGATCTCAGTCTCCAGGGTAGGTAGGCACCAGCCACCAGAACCCTCCAATAACTTGTAAAATGAAGAAAAACTGGTTTTAAAAAAGTTGTACTAGGTATCAAGAAGCAACATCTGTTTACTGTTTTTCTTCTTTTTCAGCCTTCACACAAACTGAGGAAGTCACAACTTGTAGAAATAATGTTATTTTAAATATACCTTCTTCTGTTTACAAAGCCCACCTCCTTTGCTTGAGACACTCTTAGTAAGTACAATACATTGTACAACAGTTTCTGAGGCCATGGTAGATAGTATGACAGCAAGAATCCCCTGGAGGAAACATCTGAATTAAGCTGGACCAAGGAGGTTTCTCTCTAAGAGGCCTTATTTACACATCAAAGGCTTAGAAGGCTGTTTCTTTGCCTGTGATGAAGCTATGGAAGTACTAACTAGTCCACAGCCATGTTTTCTAGAAAAGTAAAGCCCAATTGCATGGATCTGAAGGGGAAAGGACCAGCTGAAGAGATTCCAGACAGCCACACTGGTAGGTTCCAACTGTCCTGGAGGTTTTGCCCCCTGCTGAGAGTAGTTAACTTTTAGATTAGACTACCTTGCTTTTCAAAGGGCAACCTAAGAGCCCTGGGGAATTGAGATGGATGAAGTGTTCTGTTTCCAGATACCTAGCTGTCCAGTGAAAGCTGGGTCGGAGGTGAGTCTGGTCGCTCCTTTGCTGTCTGTGTCTGCAAGGGGATCATTTCAGGGGTTAACCCTTCTACCAGATGAATGGGACCACAACAACCAGAGGGAAGTACTAATGTGTATTTGCTGGGAGTTTCCACATTTGCTTTATGATGAGAAGAGACCAAAAAAAAAAAAAAATCATGGAGAAAGGTTATAAAAAAGAGGAAGTAAGTATTTGGGGAAGTTTTTGAACAGCCCTATGATGTTTTTTGTGGTGGGACTTGGGTCCAGTTCAAATCATTGAGCTCTACAAGGGTTCCTAGAACCTAGAAAAAAGGATGGATAACCTGTAGCGGATAGCAAAGGCAGAAGAAGGACATTCATAGCATTGATGCAGATCACTGTAGAGTAACTGAACCATGCGTTCGCATGCTTTCCATCTCAAGCTTATCTCTATCGGAAGCCTGGAGACGGCTTTGTCCCATTTACATAACACAAAAAGAGATTATTACAACTAAAATTAGATCCACAAATTGCTATGCGTAGTGCTCTGTGGCATAATCAAATTATGATGAAATTGCCTTTATTTCTTTATAGCTATGTAATATAGTTAGGTTCTTTAGCAATTTATTGAGAAGTGAAGGGGTTGACAATACTATCTTATATTAAAAGCATCACTAAGCTTTGGTCAAATTGACAACGTTGCTTAATTGTGGTATTGACATGCATACATGAAGAATGGGAGGAATCTGATGAAGTTTATTTTTTTTCTTATTTTGTCATCTCTTTCCTCAGCCTTAAAAAAGAAAATGGGCCATTGCCCACCAGTACTCATACACCATCCTCAGGAAACATTTCCTGTTCCTTTGATAAGAACAGGTAAAGTCAAAACCCAAATGTTTTCTTATCCCAGGACAATCCTTACCTGTTTTCTCTCAGACTCTCCTCTGGGAACAAAATCACACAAACCTCATCATCAGGTAAATTATTCTGATAAATATATAAATATGGAAAAGAAGAAAAAACAGAATTAAGGAAAGTATGGAAAGGACAGAAAGAAGGGACTTTAAGACTGAGGGAGAAAAACAATAGAAAGAAGAGAAGAGGAAATAGACTACAGGGAAAAGGAAAAGGAAGGGCAACATACAAAATCAGGGAAGTTGATACCCTGGTGTGAGAGTAGTTTGTTTCCATACCATCTGGGGGCCCAGAAACATTCCTGATGGCTCTGTCACATGCAACCCCCAGCCTTATCTTGCTGGGCATCACCATTAATGCTAAAGTTAGCTATAGCTGCAGAGGTGGCATTTTCTCCTAATTTAATTTTCAGTTACTGAACTCAGTTACTGACTCTTCAGAGCCTGAGGGAAGAAGAGCCTTTGTTAAAGGCTTGGCCGTTAACGTTCACTTTTCTTTTCAAGCTCATTATATTTCTCCAGGTTTAGCTCTAGACCTACAGCACTGTGCTGTGGGTTTTACAGGGAGCGAGTGGGCTGTGTAAAACAACGCTGTTGGTGAAAAGTAACACCTGGAAAAATGTCACAGGAATTTGGACTTGAGTTGTACCCAGTGATGTCACCAACTGTAGTTTCTGTGCAGACAACGTTAAGTAGTAGGGTATTAAATTTGTCACGGGCTTTGTGGAAGCTGTAACCTATGATTTCCTCTTCATGGCCTCCTGTGGTGCAATGATGAAGCAGAAAAACTTCTTGTCTGCTGGGACCTTTCTATGCATATCTAGAGATGAGCACATCCACACAGAGAGAAACCCCAATGAAGCAGGATTTGAAAGGGGGCTGCTTCATTCAATGGCTTCATCCACACTGGATATCAAAATTCTGATATTGCATGTGTAGCCTATGTTGTATGGGCAGATTCTTTAACACAGAACATTTGGAACTGAAATCTTCTGCTTTTTTGAAAGTGGTTAAAGGTTAGAGCAAGGTTTCTGTGTGACCAATGCTAAACTATGTACAGTTTGTCCTGTGGGCAGTGTCTGATCCATGCTGTGCGGGAAAGCCTCTTAGGGTTGGCTTAAAATGTGGACTGTGCTGGAGATCTCATCCTAAATCATCCATCACTCAGGACAATGGCCTTTGTAATGAAACATCTTCTCTCTCAGTGTTGCATTCTGAAATGCTATATCAAAATAGGGTTACAATAGGTACTGTAATAGTTAATATTCAAGCAGAAAGGTAGACTAGCATGTACCTTTTATGTGTGTTTTTGTATCTATTTTATAAATACTTATACATACAAATAAATAAATCCTTATACATATATACATATGCTGGGAATGTGTGTGTATACACATGGAGATTCATTGCAGATAATTCCTGCCTCAGCAATCTTTTCAAGGCTGCCTCCCCATGACAAATACTCAGTGGGAACAGGCCCGAAGAATCCCAACAATGAAGGACTAGAACTCCACAAAGACAGACCAAAAACCTGTGTTTTTATCTGTTACCTCTGACCTTGATAAGAAGAGTGACTTTGCCGTAGAGTTGAGTGCATACTTTTGGCATGGAGCCAGAGAAACTGATGGAAGATTGGGGGAAAGACAGAACATTGTAGGCCTAGCTGCTTTATTCCAAGGAATTGAATGTACTTTGTCCTAAAGTTGTTTCTTTGACTGTTGATTTCATCAGGACCACTCAGGTTATTTTCCCTTTTGGTTAAATGAAAATCAAATGGTTTGGAATTGAATTATACCGGGAAAAAGTTTCAAAATCACCCCTAGACTAGTGTCTAGTCCCTGGAAGAAGGTATGTGCACACTTCTAAAGGGTTGCTGCCTCCCTCCTGTCCTTCGGCTCTTAGAATCTCCTCTGAAGCCCCATTAGTCACAATTGCAATTTCTAGAGAAAGTAGTTCAACCTAGCCAAGATAAAACATCATATAACCATCCCAGGCATCAATAATAATAATTTCTATGTCAGACAACAAAATAAGCATATACTTTACAAATGCCAAAGAGGACCCAGGAAGTCATCATCCTCTGTTCCTACTCTTTTGTTTTCCTCCCATGCACTCATTCTACCTTGCAAGCAGCACTGTACAGGGTTAATGGTTCCTAACAGATGTGATGCATTTTGTGAAAGGCTGCCCACTCCTGCCTACGTCCAGGTCACCCTGCTCTCTGTATTAGGAGAAAGACAGTTATAACCTGTTATGAACATGAAACAATGCTGTCCTCTCATCTCATATTTGTTTTTGTTTAGACACAAGATGCTTTCCTTTCTCCCTTAGAAGTCACCCAGTTTCCCTTTTCATGTCTTATATTACATAGTCATTGGATTTGAGGATCAGGTTAAAGATGTATTTTTAGATACACCCTCTCCTCCAGTGTGCTGTTGCTCTTCTGAATTATAGAGAATGTACAGGTCAAAGCACAGGAAGGATGGGATTAGATAAGGAATTTGTTTTCAAGGTTGTTGCAAAATAAACTCCCTAAATGGACAGACCTAGGGTACATCTTAATGATTCACAATTACTAGTGGAAGAAAATTTTGACCCTATAGACTCCCAGAATCCTTGCTAAAAATGAAGTTTAATTTATTATCCATTATCTCTCCAGTGCTGAAGGTCACTCAATGACTACCCAACTGTCCCAAATGCTTCTGAATATTTTGAGAGCTTTGCTTAAAATCTGTTGGATCTCTTCTAAGCCATACCAGGCAGGACCAACAAACATTTGTATTTGATAATTACATACACATGATTTTTTACACATAATCAGAAATGATGCAGAATCTAAAGTATGTGAAGAGTAAACTTTAAAATTCATAATGCTTCTTCATTGACAAAATAATTAAATACAGAGCTCATAAAAACCTTAATGAAACAATCATAGGTCCTGGTTAGACTATAGCTCCTATTTAATATGGAAAAGGTTCTTCTTACCCTTTGTCATTTTTATTTTTGTTTTTATTATTGAGATGAGCCCAAGTTGTCCTTGAGCTCATGATCTGCTGCCTCAGCTCTTCACATAGCTGGCATTACAGGCATATGTCATCGTGTCTGCTCTTTTTCTCTCATTTTTATACATACAGTGTTTTTGTTTGTTTGTTTCTGTTTGTATCAGTCGTGGGGCCTAAACTCTGGGCCTGGGCGCTGTCCCTCATCTCTTCAGCTCAAAGTTAGGGCTCTACCATTTGAGCCATAGCACCACTTGAGGCTTTTTCTGCTTTTGTGGTACTGAGGAATTGAACCCAGGGCCTCATGTGTGCAAGGCAAGCGCTCCATCACTGAGCCACCTTCCCAGCCCCTAAACATACCGTTTTAAACCATGAATTGTGCTACGAATAAGGAGCAAAAGATTAGTTCATGTATCCGTAATGTGCATGCACAAACACATATTACTCATCCTTTGAGTTTTCATATCCTAAAGAGGATAAAACAAATACTAAATAATTACAGCTCATGTTGTAAACCCCAGAAATTGAGATGCTTGCTTTTGTGTAGAAATGTTGGGCTGTGACATTTTAAGGAAGTGAAGTGGAATTGACTTAAGGAATGCTCAGAAAGAATGCTGCGTGGATACAGTGAGAGAAAAGAGTTTCCAAGTAAATGGAATATAAACGCAGAGAAATAAAAAAAGAAGGTGACACATTTAGATGCTATCAGGAAGCTCTGTGATACTGGCACCTAGAATTGGTCCAGGAGCAATTGCAGGGAACCTGTCTAAAAAGATAAACAAGTCTCGTATAGTTCCTTCTAAGTCATGTTATAAAATGTGGACTCTGTCTTGCAGATTGTTAGTGGAGTTTTCTAAGCAGTGGAGTATCAGGAATTTGTAAATTGCAGGGAGTATATAGAAGAGAAAGGAGCAAAGTTAGAAAGTTTCTGGAAATATTCAAGGAAAAGCTTTGAAAAAGAAAGGAAGGGAGGAAGGAAGGAAGGAAGGAAGGAAGGAAGGAAGGAAGGAAGGAAGGAAGGAAGGAGGGAAGGAGGGAAGGAAGGAAGGAAGATGGCTGATGCTAAAGAATAGAAGAAATCAGTGCAGCATGTATTGGATGTGCATCCCTGAAGTCCTTCTGAAGCTCTGACATTTCTGTATGGAACCACTCAGAAGCCCTGTTGGTTTATCTTCCTAAGGTTGGTTGACATTGTTGGGCTGGCACCTGTGGATCCTCCTTTGTTCTCCCTTCTATAGTACTGGTTTGAAACTGAGTCTTCCTTCCAGAAAACCCAGCCTATAACAGAGAAGGAGTCAAGAGGTTGTAGAAAGGATTCCACTTAGAAGCCAGGTAGATGGGAATTGGAAAACTGACAGAATTTCAGAGGATTCCAAGATTCAGCCAGGTCCTGGGGTGAATATAGCTCAGCTAACCCAAGTGAATCACACGTTTTAAGGCTAAAAATTGGCTCCTATAAAAGTTCCTGTGGGACATTTTCATAAGAATATTCAAAATTCAAAAGCATAGATGTGAGAAGAAAAGAATATTCAGAATTTATTCATGTAGAGAAGTAGGGCTAGAGGTGAGGTTAAACAGAAAACTTTGGTACCTAGACAGCTAGACTATAAGCAATAGCTACAGGTTTATGTGAGTATAGATAAATGTAAGGAAGAATCTAAGGAAATTGGAAAGGTTGGATTTCAAGGCAAGTATAGTAATTCCAGTTACTCAGGAGGTAGAGGAAGGAGAATCATCAGTTTGATGTTAGCCTGGACAAAGGTATCAAAACCTGTCTCAAGAACAAATTAAAACCAAAAGGGCTGAAGGTATAGCTCAAGGGGCAGAGTGCCTATGTAGCATGTGTGAAACCTTAAGTTTCATTCTAATTTCCAAAAAAGAAAGAAGAAGGTGAGCGAGGGAGCGAGGGAGGGAGAAAGAGAAGGTAAGTGTTAAGTCACCATGTTAATAGTGATTATTCACCCTTCTCTCAGAAAAATTATGTTCTTATAAGATATAACCATCTTTATTGGAATATAAAGTCATTGAAAGTACAGCTTGATTTTATTCATCTTTCTACTATGGACATATTGAATGAAGTAAGGACTCCATGGTGAATAAGATGTGGTACAAATTGAAATGGGTTGAGTCAGGGTATGACATCTCAGATGAGCATTTGAGTTGTCCCTTCTCCCTGGGCAGGTTATTCTGACCACTTCCACACTGAACAATGCGCCTTCTGCTGCTTAATCTGTTCTTTTTTTTTTTTTAAATCAGCTTACAAAAAGCAGGTAGTGGCAGAACTTTGTGTCAAATTCCTGCTCGTTGTCCAATGACTGCCTTTATTTTTGTGCTACTCTTTAGAAAGTCTCCTCTTCATTTTGGATGTGTCTTCCAGGTCAGAGTTATCAGAACACAGCAGTCCCAAGTGACTGTCTCAACAAGCTTTAAGGATCCTCACATCCAGAAGAACCTCTCAGAGGATCAGAAGCACAGTCTAATGCCAGCTTATGGATTCCTTATTACGTCCTTACATGTGAAGAAAACAAGCTACAGCTATTAGAAAGCTATTCTCTCTCCATTGCTGAGAATTGATTCTTTTTAAAAAGTGATGCAAATCCCAAACCCCTCCATACAGAACATTCTCTCAGCAGTTGAATTAGCAGAGCCATAGCAGCTATGTATTCAGTACTCTTATCCGAAATGATCGTGCAATTCAAGGACTGCACAGTGGGAAAAATGAGAATGTGGTCAATGCACAACATCCCTGACAAGTACTCTGCCAGAGCAATTTGATGTCTGGACTAGTTGTTTCAGCCAGGAGATTAACTGGCTTATCTTAACCCCAAGGGCAACCTTTGGCTCACATCCAGGAAGTCAGCACATTTCAGGTTAGCTCCTGACAGATCAAGTCATCAGCCACTTGCTTAAGCCCTGTATCATATACAGAATTACAGAATAGAACTTTTCTCCACAGAATTTTGTTTTTAAAAATTGAGGTGATAGTGTGTTTATTATTAATGTTTATTTTGCTTGGGGAATTTATTTCCCACTAATATTAATATTCTTATATAAAGTTCAAACAATAGGTGTAAATTTAATGCTTTCTAATATAATCATGGAAAATTGCTATGATTCCAAATCTTTATTTCATCTTAAAAGATTTTTGTTAATGAAGTATTAATTAAACATTTTTATAACAAATGACATGCTTTTTGGTAACACTTCAACAATCTAATTATAAAGAAAATTGTATGTGTATTTTGTGCAAGAAAACAATATGGTATTTAGCATTGAAAGTTGGACTTGGTTAAGATTTCAACTTTGTTGGCAACATCCAAATCATCCTAATCAGAAGCCAGTGGAACATAGACCTTCTCTTCATAAGGCCTGATTTGACTCTGGTCACCCCAAAATCACAGAGCTTCTTCACAACTTGTTTGACCTGATGTTCATTGGCCTGGACTTCTACAATGAACACATGTATTGTCTTCTGACTTCAAGCTAGTTATCTCCTGGGAACAATTCTCTGAGGGTATCTGGGTTGTCTTCAGAGTCGAAGAATATTGAGCTGCAGAAAGTTGGGGGATATACACATCTGATTGTGTGTGTGTGTGTGTGTGTGTGCTCACGTGCCCACATGTCAGCAACTACTTTTTATTTTTGGTTGTGGGGCTTGAACTCTGGGCCTGGGTGCTGTCCCTCAGCTCTTCAGCTTAAGGCAAGTGCTCTACTGCTTGAGCCATCAAAGCTTTTGCTTTGTCTTTGACTTTGGGAGGGGTGGAAACTTCTTTCTTTTGTTTTCAGGGTCATATTGTTGAAAATTATATATCTATATAAAACCTTAGGAATTATATATTTATCAAAATTTTAACTGATTCAAGCAAACAAAAATCAGTTCCTAGACCCAGTGTTATTTACAATATTGTTTTACAAAGTCTTCTTCACTTATTAAATAGGTTATAATGACTTCAAGGCCCCACAAATCTTCGTAAATGATAAAGCACACTGATGATGAATAGCACGTTTTCAGTAGGACCAAGAGTACTCATTCAGTTTGTCAGTGAATATCTCCCAAGTTCCTGTGTGCCAGATATTATTCTAGAATGTGGGCAATAGCAACATAGACATATATAAGAATTCATAAATAAATTATGTGAATAATAACTGAGTACCTACTATACATCATTACTTTACTCTGTGTTATAAATATAGCATATGTATTTATATGAAATATAGTTATAAATATTCATATAAAATATGGATACCTTACAGGTACATTCAATACTGTGTAATACATAGAAAAAACTTTAGCATTGAAAGAAAATACTTTTAATGGAATTTCTTAACTAGCATGATACTTAACAATGACTTTCTCAAATAGTATTTTTCAAGTCCATTTTTATTTACACAAATGGAGTGTAATGGCATCTTCAGGATTAAACTCCTTTAAAGTATAAAATCTTGTGAAACTGTTTTTGCACATAAACCAAAGCTTATATTTTTACATCTTCTAGAAAATAACTGCTAATGAGGCAGAAGAAATACAGTAGATGAACCAGGTACCAGGGACTCTTGCCTATAAACCCAGTTACCTGTGAGGATTGAGAGGCTCAGATTGAGAAGATCGTGGCTCCAGATGGTTAGTTCGTCCAAGTCTCTGTGTGAATCTGCACAGGGATTTTCCCCTTCCTCCCTGACATACCTACTGCTGCCAGTGTTGTGGGTGTTGAAATATCAAAATCTTCGGACAAACACAGAAAAGTCGTTTTGTGGTTTTTACTGGTCCAAACATTTGCATGTTTGAAAATATCAAGAGATACTTTTTTTTTGCGGGGGGAGGGGGGGAGGTTGGTTGTGAGGCTTGAACTCTGGGCCTGGGCACTGTCTCTGAACTCTTCAGCTCAAGACTAGTGCTCTACCACTTGAGCCACAGCACTACTTCTGTGGTTAATTGGAGATAAGAGTCTCACAGACTTTCCTGCCCAGGCTGGCTTTGAACCATGATTCTCAGATCTCAGCCTCCTGAGTATCTAGGATTACAGGCGTGAGCCACCAATGCAGGCTAAGAGATACTTTTAAAGTATATATCTAACCTAAATGTTTTGTGCGATAAGTCAGGCTATTAAATCAAAACATCAGAGTTGAATAGGACTGCTAGGATGATGATTAATTAGCTAATATGTTTGAACCTCTTGTTTATTGCCAACTATTGTGTTAATAATTTAATGTTTCTTTTTTTTGCTGGGGGTCAGGGGTCTGGTCGTGGGGCCTGAACTCTGGGCCTGGACGCTGTTCCTCAGCTCTTCAGCTCAAGGCTAGCGCTCTACCACTTGAGCCACAGCGCCACTTCCGGCTTTTTTCTTTTCGCTTATGTGGTGCTGAGGAATCGAACCCAGGGCCTCAGGCATGCAAGGCATGTGCTCTACCACTGAGCCACCTTCCCAGCCCAAGAATTTAATGTTTCTAACAAACATTGGTTCACTAACACTATCTGTGTGACATGGATTATTTGCATCCCCATTTTATATGGACAAAAAGTGAGGTGGGACTTAAGCTGGATAATTTGTTCCCAAATGATTCAGTAGTAAATGTGAACTGCCATCCCAAATCTGTACAGCTCCAAAGTACAGGATCTTAACCATGATATTCAATATTACTGATATTCAGTATTACTGAATCCAAAATTTATAAAATTATATACACTGGCTCCTTTTAAAAATAGAATGAAACCCATAATACATCCATCAAATTGTAATGCCACTTTATGGGACTTTTATTTGGGCTAGCAAAGGGGCTTTATGGGCTCAAAAATTGGAACCTGACTACCGCAATTAGTTGTTCAGAATAAAAGGCAAGCTTGAAAGTCGTTCTTCACATTGAATTTCAAATGTTCCACTTTGAATGAAACAGATGTTGAACTTTAGATTAGTTCACTCTGCATTAGATTTATCCTGTGCACACAGTAAGATAGCACTAACATGGGCACTTATACTACTTTCTCTTTAGGGACACCTTTCCCCACACCAGCTTCAATCTGCAATTTAAAAGAGGTCTTTTCAAAGAAATAGAGGATGTTAGTTAAAAGCACAAGAATTAGTTCGGTGGGTCCAAGCCATGGTCCATCCAATACACTGTCTTTTCTGGGAACAAACCAGGGGCATGTTGTGTGAAACTCACAAGATTAGGGATATACTTAAGACTATGATATTTTTCATGTCATCTGTGAATTTAGATTAACCTTTCTTAAAGTCTATATTTTAGGTTAACCTGATACAAAGTTCCACTTATACAATACTCTTTAAGTATTGATTTTTTTTTAAATTTCCAGATCTGTTACTGTAGATATGTTTTAGGGTGGCTATCTCAACAATTCATATACTTCCATCCTCTCAGGTGTTTTAATTAGGGCATTAATCACCCAGGTTTACACAGTGGGAAGATCATCACCTTGAAGCTCATCCTGGGTCTCTCACCAGCCACTTCAAGGACCTAAACACTCTAGCTTTGGGGATCAGTTTCCCTTGACAAGGAAACAATTTTTTTTTCTCTCCTGAGGAGTTAAAAAACTGGAAAGGCTGGGATTTATTTTCACAGTAGGAGAGAATGGTAACTAAATAAGTGAACTTCTGGATATCATAACTCTCAGTATCCAAACATTTCTGTTTTCATCTGTCTGATGCACGTTTTCCCTATCAAAAGTGGTTAAAGCACTTTTTAGGAGGGAAATGTGAGGCAAAGAAAAATAATGAGGGAATGGGAAGGAAGGGGAGGGGAAGGAGATGGAAACAGGGAAAATAGAGGGAGATAAAGGAAATGGGACACATAGCAGAAAGAAGTGAAGGAAAGAACAAGGAAGGGAGAGAGGGAAGAAAGGGAAGGAAAAGAAAGACGGAGGAAGGGGAAAAAGAGGAAGGCAGAGGGGAGAAGAGAACAGGAGGAGGGGAAGGAAGAGGACCATATGTATCTGCTGGCACTGGGATGTCAGATCTCTTAATAAAATGGTAATAGTTGGAATTTTTAATCCATATAAGCTACAAATATTACATCAAATTAATATTAATTTTCTGTATATTTACTGAAAATTTATAGTTCTGGTGCCTTTTATCCTTTTTGGTAGTTTGCTAGGCACTGGTAGTTTACTGCCCTTAGTTATTATCTTCACAATAGCCATTAGAGGTGGTGTGGAGATCATCTTATGAGTATGCAAAATATAACTTGAACTAGTTAAGCAAGTTTCCCAGTGTTACCAATCTTTTATATTAGATAATCCAGTTGATACCATAGATTTGGGAGAAGGCTCTAGATGATGGTTCAAAGATCAAAAATCAAAGCATTGGCAGATTTGGTGTCCATTGAGGGCTAGCTTTCTGGTTCATAAATAATGTCTTCACACACTATCCTCACATGGTATAAGGGACAGGCAACTCTCTGCTATAATCCCACTGAGAATGAGATTAAGGGCCATGCTCTCACTCATAAAGTCTCCATCCATTAAACTCTTACCCATTGATGTCCTAAAATACTTCTCTCAACAGAAGTTATTTGGATAGGCAAAGAAAAACAACCCCAGTAAATATAACCCAAATGGTCAGATTAAGGAAAGCATAAAAATTTTTATTTTGTGAATTGTAATTTTAAAATAAAGAAAACAGCTGGGCCCTGGTAATCCTAACTACTCAGAAGCTTGAGATCTGGGGATGGAGCTTCAAAGCTGGCCCAGACAGGAAAGCCCGTGTGATGTTATCTCCAATAAACCACCCACAAAAAGCTAGACGTGGCACTGTGGCTCAAGTGGTAGAACACTCACCTTGAACAGAAAGAAACTCTTCAGGGACAGCACCCAGGCCCTAAGTTCAAGCCCCAGGACCTGCAAAAAAATAAAATAAAATAAAATAAAGAAGAAAAGAAAAAGTAAAACAAAACAAAAGCCAGCTCTAAACTGAAATTTTACTTTTCAGTTTACCATAACAAGACAGGTTCCTCGATATAGCTGATGTCTTAGTCTAACCAGGCTTCTATAACAAACACAGGCTGGCTGGCATAAAAACAAGAGAAGGGCTGGGAAGGTGGCTCAATGGTAGAGTGCTTGCCTTGCATGCATGAGGGCCTGGGTTTGATTCCTCAGCACCACATAAGCAAAAAGAAAAAAGCCGGAAGTGGCGCTGTAGCTCAAGTGGTAGAGCGCTAGCCTTGAGCTGAAGAGCTGAGGGACAGTGCCCAGACCCAGAGTTCAGGCCCCACGACCAGCCCCCCAATAAATAAATAAATAATAAAAAAACAAGAGAAACATATTTCTCACTGTTCTAGAAGCTGAAAAGTTGAAGAGTATAAGGCACTGGTAGCTTCTGTGTCTGATGAGTCCACTTCTTCATGGCTTTCTCCTCACAATAATCATGCAATGGCAGAAGCTGGGGATCTTACTGGGGTGAGTTCATTAGGACACTAATTTCAATATGAAGTCTTTGTCCTCATGACCTAATTGTTTCTAAACCCTTACCTCTTAATGCCATTACATTGACCATTAGAATTGAATTTGGGGGAGACATAAACATTCACTTCATATGTATTAAAGAGAATATATGTTGAAGAGAATAAATTGAATGATCTAACTTATTTAGTTGAGGTATCAATTGCTTGGGTTTTTTTTCATTTTTCTTGGAAATCAGGATACATTAGAAGCTAAAAGAAGTATCTAATCATAACTTCTTGATTATTTCATAGATATAGTTCAGAAAGCTATAATCAAATAAAAGATAAAGGGTATAAATTCTCATGGTAAAATTCACATTGTATATATAATTCTGTATGAACATATGTTGTATATGCATGTATTGTGGTTATAGAGTAAGGACTCATAATTTTACCAACAATTGAGCAATTGTAAGTCAATCTCCTGTTCTTCAAAATGATTACTGTTACTTCAAAGGATCACTTGGAAAGAAAGCTAAGTGACTGCTACTCAGTGTTTTTACTTTCCTACCTTCTGACCTTTCCATTTAGGTAAATATTTACTGGCCCTAATCATTTCTATTTTTCTTTTTTTCTCAGTCATTTCCAGATATTTCTAGACTGTTTCCAGAAGTTAGCCCAATCTTCCCATCTATCCTCACCTGCTTTCCACAGTCCACAAATTTCCAAATAAGAATTTTCCCACAAAGATTTAGTCATTTTAAAAATACATCGATTTATTCTCCCACCAGTCTATTAAAAATGCTTGCATATTTATAATATTTTCTACATTATTCATTTCTTTTTTTTGTCAGTCATGGGGCCTGAACTCTGGGCCTGGGCCCTGTCCCTCAGCTCTTCAGCTCAAGGCTAGCACTCTACCACTTGAGCCACAGTGCCACTTCCAGCTTTTTCTGCTTATGTGGTGCTGAGGAATCGAACCCAGGGCCTCAGGCATGCAAGGCAAGCGCTCTACCACTGAGCCACCTTCAGCCCCCATTATTCATTCCTTGATATGACAGAGGCCAGTTGAACATTCATGAACACCTATCCTCTCTTTTCTGGTCATGCAGTTGCATTCTATCACTGACATAGCCTTGAAGTTGGATATGTTCATAATGGAGTTCTAGGCAGTACAACATGACTGGAAGTGATCTCCAAGTTCCGTTTTCCATGTTCTTTTATTCTTTTAGATTTGTATAGATAGTATAGTCATAAGATGAAAGGAGTCCACATCACTGAATCTACAACCCAGCAGTGTGATTACAATTATTTCAGTTGATGAAATCTTTCTAAATAGAACTGATTGAAACCTACTTGAGAGGCAGGGTACAGTAGCAAATACCTATAATCCTAGCTACTCATGAGGTAGAGATTCGGAGATGACAGTTTGATGCCAGTCTGGGTAAAAGCAAACCAATCATCTTAGAATGGTGATTTGCCTTTGTGGTCCTAGCAATGCAAGAGGATCAGGCTCTGAAGCTGACCTGGCAAAAACACGAAACCCTACCAGAAAACAAACTGAAAGCCAAAAATGTTAAAGGTGTGGCAGAAATGGTAGAGTACCTGCATAGAGAGGACCTGGTTACAAACTTTAGTACTACAGAAAATGAGAGGATGGAAGGAAGGAAGAAAGGAAGGAAAGAGGGAAGGGAAGAAAGAGAGAAAGAAGGAAAGAGAAGGAGGGAAGGAAGGAAAGGAGAAAAGAAGGAAGGAAGGAAAGTGTAAGAGAGGGGAAGGGAAGGAGGGTGGGAGGGAAGGAGGAAGGAAAAATTTCTACCTGAGTTTCATACATGAGAAATGAGTGTCTACAGTGTATGACCCACTACAATTTATTATATTTTATATGTATTACAGATTTTGTTTTGAAGTGAGAAAAAGAATGCTTGGGCAAATAAATATTTAATAAAGCAAGAACTATGATAGGAAACTTCAATTGGTGTTTGTTGAGGATCTACTGGTGATCTTTGCTAGGCATTTCAGAGTCTAACACGTTTCATGCCCTTACTACCTGTTAGCTGGAATAAGCAGTAGCCCACCAAGATGAGTGAACTAAAGCTACAGTAAGTTGTCCAAAGTCACAAGCTACAAAATGGCAAAGCTTTTTATCTTCACCAATTGTCTGGCCACCATGACAAATACAAGTTATGTGTTTCTAAACTACAGAGCTAGCACAGGCATAGTGTTAAAATCATAATCATCTGAGAAAAATTAGCAATCAATTCCATGTTAAAGCTTCCATGTTAAAAACTATTGGATACACTGTCCTAGAAGAGTAGAAAACACATCAGTGTGTAGATCACCCATGACTTTGTTAAAAATAAGTCAAAATTACTGTTAAAGTGAGACTTGTATTTTTTTATTGTGAAAGTACTGTACAGAGGGGTTACAATTACATGAGCAAGGTAATGAGTACATTTCTTATCAAGCATTGTTGCCTCCTCCTTTGTTTCCCCTTCCCATCCTTCCTATCTTCCCCTCCTCCCCATCCCACTCACTCCCGTGCCAAAGTTGTAAAGTTTGTTTTTCTACATAACGTCTTGTACATGTCATTGTTGCAATGAGTCCACCTGTATCCCTATTTAAACAATTTGTTTTTTCCCTTCCCCTCCACAAATTATACCAACATCAAATACAGTGAAAACAGGAGACTTGTATTTTTATGTCATAATAATAAATCATAAAACCTACTTTAGTCTCCATGAGGAACCAAGTTTCTTTCAAAAGGTTATAACACATTTCCCCCTTGGTAGGAAAAAATAATCTGTTTAAAGTATGATTTTAAATCTTCTTATAGCTTCAGTGCAATAGGTAATCAAAGCAATCATTTTTAATTACCTGGAATAATCATTTTATAATCAAATACTAATGTGGGAGGAATCTGAGTGTTTGTATTTAAATCTTTCCACGTTGTTCCTCTATTATTAACTTTCCACCACGAATGCATAAACCTACATCATGCCTAAGAGCTTTATGTGATTCAAGAAAAAATGGTAACCTTCCACTCTCTTTTGCAAAAGGATGTTTTGTTTTAAAGTAGAGTGGTTCACCAATCACTACCCCTTTATTCCCCCACTCTCTCTAAGAAATAATCATGTAAAAAAAGCAAAATTTTCTATTGGACTATTGTGTGCCCAGCTGACTTCTCATACACATGGTAAACCTTCTCTATACTGTGAAACTATAAGCCTTGTGGTTCTTATCCATGAAACTGAAAAAACATATTGGTATCGATACTTAGAGGTTTACTGAAAGATTGGACCATTAGAGACTATCCAGTACAAAAACATCAATGTTGTAGTATTTCTAGGACAAAATTTACCTATTATTTAAGAATGTCATTCTTCTGTTTTATGAGAAATTGATGTGACTCTTGAGGATTTCTTTTTGAATATACAGTAAGAGCCTCTTGTTTGTGTGTTTTCTTGTGTAAATTGCATAATAGTTTCAAAAATAGCCTCATTCTTATAATTGGGAATTTGGGGGAAATGAGATAATCATGTTCATTTATAAATCACCTATTCCTTGAATATATTGGCAACAACATCAAAAAGCACATAACATATGCATCTTTTCTAAGATGATCAATTATTAGAAGGTACTTCTACAAAATAATAATAGCTATGTTTAATCAGGTTAGTTTTAGTATTTTTCCAGAAAAGTGTCATACTTTGCTAAATTTGCTAAGCAAACATTTTGTTAAAGTTAATGCAAACATTATTGGTAGATATTCTTATGATCTAAACAACATCATCAACATATGTATAATATTATGTTATATTCATACATATGTATTATATAAGACATATAAAATTCTACCTAGATGTGCTGGTTTCGTATACTTATCTCTCAATGTTATTACTGTATTTTTCACCCCTTATTAGTTAAGATATGACAAAAAAGTTTCTCTAAATTTATTCATATGGTTATATCAACTTGAGAGACACCCTAAATACAAAAGAAAATTGAGCAGTGGAAAGTTAAGCACTTTTAGGAATAGTGGGCCTTTGTGGTTCAGTAAAGTATTTCTAGACTACAGTATAGTTTTTCAAAGTACTGACATTTGCACTCAGGACTTTTTCCTTGCTCTACTTCTTGAGTCACATACCTAGCAACTTTTGCTTTGGTAATTCTTTAGGTAGGGTCTTGTTTCTTTGCTTGGCATGGACCACAATATTCCTATTTATGCCTCCTAAGGAGCTGAGATGACATGTTTGTACCTGGCCTCTGTGATCACATTATTGATTCTGTAATAGCTATCTAAATTCAGCTAGTTTTATCGAAGAAGACGATGAGGACTTTGAAAGGAAAAGTAGAAGCTTTCTGTGAGTGGAACTAGACAAGAAGAATATACAGATTAAATCCTGAAAAATAGAATTCGAATTCTAGTGAATATTCTAGAAATAGAATTCTAGTGAGACCATTTGGACCCCCAAATCCAGTCAAATCTATAGTCACACTTCCAGTCTCCTTTAGAATTTTGAGTTGAAACTTAAAGTTAGATTCCCATTATGCTGCATAAAGGATCCTGACCTCTACTATAACTTGAGTTTATTTTCTCAATGTTAAAAATGAAATCACAGGAGAAATTAAACCTATTCCTTATATCCAGTGCAAATATTTAGAAAAACAATGATAATAAGTCTCATAGGTCGTACTGGATAGTTAAAATGTCAGCTACTCATTCATGTTGTCAGTTAGTGGATCCCACAGGCTAAAGGCCTCTTCCATCAGAGCATGCTGGGTAAGGAACAGCAGAATACTCTCAAATCATTACTACTTCAGGTGAGTAATTATTGTAGTTTGAAATATTGTGCTCAGCTCATATTCAGGAAAACAAGAGTGATTGTGATTTTGTTTTCAAATCGCTTTTCTATTTTTCCCTTACTTCTTCCTTCCCCCCCTCCGCATTCCTCCCCTTTTCCTTCCCTTCTTTTTTTCTTTTTCTCACAAAGAATAATTTTTTACTTTTAATTATTTTCATTTATTTATAAATGCAGTTCTGGGGATTGAACTCAAGGCCTTATGTTAGGCAAATGTTCGCTCACTATTTCTCAGACCCAAATCACTATTTCAATCTTAATTATAAGAATGAAAAATAAAACAAAAAACAAAAATGTGATAAACACAAGAGATGCCAATCAACTTGTATCTAAAACTATTGTGACTAAAGAAAATCAATATGAAAAATATTTAAAGTACACTTGCCTTTTTTTCTGATTTCTTTTTACAGTGACTCAAGACTTCATGCATGTTTAAAAAGCCATCTACCACAGAGCTACATTCTCAACCTATATTTTTCTTTTTTCATCAAAAGTTATTTTTCTCTCTTTCATAATGAAAATTGGTGTCATGTTGCAACTTGTTAAAGCCATTTAAGTAGAACAGGTTAGAGTTCCTAATTACAAGTTGGTTGAGAGTTGGTGTTTAAACTGACAGTCTGACAGGTATACTGTTTGTTTGTTTTAATTTAAAGATAATTTACTACACAGAAAAGGTAAGAGATTAATGATCCTAGAAATTGAAATCAGTTCCCTATTCACCAACTAAAGAGAGTCTAATCTAGGGAAATCTATGTTTCTATAGGAATTTGTCTCATAGGTGAAAATATATTTTATAAACAATTGAATCCCTAGTTTTTCTCTTGAGATTGCCCACAAGGGTGCTCATTACGTTTAGCTTTAGTTGCACTCACATGATGAATGATTTTGAGCCCTCTACAACATTTTGCATAATCTAATGGCAGGGACAATGACTTCTATCACTGCTGTCTTATAGCCCACTGCACCCCACTGGAAGCTGCTGTCTCTCATCTTTAACCTAACAACATAACTTTCACACTTACCTCTAAAGATGCACTTGGTTTACTGATGCTTTAAATTGAGTCTTACAGTATAAGGATATTAAATGCAGTGTTGAGCAATATGGAAAAGTCTCCAATTTTGCTTGCTGCTAGTACTATGGTTAGACTTCAAATGAAGGGGCTTATATAATTTTACCTAACCAAAGTTTTTTTAAACAATTTTAACATGGCATCCAAGTTTGTTGTGATGCATTATTTAACTTTTAGGCACAAAATATTAAGAGATAAGGAGGCAAATGCCTGAATGAAAAAAATGGTGCAAAGAACATGAACATGCAATTCACAAAGGAAATAACACATAGCTTCAATGAGATGTGAACACAGCTAATGTCACCAAAACCAATGAAATACTAGATAAAATAATAATAACAAACTATTTTGTTCAACTTTTTATGGGATAATTTGGCAAGTTTTTTTAATGAACAATGATTCTTCTATAATTAGCTTTTGCTTTAAATTTATTCAGTGGTGCAAAAGCATTTGAGAGATATGTTTACAACTACAGTGAATAATACATAGGAAGATACCTTGCTCCCATTGCTTCTTTCATTGCTGCATCCTCAGTATCAAATATAGTGTCTAGCATACTATAAAGATTCAATGTACTGTAAATTATTTGTTCATATTGTCCAAAACTGTACTCCACCTAAATAACATTAAGGCATCCAGAATAATGAACTATACTACTAGGCACTTTGGGAAATAGCAAAATCACTCAATATGTATTGAAATGAAATGACATTTACAATGAGTTAAGCGCCATTATTACTATCATGCATTTATCAATGGAACTTTTTAATGTTCTCATTTATCCACATATTAATTTTCCAAAATTATTGATGAATTTCTTACCCAATGTTAGGCATTGATAAGAACTGGGAATAAAACAATGGTGTAAAGACATTTCCCCTGCCTCAGAGAGCAGGGACTGAGGAATGGCAGCTCTTTGGTGTAGGAATTTAGGACAACTGATGAAGATAATTCCAGATCATTAAATGATTCTGTGAAAGATTAAAATATTGGAAATATGCAAACTAAATTAAATGGAGAATAGGCAGGCAGGTTTCATTTCATAGATGATAGTGTATTACTATCTATAAGTATAAACACCATACATACACTTGAATGGATTTACATCAAAATTTTCACTAGTTTGAGTGTTTGAAAATAAGAGTGATTTTTTTCTTTTTTATTTAGCATTGATTCATAAGTTTTCATATAAAGTAACATGTATATTACTTTAAGATGAAAATAACTTTAAAAAGTTTTGCATTTATTAAATGCTGCTTTCTAAGCTATAGTTCTCTGAGGTTAAAGGTATACTAGGTATTGAAATAATAGAACATACAGAATCTTTTTCCTTAGTATTGAATTCATCAAATATTTGGGGATGGAGAAAATGAATAAATAATTAGCAAGTAATTGAGGGATTAATTTTTTATTTAAGATAATCAGAGTTACAAATATTAAAGACAGAGTTGCATGTATACCCAAGGGAAAAAATGGAAGTACTGAATGACATTTTAAAATGTTGTTTCTTGGAGTTAGTTTGCATTAGATTTCTAGAAATTAAGAATATGCATTCTTAATGTTTTAAGACACAAGGACAGTGGTCCAGATAACTGGCCATAGCATTGCTAGGAGTTCACACTACTATTGGCAGACATGATTTCTATGGATTATTTCGGTATGACTGTTGAACAAGATTCTTTTTTTAATTTATTTTATTTTATTTGTGAACATACTGTACAGAGGGGTTACAATTACATAGGCAGGATAATGCGTACATTTCTTACCAAGCATTGCAGCCTCCTCCTTTGTTTATCCTTCACATCCCTTCCCAGCCTTCCCCTCCCCCTACAAGATTCTTATTTACTGAGCACACCCTGTACTTTCCAGGCTCTCTGTTAAATAGTGGATATCAAGACAATACAGACACTACAAATATTCCTATTGTGTCATCAGAGGAAGATTAACTAATTAAATCTGCTGGTCAGGTATTAATATCCATGCATTACTCACTATATTAGACAGTATTCTAAATAATGGAGTTATAGCAGTGAGCCAACACTCTAATATTTACCATAATTTAGACAAGTTTAAAATAAGGAACATACAACACTAGGTGAACATTCAAGCTGAAACGTGAAAAGAAAAAAAAAAACTTAAACAAGACTAATAGGACTGTTATCTAATTGAATTTTAAAACTTAAACTGTTGTACAAGAGCTGTATATAGGAAATTATTTCCATATTTCTTTATATCCAGTAATGGGCCACATAATATTTTGGTCAAGGAGTGTCCACATATGATTATATGCGGTCCCATAAGATTATAATGGACCTGAGATTTTTATTGCCTGAGCATGTCATAACTAGCCTGGTGTCACAGTGTCATGTTTTACTTACATGCTGTGGGGCTGCTGGCATAAAACAAACAAAAAACCCACTGTGCTGATACATGTAAAAGTGTAGCCCATGCAACTACATACAGTACATAATACATGACATAAATATTGTTATTGATTTATGTGTTTTCTACACTATACTTTAGTCATTCTAGAATATACAGTATTCACGCTTAAAATATTGACAGTAAAACAATATGCCATGTTATACTGGCCACAGCCTCGTGCATCTGTTTTTGTTTTTGTTTTATTTGCATCAAGTACTTATTTTCCATCAAGTCTTGTGTAAGTATGCTGTGATGTCCACTCAATGGCACAACCACCTCACAATGTATTTGAAAATGCATTTCTGTTTTAAAGTGATAGGTGACATGTATTAAACCTTGGAAAATTAATGGAAGTGTTCCCTCTCTTGATTTAGTAGTACTGAGCAATCATACAGATAAGAGAATAATATTCTTTCACACAACACACACATGCACGCACACACAGAGCACTAGAACATTGAAGTTGAAATGTTAGAAGAAAACAAAAATATACTGCCACGTGTTTTCTTTTTGCAGTTCTCTAAGTGTGCCTGGATCTCCCAAGGGCTGCTCCAGAAGCCAGCTACTAAAGTTAAGTGACTTATGGAATGTTGCAGGTTGTCCATGGTGATTGAGTAGAGCAGCCACGATGTATAATTTATCCATGGCAAGCAGTTTAAGCAATCTCTAATGTAATTTGGGGCTTAATTATTTGGAAAAAAAGGCAAATGACACATGAACTAAATCCATAAGTGATACAAACCTGGGAGTTGTAAATGGCAATGAGAAGAGGAAATAGTGCAGAAGTGTAGGGAAGGAGCAGGTAAGAGGAGGTAATTGTGCAGAGAGCTTATGCTTTGAAAACACACAGCAGATAGAATTTACATTACCTGTTGGATCTATCAACTGAAAATGATCCAAAGCTTTGATAATTGCACACTCACTTTAATACACTTGCGACTGCACTGTAAATATTCTTCTAGTCAAAATTCATAATCTTCTCATATGGTTCTTTTCCTAAAGAGGCTAAAGATGAGTGCATTACAGCAGTGTCACAGATACATTTATTGAAATAGTAACATATAAGAGATATAAAAGTTATAGGAGACTCAATTAAAAAATAGTTGGACAACAATACAAAGGGTGTCATTTGGTTCCTTACATTTTGAAGAATCCAAATATGCCTTTTGAGTGCTGCTTATAATTCTGCTTCTAGAATCCAGGGTCCACATCACTCACCTAGAGAAAGCTTCACACAGTTCCAGTTCTCTCAAATTTCTCATTTCCTTTTAGTCTAATTTTCCCACCACATGTGTTGTTGTTTTCTCAAATGTCAAAAGCACAGTCCGTAAGCAGGTCAACTTAATTCTTTCCTCTATCATGTCACTCTGTGCTTCTGGCTTTGTTCCTAAGGCCATGTATTTCTAAGAGACAATACTGGAACATCTTTCTAGTTAGATACAGGTATGGCTTTGCCAGCATGGCCTGCCACACTTTGGGCATTCAAGGGTGATTGAGGATTACGAGCAGAACATTAAGAGTAGAACTAATTACATGATTCATTTTCTGTATTAAAAATAGCCTTTTCTAAAAAATAGCTGACAAACATTAATGTTCATGCTATAGTTTAAACTGATATTAAATACAGTGAAAAATATGAAAATGTGATAGTACCCCATGACATTTAGTATATCTTGTATATCTTTCAACTCTTACATTTTCATTGGTTAAAATGTATTGGTGCTATCTTCACAAAAAACTATCCTGAAACACTTCCTGGTGTAAGAATCTCCCAAGACATTGGAACCAAGCCTGTCATTTGCATGTCTCATTCTATCCAGAATTTAACCTCCCTCTGTTGTGTTCTGAGAGTTGGTGACACTGAGAACTGTCATCATCTAACTGAGCCCTGTTTTCTTCTTCCTCTCCTCAGGAAGTCAGAAAACCACATTTTTATGGTGAATATTGAATTTCACATATTAAATAGATTTATCATGCCATCAATATATGTACATACACTATATTATAATATACTCTGCTCTGTGTGTGTGCACATGTGTGCTCACGTGAGCATGCATAAGTGCATGCAGGCTTGAACTCAGGGCCTGGTTCAGACCCTGAACTTCTTTTGTTCAAGGCTAGCACTCTACCACTTAAGCCACAGAATTACTTCTGGCTTTTTTTTTTTTTTGGTAGTTTAGTGGAGATAAGAGTCTCATAGACTTTTCTGTCAGGACTGGCTTCAAACTATAGGCCTCAGCCTCCTGAGAAGCTAGGATTATAAGTGTGAGCCACCATGCTGGATGGGTTGTACATCTCGAGATTAATGTTAATAGGATAATCATGCACTGAAAAAAATCTTCTCTTGATACAAAATAAAGGAAGTAATTTTTAAAAATTGATATGCATAATCTATCCTTTTCAGCTTAAAGTCTTCCTCTTCCATGAAGGAATTCTACCGCATCCTGCTGAAAAGATATCTTGTTTCAACACCTAGGTATTAAGCTTTTGAGGACAGGGCAGACAAGGTGTCTTGTATATCATAAAAAAAAAGTCCAGTATTTAATAGGCTACTGATTGGTTAAAAGAAAGTTTTAGACTTTTGACAAAATTTGATATTCACTCATATCATGCCTATCAATAATCTTTTTGCTCATTCAGTCTGCTGTGGAGTAGTTTCTTCTTATAGATAGTCCATAATTTATCTATTCAGATACAGTTAAAGTTAGGTTATTTCTAGTTTGAGTATCTTACACATAAAGTTGTTACAAATATCCATGAACAAACCTTTCTTTTAGGTTTCAGTTTACCTATGAGTAGATTGGCTGGATTTTATGTTCATTAAGTGTTTTAACATTCTAAGACATTTTTCCAGGATAGCGATGTCATTTTAGCTTCCCGTCATTTTGTTTTCCCACTTTCCTCACATGGTTTACAAAACTTGTTATGATCAAACTTTTAATAATGGGTGCTACACTGGAGTGATGATGAAATAGCTCCATGGTTCACTGTGGTCTTGTTTCCAGGAATATGTGTTCGCTAAAATGACATAGAACCATATGTCATGTTTCATGTTTGATATTTCATTATATGTACATAAGGTGTAATCATGAAATGAGGTTGAGGGAAGGGTCTATACTGATACATGACCAGATACAAGTTTGGTATGAATATACATTTTCATTTCTCTGAAATAAGTGCCTATAGTTGTATGGTAAGTGATTGTTGAATTTTTAATAAAGTTCTAAGCTATCTAGTTCTACAACTACTAGAGTGGTAGTGTGTTTTTACATTTCTATAAGCAATATTTTTATAATCCAGTTTCTTAGTATTTCATTCTAGTTTTATTTTACATTTCCTTCATAACTAATAATGGCATCTTTTGTGTGTTTTAGTGCCATCCATATATTTTCTTCGGTGAAGTTTCTGTTTGAATCTTTCCTGGTTTTAGAATTAGGTCCTTATTTTAGCATAAAGCTTCAAGAAATCTTAAACATTCCGTATATAAATCCTCTATCAAAGATACAGTTTACAGAGATTTTCTTTTAGTCTGTAGTTTCTGGTTGTATACTCTTTTTTTGGCAGGGGGGGGATGGGGAGGAGGAGGGAGGGGGGCAGTCATGGAACTTGAACTGTGGGCGCTGTCCCTCAGCTCTTCAGTTCAAGGCTAGTGCTCATCACTTAACAACAGCACCACTCCCATTTTTATGAGTGGTTTATTGGAGATAAGAGTCTCATAGACTTTTCTGCCTGGCTTGGCTTTGAATCGTGATCCTCAGATCTCAGCCTCCTGAGTAGCTAGGATTGGATTGCAGGCATGAGCCACAGGTGCCCAGCTTGGTTTTACACTCTTTAACAGTTCTTTTTAATGCACAATTTTGATATAATTGTGAACTCTTAAGAAGTCGCAAAATTAATACACAGTCCTTCCCTTAATTTCACTCCATGATTATACTTTATGGAAGTATAATAAAATATCACAATCCAAAATGTGACATCAGTTTATAGTTCTATGTCATAGTATCACATATATCCCTGTAAACAAGACCAGAGTGGAAACATTTAAATATTTCGTGCTTTTGTTGTGCTACAATGTTTTAGTCATTTGCCCATCCCCTTACCCACCTTTCTTCATCACCCTTAGCTTCTAGAAATCATCCATCTATTCTCCATTTCATGACTTTGTCATTCGAGAATTTTATATTAATGGAACCATTCTGTAAGTGACATTTAAAAGATTGCCTTTTACTCTCAGTATAATCCCCCTGAGGCATGTAACTGCTATGTGTATCAGTAGTATTGTCCTTTCTTTGCTGGCTAGTATTCTATAATGCGAATTACCAAATTTATTAAACTACCCTTTTATTGAAGGATGTTTTTGTCGATTCTAGTTGAGGACTCTTATAAAGAAAGCTGCCATAGCACCAGATATAGGTTTTGGTGTGAATGTACATTTTCACTTCTCTGGAATATGTGCCCAGGGTTGTTGGGTAAGTTGTTGAATTTTAAATAAAGTTCTACACTAGTTCTATGAGCAATAGATAAAGAATCCAATTTCTGTGTATTTCTACCAGTGTTTGGTAATATTTTTATTATAGTCATTGTGATGTGCTTGCTGTGTTTTTAATTTGCAGTTCTCTAATGGCTAATTGTGTTAAACCTTGTTTTTCAAAAAATTTCCTATTTCATCCTTAGTGAAGTCTTTTCAGGTCATTTGCACATTTTTATCAGAGTTTTGTTACTGTTTTTTTTAATAACTTTTATTGGGATACAATATTTGCTCATTTTAGGGGCTACATTATGATAACCCAAAAATGTAACTAGTAAAATAATGATAATAATCATTTCTATCTCTTCAACCATTTGCTATTTTTATGTGTAAGGAATTTCATACCATTTTTGTTATACTGCTGAGTTTTAAAAGCTCTTAATTTAGGGCTGGGATGTAGCTCAGTGACAAGGTGCTTGCCTAGCAAGTACAATGTCCTGGGTTTGATCCCCAGTACTAAAAAAGAAAAGACAAAAAAATACAGTTAAAAGCACTTAATTTAGTATATTCTTTATCTTTAATAGACTTAAAAGTACATAAACATTTATTCATGAAATAGCCATTTCTAGAACTATCGATTTCTGTATGATCTCACTGTTCTTCTCCTTTAAAGAATTTCTTGAACTTTTTTCTTTTGGTAGTCTTTCTACCTAAACCAGGTTGGCTCTCACCTCACAAAGTAGCCAGCCAACCCTGTAAGTCATACCTCAGCCTCCAAAGAACTGAGATTACAGGCATATTTCACTGTGCCTAATTTCTTTAACTTTCTTAATGTGGTTGGTAAACTCTTTATTTTGTGTCTAAAACATCTTTGTATTTAAAGATTATTTTTATAAAGTATAGACTTTTATTTTTATGTCATTTAATATGAAATTTAGCTCCACTGCTTACTCACTTACATTGTCCTCAATGAGAAATCTACTGTCATTCTCATTTCTGCTCTACTTGCAAAACAAAGATTATTCCTGAGGCTGATTGATAGCTTTCATCAGCTTTGGGAAGTATCTCACCATTATTTGTTAAAATAGTTGTACAATGTTGTTTCGGTTTCACAGGTTTATTTATGTGTACAATGCATCTTGATTACTGTCTTCTCTTGCATTATTCTCCCACCTCTTACCTATCTTCTCCCTCCTTCTTCCTCTCATCCAGTTTCTTTGTCCCATTTCCATATATGCATTGTTTATTGTGACTGTATTCACTCACCATTTCTGTTTCTATTCAGGTGTCCCTGTTCTTTTAGGCTCCACTCCCCCAAGATGTATTTTCAGCTTTTATAACTGTATTTCAATATTCCAAAGATAGGTAGAGAAATGAAAGATTTATCCCCAGAAAAACTATAATATTCAGATAGAAAACATAATGCTAGGATTAACCAGACATTGAAGAAGACAATATAGATAGACTTGAAAACATGCAATAGAAACACACAGTAAAAGAGTAATTTTTTTAAAAAAGAAAATGTTTTAGAACAGTAAAAACACAGAAGTGTTAATGGAATAGCTCTATATCTTTACTGTGGTCATGTTTACAGGAATTAGTAATTTTAATGGACTACAGATGAATTGAAAAAGTACAAAGAAAGGGAGATGTTGGACAAACTTGTTATAGAGAGTAGATTAAACCACAATTCTAGTCTTCTGTTTGGTTTTCTGTACAACCTTAGAATGTTGTTGCTTTCTGGATCTCAATGCTTTCTACAGGAAAGTAAATTTCTGCGTTCATCTCTACAGGAGATTAAACGAAGTTAAGTTGGGTAGGGGAAGCTACAAAGAGGTGTGCCCCAAAAAAGGAATGTGGAAATTGCTGCCACAATTCCAAGTCTCTATCCTTATGAAGCAACACCTAAAAACAGGGAAGAACATGCGATCCACATGAGTTGTCTCTGCTTTCCCAGTATTTGTCTATCTGTTCCAGGCATGAATGAGTCACATGTCTCTTCCCAAACTCATTCCCAGAAAATAGCATAATGATAAAAGGTGCAGCTCTATTACAATTCGTCTCATGAAGATGAACTTACCATCTCAGCTTATTTCTAGGTGACAGTTGAGAAATAAAATAGAGCTTGATAGCAAGTAAAAAAGAAAGAAAGAAAAATATTTTAAGAAGAGAAAATTATGGAAAGACAAAGTAAAAACTTGAAAACCTTGAGCACATCAAGTATCTAGACAGAAACCAGTTAAGAAAGTTTTTTAAAAAAATTTTTGGCTTAGACCCAAAGAAACATAGGCTCCACTGTTTCCCTCATTTGTAATAATTAGTATATGCATAGGATAGTCCTGGCAGAGAATTATAATAGCTCAAGAGCTATATACATATGACCGTAAAATGATGCTAATTAAAGCGAGCCCAAGACATCAAAACAACAGGTCATTTTTTCAGATGTCAACCTTGATGTTGTCGACATACTGTATCTAGTTCTTTCTTCTTATTTTATTTCATTTTTCTTTTTCCCTTGATTTATCCCTGTCAATCTCTGTCTTTGATTCTGGTACCCTCCATCTTGTATATACATTTATCTGATTCGGGGAAGGGAAGGGAAATAACAAAATGATAAAAGAAGTACAAAAGATGACCCATTGCAACAATGATACTCACAGGACACTATGTTGGAAATAAACTTTACAACTTTGTGGGGACAAGGGGAAGTTGGGGATGAGGGGAGTGAAGGAATAGAGGGAGAACAACAATGGAGTGGGTAACAATGTTCAACAAGAAATGTACCCTACTCATGTAACTGTAACCCCTCTGTACAGCATCTTTACAATAGAATAAAATTTTTAAAACTTACTTGGTTTTTTATATATATTTACATTTTAATTGACTCATAATAGTTTTACATATGTATGGGTACAATATGACCATCCAATGTAAATATATGATGTTTATGATAAGATCAAGGTTGTTGAAAATGAACTTTACAATTTGGGGGCAGGTACGTTGTGGAGGTGGGAGGGAAGGGATAGTAGGGGGAAAACAAAGGAGGAGGCAACAATGCTCAATAGGAAATGTACTCATTACCTTGCTCATGTAACTGTAACCCCTTTGTACAGCACTTTTACAATAAAAAATGTAAAAAAAAATAAAAAATAAATACCACATGATTCCTAACAAATTTTAAAAAAACAAAATTTTTTTGGCAAAGAATAAGTTTTAAAATAAAGTATGTAAAAATTAAGAAAATCAAGGTAATTGGTACATCATCTCAGTCATACTATTTCTTGAATATTGAGATCAATCAGAATCCTCTTGACTATTTGGAAAACATTCAATTATTTACTGTCTACTAGTCCACAAAGCACTCAGATTTTTCTCATCAAACTCTATTTTTGTAATTAAGAAATCTGAAATATAAACACTGTATAAAAATAATCACCTTTGTTATGAGACAGTTATTTATTTAGGTGATTTGGAAATAAAAATGATAATGATCTTACTATAAGAACATACCTTCACCTCCAAGCAGAACTGGGTCTGGGTGTGAAAAGATCCTGCCTTTATATGGATAGTTGGCTTCAATTTACACAGCCTACATAAAGAGACATTTCAATGTGATACAGATATTTATGACATTGGAACAATGATAGAATGGATAAAGGTATTAGAGTAAAACAAGAGGTAGTATTCTAATTTCAAACTGAAGTCTGAAGAGGCACCTTGGGTTTTTTCCCCATATGGTACTAGTAGCCAAAATAAGTATATCATTTGTGAATCTTTCCTTCTGCATCACCCTAGCAATTTATTAACGAAACTGGAAAATACAACTGACCTGAAAGTTCTAAAGGTTATTGCACTTAAAAACCCCTGTTTTAGCCAGGCGCTGGTGGCTCACGCCTGTAATCCTAGCTACTCAGGAGGCTGAGATCTGAGGATAGCAGTTCAAAGCCAGCCCAGGCAGGAGAGACCGTGAGACTCCTATCTCCAATAAACCACCAGAAAACCGGAAGTGGCGCTGTAGCTCAAGTGGTAGAGTGCTAACCTTGAGCTGAAGAGCTAAGGGACAGCACCCAGGCCCAGAGTTCAAGCCCTACGACCGACAAAAAAACAAAACAAAACCCTGTTCTTGGCTAGTAAAAAGCAGTCTTGAATGTAGAATTTACACAACCATATCCTACACAGTGATATAACAAAACCTATGTCACCAAAACATACATCGGACTGTGATGGTTCCTATTAATAATGTCTTGTTACATTTCTTACAGGGGTCACATTACATGAAAATGAGGGCATAAGAATGCATCAGAAAAAAAAAGAATGCATCAGTGCTAGGCATGGTAGTGCATATCTATAATCCCAGCAGTTGTAACACTAGACCAAGAATTTGAGGCCAGCCTGTGCTGTGCTAGTGAGACCTCTCTCTTCCCGGCACCTCTCTCTGACTCTCTCTCTCTGTCTCTCTCTCTCTACCCCCCACCTCTGTTTTTAGTATGCCCTAATCTGATTTAACAGAACTCAGTCTTGTTCTAGCATACAGGCACAAAAAGCTTCTTCGACCTTTCATTTCAAGAAATATCTTCATCTTTGTTAAAGACCTAGCAAACTGAGCCAGAATACAAACTGAGGTCAGAATACAGCCACATATAGGATATTGACAGAATACAGCCACATATAGGATATTGGAAAGAATTGTTAAATGAATCAAAACTTATAGTTAGGTTGTCCAAGGCTTAGGAACATCTGGGGCTTCCAATCAATAACTTCCAAAAGCTGGACTCCCATGGTCTTTCTCAAGAGGACACTTTGTATCATCAGAGAAAGGCAGAATGGTGGGACTTGTTCTCAAGTTATCCAAACACTCCCCTTCCAAATAAACTCATAACCAAAAAAGTTGACTTTTTCTTTTAAAGAAGATTCTAGCAGATAACATATTTCACTTACTCCACTCACTTTATTTCTGAAAGAAGTGCCTTATAAAGGAGATAAAGTATGCTAATCAATATTGGTTAGGGGGCTGGGAAGGTGGCTCAGTGGTAGAGCACTTGCCTTGCATGCTCGAGGCCCTGCGTTCGATTCCTCAGCACCACATAAGAAAAAAGAAAAAAGCCGGAAGTGGCACTGTGGCTCAAGTGGTAGAGCGCTAGCCTTGAGCTGAAGAACTGAGGGACAGCGCCCAGGCCCAGAGTTCAGACCCATGACCGGACCCCCCCAAAAAAAATATATTGGTTAGGCCCACATTTGGCTTAGGAGGATGGGTTCACCACGGGACTGTGTTCTTCCAAAGGAGCTTTTATGCAGTTGTAATTCTTAAATATCTATTCTTACAGTACTTGACTATGGGCTATAGAAAGCCAATTTCTCCCACTCTACCCTTCTTTGATGATGCAAATTCTTCTCTCTTGTCACCACTAAAGTCCAACTTTTGGAAATCACCACGTGTTTCCAAGCCCAGGTGTCTCTGGGAATATATGTCTTGGGGAATTTAACTGGAAGGGTTGGTTCCTCTAACAAGCAGGTATTTTTAGGGTTTTGCTGTAGTTATTCCGATACCAGTACATCAGGAGAACATTCATTCCATATACGTTCAGGAACATAGATGAAACTTTTCCACGACTGCCAATAGAGTTTTCTAACTACAGAAACTGTTATACATGTCTTATACACGTCCAAGAATCTAACCTTCAGGAACATTGCTTTGTGGACTCTTTTTTTCAGTTGTGGGACCTGAACTCTGGGCCTGGGCACTGTCCTTCAGCTCTTCAGCTCAAGTCTAGCACTCTACCACTAGAGCCACACAACCACTTCCTGCTTTTTCTGCTTATGTGGTACTGAGGAATCGAACCCAGGGCTTCATGCATTCAAGGCAAGCACTCTACCCCTAAGCCACCTTACCAGCCCTGCCTGTAGATTTTTAATGCATCTTGATGCTAGATCTCAAAGACTAGATTACACTTACCCACATGAGATTTTTTGAAGTAAAAAGCACAAGATATAATATATGATGCTACTTTCATATGTTACTTTTAATAAAATGATTACAATGAAAATTATAATTAAAAATTATGTACAAGTGCCTCATGTTCAGATATGTTCTTAATCATGTGGAGGCATCAAAGCATAAGAAAGGCCACAATTCTAAAATCTGACTGAGCACAGTAGCTTTCGCCTATAATCCCAACTATGCAGAAGGCATAGTTAGAAGGATTGCAAGCCAAGGGTGGCCTGGACAAGACCCTATCTTAAAAAAATAATCAGGAAAAAGGAGATGGTGGGTGTGGTTCAAGTGACAGCAAACTGGTCTAGCAAGGGGGGAACCCTGATTTCAAAACCAGAGTACCATGAAAAAAGCAAACAAATAAATAAAATACAATATTGTTTAGTGAAGTGTCTTGCTTGGCAGTGAAGACACAGGCAAAGGAGGTTGTCACTTTAAAAATTTGGTTTGTACTGTGTTTTTTTTTTTTTAGCAAATGATCTTTTTCCTGCTACCTAGCAAAGAAACTGTAATTCAACTGACCTCAGAAAAAGTTGACAGGATAAAAATTGGTGCCACCATGTGAGCAGCAGGATTTGCAAGTTCGATTCCTCTTAAACTGGGATAATATGAAACAATCTAATCCGTAGTCCGTCAGGTATGTGACTGTTCACCTTTGTGATTTGTGTAAGTCCCTTGGAGCCATTTTAAAAGCAAAATATGCATGAGCTTTCGAATTATCCAGATCAGCCCGTTTTCAACCGACCCCTATCAACGATTAGATAAGAAGAACATAGTTGAGTTTTGTCCCAAGCAAACAGAGGCCTATGTTCATCCTGCCTACAGAAAAAATGAAAGGATGGTTTGAAATGTAAACAAATATGCAAAGCAGATCTCCTAAAACTCTGCACTTTATGGCGATTATATTGTCATAGAAACAAGAATGAGTTGGCCTGTGGAAATCCCCTTCCAAGACAGCCCTGGTTGATGTCATTTGTGTCGTTATCACAGGAGGTGGAAGCTGCAGACGAGCGAGCACTTCTACAAATAGCACAGAAGCTTCTGGTAATAATTATGATGTAAGATTACTATGGGGTGAAATGATACTTAAGAAGGATAAAGTGGGTTAGAGGGTTTCAATTTGCTGCCTTCTATTTTGGTCACTTGTTCCTTTTTTGATGGCTACCAGCACAGGGGGAAGGGGGGGGGCGGGAAAGAAGGGAAAAAAAAGAAAGAAAGAATCTGTCTGGAGCCAGAAACTCTCCCTGTTCCAGCTGTGCGTCTCTCAAGAGGGAATGAAGAGCTTTTCAATCTCCCCTCATGGCACAGGGCACCCAAGCAAGTCTCAAATCAGAGCCATTTCAGTAAATTCATACTTTCGATAACTAACACCATTTCCAAATGGTGAAGTAACCCACAAGTTCATCTTTCTCTTACACTCTTCGAATGTAAAGCACAAGCTGAAGTGAATTGAGAAATCTATTTAGTAAATATTTGGGGAAGGCAAAAAAAAAAACACAACTCGAATTTTTATTGTTGTTGAATGTTTCCCACTCCTCACTCCCTCAAAAAAAGAGGGGTGCGAGTGTGCGGACAGAAGAGAGAAAAAGAGAAAAGTAGCCTCAGCTCAGTAGAACACTAAAAAATGCACATGAATCAATTATGAAAAAGAGAAGGTCCCTTTGAATGAGGAAAAGCTGATTGGAATTAAGATAGGCTTTGTTCCTATCTGCAAGGTACAAGGAGGGGACTTTTCAGCGGAACAGAAAAGGGGGATTTGGGACTGTTTGGCTGCTAATGCCATAGTGCTTCAGAGCCCATGTGAAAATTTGCTGCTGGCTATTAATCATCATTGTGCCCCTGCAAAGAAGCTGTTACAATGATGACTATATGTCATTATATTCCCACTGTAAGTAACGAATCAGAGAGCTGGGAAAGTTGGATAAGAGCGGCTGGCAAACTTTTAAGCGGTCGAATCTATTTAAATAAATTTACATCACATTTGCTACTTTCTCTGGTATGGGAATCATACTTTAAAATGAAACAATATGCTGTGTTCATGGGGCCTGGTCTTTTATTCCCCTGTCTCTGAGCCTACTTTCCAGGTCAGCCTTTGCCAGCGCTGACAGCACGCTTTTCTCATAGCTTCTCCTTCTCATAGCCTTTGGTTGCTTTCAAGTTCAATTTAGCACAATAAAGTTGTTATGCATGACAGTTTGGAGAGCAGAATAGGTGGTGTCTGAGCCCGCTGTGTCGCTACAAAGTGGATCCATTCTCTGTGGGCCAGCTCAGTTACTGGAGCCTTACTGGTGGGACACAGCCATGGACTTCCAGACGTTCCCATCCTGACGAACACAATTAGCTTCAAACCGCACGAAGCCTCGGGGTCAGCCTCTCTTTGACTGAGTCTGCACCATTTAATATGCTGCGGTGGATTTCAAATTTATGTTGATTTATCCTGTTGCCTTCCTCTTCTAGGTGCTTTATTTACAGATGTGTAAAGAACGGGGGAACTTGGAATCCCGCGTGCTTCAAGAGTTTTATTCGAAATCTAAACCATTGTTTTATGTTTGTTTTATAAAGAAATAGAGTTGAAACATGTCAGGCTTAATTCCATTAGGCTGAACTGCCCCAGAACAGAGCCTTGGGGTTTGGAAGACAGAATCTGAAGGGAAGTGTCTTCTTGGCTAAGCATCATCAACAAACCAAACAACAAACAACCCCTAAAACACCACCATTGTCAAGATCGTTTTCTACTGCTGGAGAATACTTTTGCAAAATCCCCCTGTGACCTCAAAGTGACAGATCTTTTAATGGAACCGAAACATCATTTTTCAACCATTATAAGCCACCATGTGCATTTGTATGTGTGTGCACATGGATATATCATATTAATTAGTGGTTAGTACTCATTGGTATCCACTCGAGTTCTTACTCTTTAGAAATATGATATATAAAATTCTGCTGCCATGAAGCAAATATTATTGGATTTCGATATTGTAGAGTTATTCTTATGTAGAGAGGATGTAACGTTGTCCCTTGTCTTGCTGAAGACAGCTATATAACAGAGCAAATTTAGGTGTGCTTAGAATCTTACCATCATGTTCATCTAAGCCAGATGTCTCCAGTCTCTCAGCTCTTCTAGTCCAATAGATCACAGTTGACTTGATTACTGATCTCACTAATTATAGTATACCACCATCAAATAAGCCTCTTTCTAGATTAGAAATTCACTGAAAGCATATTTCCCATTCTGAAAAGAGTTCATTATTTTTCTGTAAATTATCTGTAGTACTTATTTTTTTTTACTAAAAAGGGTGAAATACTAATACTGATTAAATTGTATTTGTTTTAACTGTGCCTTGGTGAAGAATAGTTTCACAAAACAGAATTATACAGGGAGATGATTACTCCCAAATAATTTTATTTTCTAACATAAAATGCACGACAATTCCAAAATCATTTTCATCAAGTTACATCATGAAAACTAGAAATCTGTGTCTAATTTCAGTAAAGTTTCAGCAAGGAAGTCACTTGTTTGCCCTGATCATGTCTCTCCTGCTTCTATTATTTGATGTCATTTTTAGTAAGGCATTTTTCAAGTCCCCGTTTTGAATAGGTTTTAGAAGTACAGCTGGACAGACAAAGAAGAATTGCATTATGACAGACAATAAATGTGTCTGTGATAAAAGCACTATACCCTTTCTAATTTTCAAATGGGATAATTTCTTTGCCATTCAAATGAGTGAATACTCCAAAAATTGACCAAGCTATTTAACTGATAATGTGCACTTCAACAGTCTTTTTTCCTGAAGAAATATGTCAGAAGCACATAAAAATTCCTCCATACAACTGTAGGGCAAACAGAGAATGTTTAGGTGTTAGAAAGGGTACTCCTGAATTTCATCTGCATATTAACACACAGCCCATGTACAGATAGTATGCTATAGGCTGTATCACTTAGCACACATGGCTTCCTCTGGAATCTCCAGTGGAAATGAAGAACCCACAAGTTTGTTTCCTCAACACCAAAGAGATTTCCTAAAAGAATGCTAAATCAATAGAGAGAAATGCAATTTTGAGTTAAATATTTAAGGACATAGCATAATGATTTTACATAATCTGTAAGATACTCTAAATGTTGAGCTGACAGATTTACATTCATACTCTCCATATGAGGGGCGGAGGTCCAAGAAACTACTGTGAGCTGTAGATCATCTTAGTTATTAATGAAGTTACTTGATTAAGCTGATAGGGAAGATGACTTATGTGGGAGGAGTCCCATTGAGACCGTGATCAGTCTTTAGTGTTCTTTAGGAGCAAAAGGAAGAGAATGGCAAAATGAAAAACTCATTCTAGAAAAATATTTTGAAAATAAGTGTGGCAACGTAAAGGAAAAGGAAAAAGACGGAAGTATTCACCATAACTAGCATCTGCAACATTGGCCAAAGTTTACCAAGGTCTTTCAGTTCCTTTGGCTGACACAGGTGATCAAGATATCATAAGCCCTAGAAGAATGTGACCTCTGATTTAAATTGCTGCTTTCTCACTTTTTTGCTTTGTGGACTCAGGTAAAGTTTCCAAAGATCCAAGGTCTTCTGTCTCCTCATCCATAAGAAGAAATAATAGCAATATTCCCAGGATATATAGGATTATTGCAGAAACTAACCAATGTAGATAAATTCCAATTGGATCAATACAACAACATCTCAACTGTAATAGATACCCTGTAAATATTAATCCCCTTTATTGCTAAAGTAATTTGTTAGAGGTCTTCTAACTCTAATCCTAATGTTTCTCCATTAATAAGTTAAAGTACCAGCTCTGACCCATAATCTCATCGAAAAAGAGATTGCTGGCAACAAATCCAGACACAATAGGTTCCTGATGGTTTAACCTGAGAAACATTAGAACCATGTAACTGGTTTTTATTTGGTCACATTCAGCTTTTGTTTGTGCTAGTTTGATCACTGGAGCAAATTAACAAGTACCCAAAGAAAAGTTGCTCATATCCTCTGTGGCATTGATCATTTCTCTCATGTGGATATGGGCTTAAAGGGACAATTTCACAATAACAAGAAAATTTCCATGAAAGTCTCATAGGGCCTAAATTAGAAATCTGAGATTTCAAAGTAAAGATATCCTTGACATGGAAAGAAAGAACTCTGTTAGCAATTGCTGGGAAGGAATGCTTATGTGCTCATGAAAAAAAATGAACAAATTCACTGACATCACACTTAATTATAAACCCAGTTCTCATGAGCAGAGAGTTCTTTTTAACCAAGTTGAAAAAAAAATGATTTTTGTGCATAGAACCATAAATATGCTTGATGGTGGAGCATTGGTAGTAGGAATGTTTCTCCTCATATACTGTTGGAACTTTGCTGACTGAACATTTGTAAAATCTAACATATAACACTGACCCTGAACTGTGTCCTTTCACTATTTATTATACAACATACATTGTCTAGCTACTTGTGATGGTATTGCTCAAGTTTTCAACTGAAATTATTCTTTCTAGTGTACTATTGACTAGTTGAATTGTTACATTAATAAGTCTTATCTTAGAATATTTATTTAGTATAACTATTTTGTAGAGTTAAATAGGCTCATCCAATTAAACTTATATTACTATATCAAATTGCAAAATCAGACTCAAGTCTGTTAGAAATGCCATATATGATACAAGAATAACAAATATTTATTCCTGTATACAGTGCATGGGAATATGAGTTTCTTTTATTTTCAGTCTATTACTTTTAATGTCAGTTGATTACATTCCTTAATGAAATGTTTTTTGCATGACAAGCGGTAAACATCTCTCCAATTTAACTTCTGAACCTGTCTTTCTTTGAGAATATTGGTAGACAACCAAGAAGACATTAACTCCATTGTATTTCTACCTCTCTCTGTCTTTTAACCACTAAATAGCACCTACTTTCTTACAACTCATCACCTGTGAATACTGAATCAAACATATGCATTTTAAATAGGTCATTTATACAACATACAGTCGTTAAATAACATTTTTTATGAGCAAGCTGTTAATAAAGAGACATATGTGCTGTTTTATATCTCCACATGCTTGACTACTAGTTTTTAGATAAGCACCATAACTTAAGTTGTCTTCCTCACAAAGTTCTGGCAAGCTTCAATAGATTCATTAGTGGGTTTTTCTTTACAACCAATGAAGCTCAAAGAGCTCCCAACAATGGAGCTAATCACTGCCTCTTCCCTGACCCAAGCTTACGTTTTCCCTCCTTTCACTCCAGACTCTTATTTCATTTCTGAGCAATTGGATTTCCGTGGCACTCACAGAACAAATAAATATCTCTCTTTTCCCCCTGCTTACATCTTTTGTGTATGTTTTTTCTATACAACTGCCCGTATTTAAACTAGCATGGTAATGGCAGGGTTTTTCAGGTAATCTTTCATTGGACATAAATGGTGTAGCATTAAAATGCAGATAATGTTACCTCAATTAGAGAATGCTGTGCAAAACTTGAAAAAGACATAGCTAAATGTTTGGACTAAACAAGTAAGTCTATGTTGTTAAGAGTGGGGCTGGGCAAGTTGCATTTTCAATAGATCCCTTAATGAATAAATGTTAGACTGTATCAACAGTCCTGAACAGGCTTGTGGTTTGTGTGTGCATGAAGTGTAATGGTATCAATTGACTGGCTCTTTGTGGTTGCTATAAAGTACTCTTGAATGTGTCAATGGAGAGAAGGCCTGCAGACAATGAAGCCATGACAGCTGAATGTCAGCAGCGACCTTGAACCTAAACTGGTTTCACCATTCCAGTGACTCCAGCTACAGTGAAGATCTGCACTGGAGCCGGACCTTCGGCATTGCCTGTCATTTTCTGTGTTCAGATTCCAAACACTTAAGTGACAATTTCACCACATTGCTAGACCCTGCTAATATGCATCAGTGAACGTTCACTTATTAGTGATGGAGCTAACGATACAGTCAGCATTTTAATCAGACTTGCATTGGCATTTAAAAATACAAAGCATCAAGCAAAACCCAACATCATTCCTATAATTCGTATAAGCAAATCCATCCAGAGAAAATACCCCAAACCTGTCTTTTCTGCAGCAATGGACTCTTTGATATTGATCTTGCATTACATAGCCTTACTGCACATACATTACTACACTCCTTATTGCTGCAAATAGCACATGATTAGTTAATTAAAATACGACATCAAGGAATAATTAATATTTGTAATGCAGTGTTTCTTTAATGAAAAACAAGAGAATTCTTCTAAAGGTCACATTTACAGATTAAATGTGTCTTTAACATAAATGGAATGTTATTAAGCTAGGCTCAATATTCAGGAGAGAACTACAAAGCCTTTTGTGGCAAAACACTATTAATGAATTCAAGAAGCAGAATCCCTCTGCTAATGCTGGAGTTGAGCAAGGTTAGAAGCCCTACCACAACTGAATGATCTTAATCTGTTGTTCACTGTACTCTGGTGTTAGAAACTGAGGGCAGGGGAGGAAAGAAACTGCTGAAGAGAAGGAAAGCAAGGAGAAATAGAGAAGAAAAGGAAGACAGAGAACTGCAGAGAGAGAGAGAGGAGAGTAATTTGGTGAGAAACATGTAACCAGGAGTATGTAATAGAGAAGAAACAGAGAAAACTGGCCTGCAAGTTTTGTGGGAAAGATAACAAACATATTTTTGGCCTTAAAATACATTGTTGATTGTAGTCCTATAAATTTATCCCAATTCCTTCTAAAGAAGATGTAGCATTTGCTAAAAGTGGGCAATTATGATGAAAAAATAAACTTTATAAGGATCAAGATTTATAAATACAAATTCATTATTAGAATGTCTTTGTGAACTGATCTGAGGTATGGCACATATACTGTAGTTAGTAAATCTGAGTCCTAATTTTCATTTTTTCAAAACAAACTGTTGTGTTTTACATATTACTTTTCACAATACATAAAACTTGGGTACAACTATCTTCTTTTTTGTCTATTATTAGCTCAAGTTTTTATGTAAGTTCTCATGACTTCTTTCAATACATAGAAGAAAAAAATGAAGAAGTTATTTATACCTTTTACTAGAAAAGGGGAAAGCTAGCAAATACTTTTCTTTAAACTTCTAAACCAATGTCACATACAGTGTTTTTTTATACCGTAGGAAAGTTTCTTACAAAAAAAAAGCCTTCTACTCTGAGATATATTTATTGTCTATTAAAAAATCACTAGTCATAAAATTTAACACTTTCAAATTTATTTAGTATAATCGCTATTATAATTGTACTTTACCAAGTCGTATAATGCCAAAGAAACAATGGTATATATATCACCTTGATTTCCTATTTCAGTTTACATAGTCATTATGTAAAAATCATGTTAAAGAGATCATTAGACTACCAAAAATAATTAACTGAGTATTAAATGTTCAAATAAAAACAAAAAAGCATTATAAAACTTCCCAAGGACAAAAAATTGGACAAAATTCAATTTAACAAACTATACAGAGAAGTTCTTTGGTGACTTTAAATCAGTCTACAATAAGAAAAATGGAGAACTAGTAACTTTTATATATGTGCTACCTACCAAAGGAGTCCTGTTAAAAATACATTCAAAGATAATTCTAATTCTTATAAATGTATTTGAGAAGTTAAACATTCACGTGCACTCTTGTACATTAGTGTCACTTAAAAACGTTATAAATGTTCAATTACCATCCATGTGAGAAGCTATGAAAAAATCTGCTTCAAATGTTTATTTTTAATTAAAGCAAGCCTGTAGTTTAATACATTTCTAATATACAAGTTTTATAACAGAAACAAAATATTAGCATCAAATTTTTCTTTGACTAATGGTGTTTATGAGTTATGTTCATTGGGAAAGTATCATTTAGAAATTGTTGTTACTTATATTGACACTTGAAATGCATATAGATGTATTATGATGTTTATGAATGACAGGGACTAAAGGGAACCCACCCACCTCTTGCCAATAAAGCAACCGCTGAGCTTTTTACCTTTTTGGTACCACCCTTCATTCAAACTGTTGTGCGGATCAGCCCTCCAGCAGACAAGTTCAAAAATCTTTTTAATTTTTTTAAAAAAGTTGATGGATAGAATGAACACCTACTTTTACTATTACAATTAAAGTAAGATGGTAAGTCTCAGATGAAAATTAATCCCTCATTCATATGTAGGTTATGGAATTTAAGTTTAAATAAAAAAAGGTATTCAGAAACGAAATTCAGGTTAACAGGTCAATACATGCCTACAGCTGAGCCACTCATTTTTATGGCCTACATATACCAACAGTCTTGGTTAAACTCAGAGATAGGTAATGACATCTGAAAATGTATTTTTCCTCATGAACTAGTTAACTGGTATATTTAGTAAACACTCAAATAGGTTATTGAAGGAAACATTCTGAAGAAATAACGTGCTTTTAAAAAGTGATACACCATTTTGTAGATAAGGATGTGACTGTAATAGAATTTGTAGCTTAAAACTAAGTTGGGTAAGAAACACCTATCCTTAGGCATTTGATTCTTGTACTTTAGGGAATATTCTCTAAATGTATGTATCAAATAGTTCTTCTTCAACATGGAGGAAAATAAACTCTGTTTTTTCAATATTGCAGTCCCTTGAACTTTTTTATTTTCAGAAGAAAATGAAGAGCAGAGCAAACTCAAAATGAACTATTTTCAAATTTCAGTCGCATCTATATTTAAAAATTATCTTCAATTGTTCAGCAACTGATCAGCATATGAGGTTTCTATGCTTATATATTATAAAAGAAAAGAAAAAAATAACACTGGATATGCATGTAAAATTCCTTCTTGTTTGTTTTTAAGTGTTCAGTTTTCCTTCAAGTCTTGCATACACTGTAGTAAAGATCCACATGGTTTGAAAATAAGTATACCTAAACTAAGAATCAGAGAGTAATCCTACACTGCACCCTGTAACTTTTTGCAGGTGATCAGAGATTTGCACTGATCCCATATACCTGTCAGGATTTTTTTTTTAATCTTTTCTTTTTTTGGTTTTGGAGCTTGAACACAAGGTCTGGGCGCTGTCCCTGAGCTTCAAGGCTCAAAGCTAGTGCCCTACTACTTGAACCACAGCACAGCTTCTGGTTTTCTGGTGGTTAATTGGAGATAAGAGTCTCACAGGGGCTTTTCTGCTTGGGCTGGCTTTGAACTGTGATCCTCAGATCTCAGCCTTCTGAGTAGCTAGGATTATAGCCGCGAGCCACTGGCACCCAGCTTTTAAAAAATAAAAAAAAATCTTAGAGAATCACTCATCTCTGTATGTGTCCTGGACTCCATCTACACATCAAGGATAGATTTCAGACACTAAGCTGACATCTAAGACATCTCTTATATTCCAAACCCAGTACTAGTTACTTTGTCATAGGGTATTTGATGTAATCTTTAGTCACTAGATAAGGAAGAAATGCCTGAAACTCAGTAAGATGATGCAATTGGTTCCATGGGAAAATAAACTGAAGTTCTGTCCAGATTTCCTCATCCCTAAATCAGACCTCCTAGGGACTCACCGTGCCAAAATAACCACCTGATTCACAAAATCCAAGCAGCTTCCACACGGAGGGAATTATGATTCATATAAGACCTTGGCTGGATATATTTGTTAACCTAAGTAGCCCATGGAAAACAAATGAACAGAGATCACATATGTGGTAAATGCAAGCATGGAGTGAGCTTAAAAGAACTCTGTGATATGAGGAGAAGCCAGAGAAGTGGAATTCTGCCTCTAAATTTAGTAAAACTTGAAGTTCAAATGCTTTAGCACAAATAAGTTGCTATTGAGTATAGCCAAAATTTCGTTCCTCTAAAGGTGTCCTTTCCTTGTAAATATTAGCTCCATAACTTTGGAGGCGAAAGGGTAGACAGAAGTAATGTAGCAATTTCATTCTTGTTAGAACTATGATCAAGGATTTTATTTCTCATTTGTTTAAAAAAGAACAAGTTGAAAAGAATTATCCATTTATCCATTGCCTAAATATGAGCTATTACTACCCATTCAATTTTAGTTACATTTGAATTCTTTTATTCTTCCTAAACAAATTTTGGAGCGCTTTCAAAAGAAAACTTGATTTTTTTTTTTGTAGGATAGGTAATGTTTCACATAAAATCAACTCATTTCAAAGGAAAATTTAATTAAATTCATGGTGGATACCTCCTGATGTAAATGAAAGTACATTTTATCCTTTTATTTTTATTCATCTAAGTTATGATTTGAGCACATTAACATCAAACTTTATTAAAATGTATTCCTTACATAATATTGTGTAATCCAAAATGTGGCCAGATCACTATTAATTAAATGCATGTGCTATTAATACTCATTATCTACTCTCTCACCTAAACTCTACAGTTCCAAGCCAGCAGTATATTCTAAGCAGAAAATTTGCTTTTATTCATTTCTGTCATTGCAACACAATGAAATATATACATGTGTTAATTACAGGACAATAAGCCAATGGGTGTAAATTTTGCTTATGGGATTTTTTCTTCTCAATGTGAAATTTTTATTATTTTCAGTCATTCTGTTATTTTTAAATAACCCACATAAACATATGTTTTATAATGTTCTGTGAATTACAGAGGTAAAGATTATCTGGGTTTTGTCCCACTCTACTTAATTCACACTTTCCTAACACTGATTGGGAAGTTTTGCAAAATAATGTCAAGTATTCTCATATAAATTTTGAGATGATTATAAAACTCTAAACAGGAGTCCTGTTCAGAAATGAAGTTTAACTTTACTTACTATCCAAAATTAATGAATACTTTTGTACAGCTTAGACCATTTGGAGACACTATGAAAATCTCTCTGTCATATTTACTTATAAACTACTGAGGAGATTGTTAACAAACAAAAATAATAGCAATATTCAATATTTAACTCCTCTTGCTCTGAAAGCATAAGAGACTCACCACATACACACAAATTCCACTTAAATAATCAATGAATTCACTGCAAGAAATTTTCTGAAAAGTATAGCTATCTACAACATGACCCTATATCTTGCAGTGCCCAGAAAATATGTAGACAAGGAAATGTGAGCTACATATGAATATCTCAAGGCTCATCATTGGTTGCATATGTTAATATTAAATCATATTCAGCAATTATAAAGACCATATACAGTAAAAGTGCAGTGAATCTCTCCACATAATTCTAACACAAAATTCCTCAAATACCAACAAGATAAAGAGAACTCACTTCAATAATACCCAAACTACTTGTTTTCTTTAGGTCCTGTTAGAACAGAGAACTCATTTATACTAGGCTAATAAAGTTCAAGGGAAAAGTTGGAAGTGGTGTCTGAGATATGAAATCTTGTTTCATCTAAAACTAAATATTTTGCCTAGACAGCATAAAATCTAATTTATTCCGTTTTTCCTCTGTTCTCATTATGTGAGCACAAGTATAAGTTTATGCTAAATTAATTCAATTTGTATAAAATGTGATTTGGTCTTTGAATATTGCCAAAGTAAAGTTAGTGACTTTTTCATAAAATAATTTTAATAATAAATGACATTTGGCTTGGTTATATCTTTTATTTTTTCATATGTTGACAGAAAGTAACTTTCAGAAGCAATCCTTAGCTGTCTATATTTCTGGTTTTCCATTATAGTCAAGATTAAATGCACAAAAGTCTCTTCAATGAGCTTGCATCTAAAATGCTTGAGAATGCCTTCTTCTTTTAAAGTCTAGCAAATACCATATCTTCTTTCAACATATGGTATATCTAAAGCTAAGAGGTGCAAATATATGATGAGAACTTCTTGAGTGGGCCCTACACACACTGTGTGGGTAATACATTATTCTTGTTTCTTGTTTCCTTTGCAGTAAAACCATTTAAAATGCACCTTGCATATTAAATGGTTGACAGATAGCATAAACCAAAATACTTTGCAACTTTACTTTGCAACTGTACACAATGTGTCTTTGTATCACTGGCTAATTGCTTACAACAATAAAAAGTAATTGCTACATTCTGATGTCAAACTTTCTGGAAAGTTTATAGTGAACTTCAAAAATACACTTCCTTTTTCTCAAATGCAATTAATTTGAAGATAAAAGTGATGTTGTGCCATGAAATATAAATGTTTAACCACTCTCAAAGGAGATTGTTATTCTATAACAACAGATAAAACTTTTACAGACCAGCTTTTTTTTCAAAAAGTTCAGTGATACCCCTTCAGTGTGTTAGAAAATGCTTTATGTAGCAAGAATACAATATTATTACTATGAAAATGGATAATATTATTTACTGATTTTGACAGTTGTCAGGAACATCACTGTATCAAGTGGCGTTTTTTTCTTTTTTTAAATTTTATTTTATTTTATTGCTAACCAATAATTACAGAGGAAAACTGAAAGATGTTTTTCCCTGTGTGTTTATATGATTAAAAATGCATCCTCAATGTAACTTTTCTGCTTACAAGAAAAAGGAATGAGTTCTATAAATCAACCCTTCCAGTACAGCCTCTCCAAGAACAAATGAATGCAAAGTGTTAACAAGGCCTAATCTTCTCTTTTGTATTTGTTTCTTCATTAAGCTCTAAACTCCAGTCTGGCTCTTGTACCCTGAAGATTTGATGTGAAGGTGGTATGACAGGCTTGGCTTCTCCCAATGCAGCTGGCACTCCTGATGCCAAAAGCTAGAGCTTGTGGTAGTGGGATCAGGAGAGAGTCGTTCCCAGCGCAGTTTGCCTGTCAGTTTCCCATCCGCCTCACAGTACAGCAGTCCCTCCTCAAGTCTCCCTAATGAGAAGTGGGGGACAATACCAGTATTGTTGTTTCTACTGGCAATCTTGTGGAAAGAACAATCGCTGTTTACCCAAGCATTTGTATTACCCAAACTCTGTCCATAATTACTTGTAGAGTCCCTGATTAACTCTGCTCTCTGCTTCAGCACAAAAATGTATTGAGATAGACACCATACAACTTTTCTATCTCTAAGAGCCTTTTAACAATTTACTAAGTATGAGTCATATTTATCAGAAGAAATGTACTAGCACAGATCATCAAAAGCTTTCAACCCATGTACTTTAGAAAGCTTGAAAATTCACCATCACCACACCTTCTCTTCCCCCTCAAAAGAGTTTCAACGTACACTCTTCTTTCATTTGATACACACTCCTATACCCAGGAGTCTATGATAAACACAAACACGTTTCAAGTAACAATGATAGTCCTGGTCACTTCTTTATTGCTGTTGACTTCTTAGGATGAAATCTATAGGAGAAAAATCTCTAGTTATTAATTATTATCCAGTTTCATGATATGCTTTTGTTTGCAAAGCCCTAACAAAATGGAACTGTTGCTATGTCTATTTCCATGATACTGGTAATAATTTTAATCTGTCACATCATTCCTGCCCTCTCCTTCATGTCCCACCCCACATGCAGTCTGCTGTTAGCAGTATGCAAAATACTATCATGAATATGCGTAATTATGGAGATTCATGGTAATTTTTCAGGATTATCCGATGTGACGTTTATAGGACAGCAGCATACATCAATTTAAATGAGAGTGACAAATATCTTATCCTTTGTATTTCTATAGTATTTTTAATATTTTCTTGCCCCTCTCCGAGGAGTAGTATAAAATGGTAAGAACTTGAATAATAAAGATGTTAAATAATCAAATGCTTTACTAGAATGCCATTTAAAGGCAAGTTTAAAAATTATTCTCTACCTGTTGAAGTTTAAAAAACTATAATACACTGATTTTCTTCTTAGATGACTCTTTCCATCAAGCATCTTACACAATTCCAAAGCAACAGAAGCAAGGTCATTTGCTTGTGCCATTTTAAGATAAGGATAAATTGCTTAATTACTTTTAAACTATGACTGCTTGCCTGATAGATTTATTTAGCAAACATGGTCCACCAACTTTATTAAGCATAGGCATTTGAAACAATAATCTAATTGTGGCATCTTTGAATTTTGTTCTAAGTCTGTTGCACCTCTTAGTCTTGTATATTATCTTTATCTCAGTGACTAATTAGGAGTAGCCTGACAATTTCAAATTTACAGTGATTATCAAGTAGGAATCCTTCTCCTTGCTTGTATTTTTTCCATGAATACTGTACAATACTAATTACACTGAAGCCATAAAGAGTCCCACAACTTGATGAAGAGACATCCATATCTGAATTATATCAAGAATCTTTGGTGGTGGGGCAATTAATACTTATTTCTCATGTACTCACCCCCCCCAAAAAAAGATGAAACAATTTTGTTCATTCTGACCATTACATGTTGACCATATCTTTAAGTGTATCCACAATAAAGTTAATGGAAACTGACTTTACTGAAAATGGTCCTGCCCATTCCAACCAATTTTAGATTTAGAATTTCTTTTTCTCAAGTATACACTTACACATTTTCAAACCTTCACAATAAAATATGCTCCCCAGAACTATCTTGTTAGCACAACATCATGAATAATCTCAATAAAATTAGAAAAGCCTACTGTGAAAGTATACTGCTAATAAGAATAATAATAAAGGATGCTGGGGCATTGGGATGTCAGAGATGGTTGGAGAAACCTAGTCTGATGTATATCTAATTGTATGTTGCTTCTAGCTATCACTCTGTTTCTTTAGAAAAAAATACTGAAGAAAGTATATTTAACCTTCCCTTTCTTCAAAGTCCCAACTTGATTGAAAACAAATTCAGTAATATATTAAGTCCGTAGGTAGCAATGTCATCAGCAAATGTATTCTATACTTACGAGTTTTTTTAAAGTGATTTCTAAAGAAACACAATTTCTATGTCTATGTACATGGGGAAAGGAAAGTGAAGAATTGAGGCGACCATCCAGATAATTCAAGGGAAAGACACTTTTGCCGCAATTATCCACTGCAAGCAAAAGGGAAGGGTTTAGCTTGAATTGTTCAAATAATTGACTTGATCCTTTTCATTTTGCATATGTAGGCATATTTTATAATAATGTTAACATTGGCAAATTACACACAGATGAAGCAAAAATATTTCCATATGAAGGATGACCAAAACGTTCTTACCTCAACAATTTCTACACTTTGGTTTTACCTAATTTTTGGTAGGGTCACATCATTTGTGTGCATGTTATATATGGTAATTGACTCAAGACGAAACTAGATAGACTCATTATATTCATTTATTAAGTGCTTGGTTAATAAACAGATTTGTATATATGGTAATGATAGCTCATCATAAAAGTTCATTGATAAAGTCTGTCTAAAGTTTCAATAATATATATGCCTGAGTATAGCCCTAATTGATTTGAAGAAGTAAATATGATTCATGTGTACATTTATAATAAAAGGCAGCACTGAAACAAAGAAATATTTCAAGGACTATGTCCTAAATTGTACATGTTTAGATTTGTTATAAGTATGTTAATATTCATAAAGAAATCAAATACCAGAACAAATTTTCAAAAGTTCCATTGACACATTAAAAATTCAAATATGTAGCAGATTTTACAGTTTTCTCCATATGCACTGACAGATGCAATAATATATTTAATTGCTGACGTTTGTATTATTTTACCTTATGTTTATTAAATGTATAAAACGTATTTTCAATCCACTTGAAAACTCTGTTCTGTTTATTAATACATGAGGGCTCCTAAATTTCTTGTGTGCTGCTTAATCACTGTTACAGTATTTATTCTGGCTCACGTAGAAAGCATGTTCTAGAAAGTGCAAACCAGCTTTGTCACATTTCTTCATACTGGTGCTCTGTCAGAATGTGTTTTGCTCAAATACCAAAAAAATCAAGTCTTAGCTTAGTGAGAATGCCACGAAAGTACTAAATTAAAAGTGTATGGGCAAGTAATTAATTCCTAAAGGTTAAAAGACACCAGAGCATTTTATGGATCTATTTGGCAATGAAAATGAACTGTCTATACTGTAAACATGGTAGATAGGGTTCATGTGTAGCATTCATGCCATATTTTACATAAAAATTATGTAATTAATGCCTACATTATCACCAAAATTTTCTTTGTCCTTATACAATCACATACAGCAGATGTAAAATTAAACATTTCAAAATACTTTACTGCCTGCAAATTGTTTTAATTTGTCCTAAAGATCAAGGGTGTCCCCAAATCTTATTTATGAAAAATAAACTTCCAGAATTAATTGCATCATTTTTAAGTAAATATTGAGGGGAGCCTTGATAGATATTTTCCTTTAGAATTGCTAAAGAGCAGAATATAATAATTTGCTGGCAAACATCTGTCTGTTAATCATATATGATAAATTCGTAAGAAATACAGAGAAAGATATTTATTTACTGTTACTGCTAAGCCAGTCTTTATTTATCTTAGAAGATTTTTCATCTATGAGTGGAAAACAAACTTTCCTTCAAGAGGTCTGTGAACCGAATAATAAATGTCAGGTCTAAATCCTGTATGAAAATCAGTCCAGTTTAATCCTGGATACTCTTCAGCATGCAAATGAAGACTAGAGGTTTCCCTGGGCCTGCTGTCATACAGGCAGCCAATTTACAGACCCTGGCACAGACTATGTGTTATGGGCTCCAGCTGCCCCTCCCCCTAGCCTAAGACTTGGTCTCAGCTGCCTGCCTTTCACAGAAAACCACAAACCAAGGAAACATATCAGTAATAGCGCCCTGTAAATTAACTTGACATTTGATGCAGAAAAAACCCTAAAAGCTTACAAAAGACATTGAAAACAAAAGCCACTCAGGACCCACACTACATATATTGTGGATTTAAGAGATCTGGAAGGTGGTTATTCTATTGTAACCAACACACACAGCCTTCATCTTCTTTGTTAAGACAATCCAGTCACTCTTTGTTACAGGCATAGTATGCATCAAATGAGAAAACAATATTTTCCTTTAAAAAAATCTAGAAGTTATATTGATCTTATAATCATAATTGAATGAGTTTCTTTTACATTAAAAATAAAACTATATCCCTAATTTGTTTTTTTCTAAAGCAACTAAAATATGACTTTATGTTTCCTTGGCAAATAAGACATATTGACATTGCTAAAATGTAAATAATGTATGATGCTTTGGAGAATGGTGTGAATCTTGCTGAACATGAGGTATTCACAAATATTCTTATGTCTTAAAATTTTGCCATTCAAGAGATTGTTTTGTTTTGTATGTTTGGAAAACCTGAATGCTTTCAATAGGAAAAAAGTGTTTTGGTTTTCTTTTTAATTTAAAGAAGGACTGTTGATAAAATATTAAATGGTTCTTTGACATCAGCTGCAGTGTGGGGCTAAAGTGAGGCACACAGCATATTTAAGCCATTAGACATGCAGGAATGTTAACATTATTATGCGTTATTGTGTCTGGCTATGCGTTCCCCACCCCCTTCTCCCTACCCCCTCCCTCTCTCTCCTCCCTCTCTCTCTCTCTCTACCTCTCTCCTCCCTTTCTCCCTCTCTCCCTCTCTCCCACTCTTCTCCCTTTCTCCCTCTCTCCCTCTCTTCCTTCCTCCTCCTCACCTTTCTCCGAGTCTCCCCTTTCTGTTCTTCCCTCACTGCTACACTGAATCTTACAAATGTCTGGCCTTATAGTTTACACGCACAGAACTGTACTGGTAAAAATGCATAATCTAAGCATCTGTGCTTCTTGATATTCATGGATTTATTTACAAGTCCCTGTGTTCTACTTTTTTTTCTGTTTCTATGGTTTATATTACTGTCATGCCTATATTCTTGTGGGAATTTCAAATAAGAATCAAGATATAACTGGCAAATATTCTGTAATGCTGTCTGCATTTCCATAATTTAGCTGGTTTTTTTTTTGAAAGAGACAATTTAAAGAGGTTTATGGACTTAAGGATATATGAAGAGTTCTTTGATTGGCTTTTTTAGTACTTCAGCTGCTTAAGGTTTAAATTGTGTAAAATCGATGTAATAAAGTAAATTTATGCACATATATGTGCTTGCGTATATGTAAATGTATTTAGAATAAAAAGTTCATAAATCTTGGTCAAATTTACTGATTAAGTTCACTATATTTACATTAGGCAACATTAAGATGTTTCAGAACAGAGTTCAAAGGTAAAAGGTTAGCATTTTATTTCTTTCATAGATAGTAGGCTGCAAAAAGCTTAAATATTTACAAAGCAAGTATTCGTGCTGCTACATTCAGCCCTCAAGTCATTCACACCCCTCCCATACATACAGCTAGTTCAGCAGGAGCCTTCTAGTACACAGCTACAATGCCAAGGAAATATTTCCCTCTTTTCTAAGGTATGAAGATGAATTCTTCTGAATAATTTAATACACACCTAAATTAGAAATTTAACTTAATTTACAATAATTTTTCGACTAAGTTTCCATCTATGCATCTTCCTCCCATAGAATTCCACGTTCGCATTATTAATGCACTTATTTTTAAGAATTAATATTCACTAGTTTTACATAAGATTGAAATTAGAGAAGTCTGTGAATGCTTTGTTGTTTATAGCTCCAGTTTAATTACTATGTGTTAAACTGCCCCAGACAGTGAAATGAATTTATGAATATTTTTCCAGGCAGCAATATTTTGCAACTACATCTGAGAGAAAATGAAGTGGGGGGGAGGAGTGAGGCACTGAATTAAATGGTCTTCATGCCAATTTTCTTGGGAATTCACATTCTGTGTAGGAAAATGTTAAATATGGGAACATTAGGATAAAAGCTTATTATGGTCCTAAAGTGTGGGGTATATAAAATACTCAGATTTTCATGTGTACAGTTATAACACATGCTAAGCAGTTCTGATTATTAAGTAAGATTCATTCGTTTATTGGAGAGGGAGGGGATTAATTTACAGACAAGAGCTAAGCAATTCTGTTTAACACAACTCTGTCTAGTTGATTGTAAGGCATGGTGTAGTATTTTTCCAAAGCCCGTCATCAATAGTAAAGCAATTTACAGCTCAAGATATTTTTTAGAAGATACTCATTTTATTAAGAGTCAATAAGATAGGTTGTGCAGAGAGATATATATGCATTTGCAATTCATATTGTTGCTGTGTTTCTATTGTGTTCCTAGCCTCCATCATGGCTGGGGGATGAGAAGCTGGCACACAGTACAGGAGGGCAAGACAGAAAGCCCCAAATAAATACTTACAGCATTGTTTCTAATTATCTCTAATTATCCACCTTTCTTAGCCTACTCCTATTCACAGAGAGGGAAGCAAGAAGTGGTAGGGAAAAACATGGTTATAAGTGCAGGTCATATTCATGCTATTAAGTAATATTAATAATTCTTTTCGTCCAGAGGATGATGTTTTCATTCTGGACTTTCAAGCACCTCAGTCTACCCATTCGACGCATGACAGAAAAATGAATCTGAATATGTAGGCATTAAACATTTAAATTCTCTACTCCCTGGTCATTATATCGCCTGTCATTTTTTACACCTTCCCCTCCCCCACTATGCTTTTGCTGATTTGACTTCATTTACATTGGCTCATTATGCATCCAGTCTTTGTTCTACTGAACGGAATACAGTACAGTGACAAAGCAAAACTTACATGTCGGCTGGAATATTCTTCTGATTTAAAAATTAGGTTTCACTATTAAATTTACATTTCACTTCCCAACAATGTTTAAATTGGAGGCAAGTCATCTTATACAATAACTGTAATCTATATGTAATTATTTTAAAAGTGGTTAGAATTACCTCAAAATGTCATTAAGAAATGACATTTAAGACCTTTTATAACAAATATCCTACTGCTACCTAGGCAATATTATCATATTAGAAGTATTAGGTTGTTCTTTCCAGGTCTCTTTCTGGATTACTATGTAGGCCCAAGAAGCAAGCTTTTATCTATTTTATATGAAGTTCATTGTTTAGAGCTGTCCCTTATGGGCCTTATTTTAATGTATCAAACAACAAAGGTAATGTCAATCCTTTAAAAAAGGAATCCTGCTTTGCATTTCTCGCAATTAAAAAGGTTTTCTGATTTACAAACCAAATTTTCATTAAATTAAAGGGAGGTCCTAGCTGACTGATCACACAGGAAAATATGAAAGTTGCATTGAGCTTTAAATGACGATCCCCAGGACAGTGTGCACTGTCTTTCATTTGTTACAACCAATGGAGACATGGGATTAATCTAATACAGCCTAATTAAACACCCATTCACACATGAGAGTTTTTAATGGTACTAGTGGCATGAATGTTACTTTGCATCACAGTTATAGTTTGCATTTATTTGTAGTTGAACAATAGATATTTCTGAGTACAAAGAAAATGGGAAACATTAAATATTGGGGGGCATGTTATTGCAAAAAGAATAATTTGTTGTTTCCTACCAAGATAATTGCCGTATGTAAAATTGTACTTTATTCCATGTATTTTGGCCTAGACATCTTACTAATTTTTGTTATGTGAAAGAATATACAATCATGATGACAATGGCTACATGTCTGAGGCACCATCTTGAGAGAAAAATAAAATATCATTATTCTTCTTGGATCTGTTAATGGCCTATTGTGTGACCTCTGGCTACTCCCTTAACCTGTTTGTGTGCCTTGAATTTCTTCATCTATGAAAATGGAATATTTGTCCATTTCTTACCCTACTGAATTACTGAAGAGTTTAATTAGGATAAAACATTGCTTCTAGAAAGGAAGTATTCTAAGTTTGGGAACTTTTCTTGTATGCTTAATAAAAATAAAAAATACAAATGCCTAGATTTCTTAGAGGTGGAAGTGATAAACTTGCATCACTGCAATTTACATTATATAATCTTGATATCATCTACAAGATATTTATATGAGCATAAATGGTTTCTAAAGTAAAAGTAATTAATATATTACTATTTAAAATGAGTAAAAGCTTGTAGGAAGACCAGAAATTCAAAAAGAAAAACAAATTCTTACTTCAGCAGACTCTCAGGGGAAACAGTAAATAAAAGTTTTATTTCTACAATTATTTGAAAGTATCTTGACATTTTTTGAGACTTAGAAGTTTTCAGTATGAATTGGCAGCATGTATTTACCTAGACTAAACTAGAAGGTCTTCCAAACTCAAAGCTATTGCCAAAATATAAGCTAGACACAACTAACCCTTTTTCCATTTTTAAGACTAAAATAGTGATATTTAATATCTTTGTTCTTCAACCATCTGTTAAATAACAAGTCTAATTTGATTATTAATAAGATTTGTCCCAGAACAATATGCAGACTAGCTAATATTTAGACTTGTTATTCAGAGAATTTTAAGTATATGCATATTGTATTATAAAACATCTAAGAGATATTTTATAAACTGTTTCACCTTTGTCTTTTAAATGCTGAATATATATCAGCCACTTATTAAATTCTTGAAACCTAGAGAAGGAGCAAGTTTGGAGGCAAAGGCAAAGATAATCTTACTAAACTGAGAATCAATGTCTACAAACATTGAATTATTTGACACAGCAGAAGTTAGATGAGCTGAAAAATATTATTGAGACACTTAAATAATAAATGTATCTCTTTCCTATAGGAGCATTATACCTTCTATCTCCACGAAGTCAAACCAGGACATGTGAACTGTTTGCCTAGTGGGATATAAGCAGGAGTCATAACTGTCAGGAGTCATAACTGTCTTGCCAGGGCAGGAGGAAGCTTTCACCATCAGTCCATCTCTGCCATGCTTTTTTCTTCTTTGCGGCAATTAACAGTAATGTTCTGGTCTACCAACCAAAGTATTGGGGTGAGGGTTAAAGTAACTTGGAGTATAATATCCAACTTATCTCTAGTAGATATCAAATAGGAGAGAAGAAAAAATGACTTTAAGTGTCTATGCTATGAAGATTTAACATTTTCATAGAATAACAGTCCAGAAATATTTGGAATGTGCTTTGGGGTTCCTAATACACTGTGAAGGAATCTAGATTATCAAAATTAGTTTTTTGAATGTGACTGTCTCTTTTTGCTTTCATTCCCTCACAAATATTAAGTAGAGTTTTCTCCACTTAACTACGTGGCATGGAGTATTGCAACAGGCAACACACAGGTTGATGACAGAATGGAGTAGTTGTGTGGACTGAATGTGAGGCTGTATTCCCATATTCATTCATTGAAATTTTACTCCCCAGTATCTTGGCATTTGCAAGCTTTTAAATTATATTTTTATTATCTTTAAGTAGTTGTACAAAAGGACAAGCATTCAAGAAATCCATTTATGAGTACAATGCATCTTCAACAAGGTCACCTCTTCCATCTTTCTCCCCGATCCCTCCCAACCCACTCCTTGCCCTAAATATTCCCAGTTTTGTTGCATATATATTCAATAGTATGACAGCATCCCCCGTCCTTCATCTGGTATTTGAAGTTTTAGAGTTATCTTATTTTTATTTTGAACTCTGAAACTTTTCATATTTACTAATGTGCATCTCTGATGTTGGAATTTATAAAATGATACCATTTGAGTATTTATACTGAGAAGATGTCCCAAATTTCAACAGCATTTCCCAGATGTAAGCTGGAGATATGTAACTCTTTGGGAGACAGTTTGGTTTCTCAGTGGACATGGAGTTAGAGCCCTCATGGTAGGATTGAAGCTCATATATGTGAAGACCAGAATAAACCCTCTTCCCCATGTGAGGATTTAGCAAGAAGGCAGACTTTCAGCCTCCAAAACTATAAGGGAAAAGAAATGCTCGTTGTTTAAGCCACCGGCCTGTACTATTTTGCAATAGCAACCCAAAGTGAAATAAGCAAGTTAAAGAGATTTGTAAGTCGCAGAATGGAATCACTATTCTGCCAAATCTAGTCATTTTTCATTTTTAAATGTGTTCTTTATTTTAACACATAATGGACTTACTGCTGCTAGCTTTACATTAAAATATTTTAAATCTTATTTTTCATAAAAATTAATTGATATAACTTGCATCAATAAAAGCTCTTTAGGAGTTCTCAATAATTATTAACATAAAAATATTAGAGACCCCAAATTTGAGAAATGTCCTGGCCTATCCTGACTAATATCAAACATTCTGCTAGAAAGAGTTCATTAGAACTAATTTGGCCTGGTGATTTCTGTAACTCTCTAGAAAGATATCATAACTTTAAATATATGGTCATAATCACATTATTCATTTATTTAACAGACTGAAGTAGAAAATTTCACATTGTTGCCTAATGCATTTACTATAATAATTAGTCTATACATAATAAACTATCATCCCTTGGGTAGACTTTGACAGAGTAGATTTTCCTCTTTAGTCTGTATAAAGCATAAATGTAATTTCATGAAGTAGGAAAATTTGTATAGTAAACTATAAACCACTCAATAAAAGTAAAGTTTGTCCAATTTTTAGGGCAAGCAGAGTTGAGTCATAAAATGAGAAAGATTCAAATGACACATTTAATACTATTCAGAGACATCCTATTTTCCCTCCATAGACGATCCTCAAGTAGAACACAATCTGACTTTAAAACATTTGTTTGAGTCCATTGTCTCTTCTGAAATAGCCCTTTCTTTGTCAATTTACTTTTTCTGGCATTTTGGTCAATAGACATGTTTTACCTGGCCTGAACTGTGGATGTGCATTTCTTAAACAAGATCATAAAGATCTTAAAGACAATGATAACACCTTCTGTTGAATTTATCAATATGGAAGAAATTTTCCTGCCATCCAGTCTAAGTCCTGGATAGCACATAAATATTCCTTCTATCCAGACCTTAATTTCTGATTGGGTCATTCTCTCTTTCAACTTCAGGAAAGAGGCATTTTCATTTTATTTGATTCCCTTCTTATCCAATTGTAGAATCTCTTAGAGAAGTTTGTCTTAAAACATAAAATATTTCTTCTAATTACCAATTCATTAAATTTTCCCATACAAATCCAGTCAAACTGTCTAAAATGAAGTTTTATGGATTTTCTAGGCTATATACATTATTCCTAATGTATATATTATCTCATTTGATATTTTCTCACAAATTATTGTGCTCTCTTACATTTTATGTAGGAACATTTTTGGGTAAAAACAGGTATAGCTAGTAAGTACTTGAAAGGGAATTTAAACTTAGAATCAAATTTCAGAGTCAGAACATTTTAAATTATTCACAGGTAAACCTAACGGAAAAGTTTATTTTTATTCTTATAAGAAAGACTGTATTAATTCCCTCCAATGATTTCCAAATTTTATTAGAAAAACTAATTGTTTCCCCACAGCTCACGTGAATGAGGGCACAGGTGAATATTTCTTTTTTTTATTATGAAAATACTGTTCAGAGGGGTTACAATTACATGGGCCAGGAAATGAGTACATTTCTTATCAGGCATTGTTGCCTCCTCCTTTGGTTCCTCTTCCCATCCCTTCCCATCCTCCACCCCCTCCTCCCAACAGGTGAATATTTCTGTTGTAAGTGAAAGTGATTGGATTTATGTGAAACTTTTTAAACTTTCAAGTGTTTATTTTTATTCACTTCTCTATCCATTCCCTTAATTAAATTTTCTTCTTTTTAGAGCAATTTCATTTTACAAGTATAAGTACCAAGTAGTTCAAAAAATTGCTATGGAAATAACATACAGATGGTATTCTTCCAATTAGAACAATAAAGGAATATGATGGTAGTACTTACCTTAATATTCTACTATGTTGGCTGATAGTGGCTGTTAACACAATATTAATTCTATGTTTTCAGGCTTAAAAGAGATAACATATGTAAAGAATTTAATACAACATCACACATAGAAATAAAACAACAAAAATAACCTTTCACTAGGATTTTTCCTGATAAATTATTAAAAATGATTTTTATCCATGAAAATTCTCTAAGATATATAACCCCTACTCCAAATCTACAACATGTAGTAATTTAAAATTAGAAGCAAACAATCTCTATAATATGATTAATAAGAGCAATGAAATAGAAAATCATTTTGTCCTCATTTCTAATGGCAATATCTTATAAGCATAAGCTTCTATCATTCATCGTGGTTTCATATTAAATAAAACACTGTCAACACTCAAATGCCAGAGGCCATTTCAGAAGGTTTAAATAGTATCACAGGACAATCAGAGGAAGGGTAGATGAATACAGCATTCCATAAAAAACTGCTATTACTTATTTTCCTTCCCCTCTAGAAGTTCAAAATAGTACCCCCAAATTACTATAGAAATGTTCAACACTTACCAGGAAACTCTCAACTCTTATCTGACAACAATCTGTAAATAAAAATTTAGTAGTCCAAATATGATTTTCTTAATAGTTAAATCTCAGCAAAATTTACAGCACAATAATATATCATTGACATGACTTCTTTGTTTTCTTCCAAGTAACATTTCCTCCTGGTACTTCTATCTGCTTAAGATGATTCCTCTCAGGCCTTTCCAAATAAAGTCCTTAATCTTGAGCACATTCCTACATTAACCTCTTCTCATATCCTAAACAATATCTTAGTTGTTTGAATGCTCTCCAAAACTTCAACCACATGTACATGTATTTTAAAAATCACAAAAATACTACTCTTGCTGTATTTATAGATTTTTTTGTGATCCCTGAATTTTAGTATCCTATAGAATGTGCAAAAACAAGAAACTTGTTAATGAATTAAACACAGCCAATGAACTTGATTTGTAATATAATATTGTAATAATATTGTAATAATTATCTACAATGCTGTCAGGTATAATTCAAACACAGTACTTGTTGCTCATCTGTAGGAGTCTCAGCAAAGTCTTAGTTTAGGAAATCCCTTGCTATTCAGACAGCAAATAGCTTCTTGTGGTGAAACTATGAAACCCAGAATTCTTGAAACTCTCTTCTATATCTTTGGTGAGATTTGTATACAATGCTTTTATTTAGAGGCAACTTCTGGCAGAATTCAGGGCAGACACCGTATTATTAGACTATTTGAGTTCAAGGATCATCTCTACTTACTGACCTTGGGAATAGAAGACTCAATCACTTCTCAAAAATTGTGAGGTCTAAAGAAAGTAGTGTGTGTAAAGAACATATGCCACACATAATTGTTCAGTAACTGTTATTGATTTTTATCATCATAACAATTTAAGTCATCTTGGTCTGGGCAGGTGGCTCAGTGGTAGAGTGCTTGTCTCATATGCATGAGGCCCTGGGTGTGATTCCTCAGCACCACATAAACAGAAAAAGCCAGAAGTGACACTGTGGCTCAAGTGGTAGAGTGCTAGACCTGAGCTGAAGAGCTCAGGGCCACTGCCCAGGCCTAGAGTTCAGGCCCCACGACCAACCCAAAAACAAAAAATGTAAGTAATCTCTAGGACTAATGAATTTAGGCCTCAAATGGAAGATAAGACATTAGCTAATGCACAATAAAATAGTAATTAAAGAAATTTTAACTAGGTTTAGAATTCAACTTAATTCTTAAAAAGGTAAAACAAAAAAATTCATCTTAGAAGAAATGCATTGTGCTATGGGGTGAAATTGGAACAGTTTGAAATTAGAATCTATATATCTATAATTGGGAATAAGCTATGTGGAGATTTTATTAAGTAGTTCTGTATTGGAAGATTTAATTTCAATAAAAACCAGAAGAACTCAGGCACATACATTGTAGCACATTGAAAATAAGAGTTACTATGTTGACATGAACTATACAACTAGGAGGGTTAAGAGGGGCAGGAGGGGAAAATCTAGGAGAAGATGAGGGAATGAAAGACACTGTTCAAAAAGGAAATATACAAGCTGGGCATGGGTGGCTCACGCCAGTAATCCTAGCTACTCAGGAGGCTGAGATCTGAGTTCAAAGCCAGCCTAGGCAGGAAAGTCTGTAAGACTCTTATCTCCAAATAACCACCAGAAAAAACAGAAGTAGCGCTGTGGCTCAAGTGATAGAGCACTTGCCTTGAGCTGAAGAGCTGAGGGACAGTGCCCAGTCCCAGAGTTCAAGCCCCATGACCAACCAAAAAAAGAAAAAAAAGAAAAAGAAATAAAAATAAAAAAAGAAAAGAAATATACTCCTTACTGACTTATGTAACTATAACGCTTCTGTACATCACTTTTACAATATTCTTTAAGAATCACTATTTAAGTAACTAGTTGTTAAATTGCTATTTAATTAGTTAGAATCATTTCAAAGCAGTGCTGAATTTTTGTTGGTGGTGGTGTTGGGTTTCTTGTTTGTTTGTTTGTTTGCCAGTCCTGGAGCTTGAACTCAGGGCCTGAACACTGTCCCAGAATTTCTTAGCTCAAAGTTAGCACTCTACTACTTGAGCCACAGCACCACATTTGGCTTTTCCTATTTATGTGGTACTGAAGGATTGAATCCAGAGCTTCCTGCATGTTAGGCAAGCACTCTATCACTAAGCCACTCCCAGCCCTGTTTATTTTTATCTTGAAAGCATTAACTACTCTAAAAAATGGTTATGGAACTCCAGTTTAAAGTAGAATTGCTAGAAAATTTGTTCACCTTGATATAAAAACAGGTGGAGTTTTTGTTTTTCTTTTTTTACTGTTTCAAAATACCTTCTTTTGATCTTTATTTTGGGTATAACAATTAAGACTTAACAAGAAAATAATCCTTTCAAACATTCTTTGCATAGGTGGAGTTTTTCTTAATTGTAGCTGAATTCTTCTCTTCACTGGAATTTCATGAGTGGTGGCATCCTCAATGTAAAGGGACTGCTACTTGAACAGCAACTGAAAAATCAATTAGACAACCTTTATATAAATGATCAAATCCAAGTATATGTCTGAGAATTTGTAAGATTTAATTAAATCTGTCCTTCACAGTTATCTGATGAGTCAAACTCAATAGTTATAACATCCATCGGAGAGAACCAAAGTCTATTTGTTTCCTGCTTCTTGGGAAGGGGAGAACTGTGGGGAAAATGGAAATATCTTTAAACTTAGATCCATGAAGCATCTACAACTAGAAGCAGGACTTCTCACATGGGAATACAAGCCTTGGAGGTGAAGGCCTCAGTCTTTTGGTGAAATGATAACTATGACAAATAGTCAATTTCTAGCTTTTATTCAACTTATCTTGCAGGTCTGTGTCATATTCTGACCTCCAAATTCTCTCCTGTTCTATGGTAACAGTCATTTGAAATTTATCACTTGTTTCTCTGATTTTCTTTCTCATTTTCATAGATTTTTCTACCAAAGGTTCTATCCTAACTTCACTCTCAGAAAGACCAGGGGTCCATATGCAAAGAAAGCAACATCTTTATTTATTAATTTATTTATTTATTTTGGTCCGGTCATGGGGTCTGAACTCTGGGCCTGGGCGCTGTCCCTCAGCTCTTCAGCTCAAGGCTAGCGCTCTACCACATGAGCCACAGCGCCACTTCCGGCTTTTTTTTATCTTTTTGCTTATGTGGTGCTGAGGAATTGAACCCAGGGCCTCAGGCATGCAAGGCAAGCACTCTACCACTGAGCCACCTTCCCAGCCCGAAAGCACCATCTTTAATGCTTACTAAAATTCAGACTAATAGGGCTGTTTATGTTCTCCTGTGTTAAGATTTCTAGATGTGGAGGAGAAGAAATTGTTTCTAAGAATTCTCAAAGTCCTCACTTTATATTCTCTGTGAAACTCAGTCTTTTATATACAACGGTTATATCTGAGGCATCACAGAGCAGGAAAAGGGGCAGAGACTTTCCAGTCAGATTGCTGTGGTTCAAGTCTCAGTGTTAGATATGTGACCTAGATGATATAAACATTTTTCAAGATAGTGGAATTTAAGAAATAATGTACATAAAGGAGAATATACATAGATAGATAGATAATCTATGTATGCATTTGCCTGTTAACAGAGATACACAAGTGTGTATATGTATGTATACATAAATACATATCTATATACATATAGTTATGTATACATGCATATCTCTGTATATATGCTCTCTATGTATATATATATACATATTATATGGCTGAAACAATACTATACATAATGGTTAATTTTTAACAAATTTCTTGACTGATTCTGAGTCAAACCAAAGCTCAAGGAGTACTGACAAAATCATCTACTCTCAAGATTTCAAATCCACTTTTAGGTTAAATATTTTAAGCCCTACACAATTCCCATAATATAAAAGTATACCTCACTTTATCAATCTTTGCCTTTCCAGCCTCCTCTCTTGCTTTTCTCCCTTCTTACCACAAATCATTCAGAAATGTCTAGCATTCAACTTCTCTGTCCATAAAAGAAATGCCAATCAAAGCAACATTAAGATTCCACCTCACTCCAGTTAGAATGGCTATAATCAAGAACTCTAATAACAACAGATGTTGGAGGGGATGTGGCCAAAAGGGAACACTACTACATTGTTGGTGGGAGTGTAAACTTGTTCAACCACTCTGGAAAGTAGCATGGGGGTTCCTCAAAAGACTTCACATAGAGCTCCCCTATGACCCAGCAATCCCACTTTTGGGCATTTACCCAAATGTTTACAAACAAGACCACACTAAAGCTACCAGCACAACTATGTTTATCATAGCATTATTCACCATAGCCAAGATATGGGACCAACCCATGTGTCCCTCAGTACATGAATGGATCAAGAAATTGTGTGTGTGTGTGTGTGTGTGTGTGTGTGTGTGTGAATTCTATGCTTCCATTTGTAAGGAAATGGAAAGACTTGGAAAAAATCATATTAAGTGAAGTAAGTCAAACTCAAAGAAAGATAGGTCCCATGGTTTCCTTTATTTGCAATAATTAGTATGCATCTAAGATAATCCTAGCAGATGAGCAGAATAGCTCAATAGCTATGTACATATGACCATATAAGATGATGCTAAAAGAAATGAACTCCAAGACCTGGACACAAGAGGTTTTTCAATGTTGTGGTTGTTTTTAATGCACTGTGATTTTTTTTGTTTCTTTTGTATGTTCTTCCGCCTATAGTATATCCCCTGTTGTCATTGTATTTGATTTTGGTTCCCTGGTATTGTATATACACTTATTTGAATTTGAGAAGGGAAGGGGAACAACAGAATGATGAGACAAAGGAACCAAAGCAACAATGACATACACAAGAAACTATGTTGGAAATGATCTGTACAACTTGGGGGATTGCAGGGGGGAGGGAAAGTAGGAGAAAAATGAGGGAAAGGGTAATAAGTTTGAAATGTACTTATTACCTTACTTATGTAACTGTAACCCCTCTGTACATCACCTTGATAATAAAAAATTAAGAAGTATCTAGCATTTAGCTAGCCTTAATTCGGCCTTGTTATGAACTCTTCATCCTCCCCCACAATAGCTTCCTTCTCTAGGCTCCTTGACCAGGCTCATCCAATTCATCCTCAAGTCAGAGCCTCAATGTCACTTCCTCACACGATTACCTGTGAGTTTCCATAGGCACTGGATACCTCTCAGCATCGCACTCATCACACGTTTGTCATATTTAGCTTGATATTGCTTCTATCCCCTACAAGATAGGTCCATATACGTAGAGCTGCTTCATATAAGCAACTTGATGCATGAAGTGATGACTGAACAGCTCACAGAGGAAAGCTTCCAGATCAAACCTTCTCTTTTTTTTTGGCATTCATATCAAAGCAGACATGGGAAAAACTAAATTCATTATCTTTGCTCCAAAAAAAACCACTTTTTTGCCTTCTGTTCTTCTTTTCAGTGAGACACGTAAAATTTTTACCCAATTTATAAAACCACACAATTGAAGATTAGCTATGACTTCCTTATCTTCCTTACACCCATAGCCAATCTGTCATGTTGCACATTACCAATATACTAACTCAGGAGATTTTTCCAAAATGTGATTATTAAAGTTTTGTTCAAGTGGGTATTTTGAGTGCACATGTTTACCTTCCTTCCTAGCAAAAGACCCATGGAAAAAACAGGAAAGTACAAAAGGGGGGAAAAAAAGTCAAAATACTTCTAAGGAAAGGAAGATGAGGGACTTTAATGACTTTCTGTAACCTCCGAAGCAGGTGGAAACTATCATATTAATAAGCAAACAAAAATGGAAGGTCTCCATCTAAACAAACAAAGGAGAAAGCACTTGCCGAAAGAAGCCATTTTCTGACTTGGGATCCACAGACGGACTCAGAGTACAACGTGTGGAAGTAGATGGGAAAGAAGCTTGAAGACAGTGTTACCACCTTGACTAATCCTAAAATAACTTGGAGTCCTTGTTAGCCATATGGAACCTCACAAGCCTCCCTTGAGGACTCTGGTTCAGTGGGAGTGGCAATATAATCCATGCGGTATTTATAGTAAGTCAGTTTGGGCAACATTGGAATATGGACAGCTCTTTGTCCACAAATTCATTCTCAATCCCCCACAAAGATCTACTATGGCACCAAGGATTAGCATCCCTCTCCCAACGTGAATATTAGATCATTCATTTCTAGGGAAACTTCAACTCTAGCTAATAAAGGGGGTTGAGCCCAAATAAGGCTGTCTTTATCCTTCCATTTAGAAATGCCAAATCCTTCTCTGCTTGAACATCTTAAAATGAGTCCTGCCTGGATACATGGCCCAGCCATATACACAAGCTCTCCACCCCCACAATGGAAAGGTTATTATATGGGGAAACAAGTTGTTAGCCACATTCACTGCCTAGATCTTCATGCCTACATATGAACGAAAACCTAAACTCATCAAACAATTAGAAAAACAATCGCGTGAAAGAGAAAGAAAAAAATAAACAAGTAGAATTTATCCAAATATTAAGCAAAAAAAAATCTGAGATGGACTACAGAGACACCCCTTTCAGAAATGAATGATTTACTTTCCACTTGCTAGGAAAACTGACAGCAAAAAATTCTAAGAAATTATGTTGGATGGAGAGAGCCACTTCCCTGCTGACCAGACTGCATCTTACTGTGACGCACACCCAATGCCTCATTAACAGAGATCCCTTATTCCAACTTGGAGAAGCAGAAGGAGACTGCAGGAGTGTTCTTCAGTTGCCTTGGTTAGACCTATTTCCTCTTCCTCTCTTACTTGTCGTTTTCCAGAATGACTATAGAATGTAATGGGAATACAAACTTCTGAGATGGGGTAAGGGGCATTGCCAAAACAGCCAGTCTGTTTACCCATATACATCTGATGAGGCTTTCCTTCCATGTTTAGTGAATCACATGATCCTAGGATCTGAGTTCTGGAATTCTTCATCTTTGGTTCAAGTGGAACACATACAATTGAGATTCTATACACCTCAGGCAGGTGTTTAATGTGGGGGGGGAGGTGGCTTCCAAGGAATGCTATCGTCCCTTCAACAGGTTTTTAAAAACACTACTTTGTGTAGCTTGCTGCATGAGAGCATGTTTTCTCTTACTGGACTCAGATTAATAACAACCTGGACACAGTGAGCCTGCTTCACAGTCTCAGCTTCAGAACGCTTCAAAGTGTACCCGAAAGTCCACTGAGTTTTCATTGGATCTCAGCTTCTTCTTTACCCAATCTTATATATTTTATTTTATTTTCCTTAGATATTAATCACAGTGCTCCCTAGAAAACCTCCTGCATGCTAATCTTACATAAATAAGAGTTCATTTCAATAAATAGAGGAATATTTATTTGATATGTTCAGGAAGATTATAGATCATGACACATGTATAAAATAAGAAGCCATTCTGACTGGAGTAGAGAGTACCACTGTAGTTTTGATTTGCATTCTCCTGATGGCTGAGGATATTATACATTTTTTTCATGTATTTATTGGCTATTTGTTTTTCATCTTTTGAAAAATAACTGTTTGGTTTTTCTGCCCACTTATTAATTGAACTATTTTCAATTGAACTATCTCCTGCCCAGTAAAAGTTTTCTCCATTTCTGGAAGCTGTCTCTTCACTCTTGCTGTAGAGAAGTTTATTAATTTGATGTGGTCCCATTTGCCTATTCTTCTTCTTATTTCCTGCACAATTGAAATTGTACTCCACAATCCATTCCCTGTATCTGTATCTTTTTCTCTTTTTCTTTTTTTTTTTCTTTGTCTATCGTGGGGTTTGAACTCTGGGCTTGGGCACTGTCCCTGTGATCTTCAGCCAAAGGCTAGCATTCTATCCCTTGAGCCACAGCACCACTTCCAGTTTTCTAGTGGTTTATTGGAGATAAGAGTCTCATGGACTTTCCTGCCCGGCCTTGCTTTGAACCGTGATCCCCAAATCTCAGCCTCCTGAGTAGGTAGGATTACAGGTGTGAACCACTGGCACCCAGATCTCTGTCTGTATCTTGAGATGTTCCCCATATGTCTTCCTCTAGTAGTTTCGAAATTCTAGCTTTTGATCTATTTCGAGTTCATTATTTTGTACAAGATGGGAATGTATTTCTTTTCTTCTCTTATGTGCATGTCCAGTTGTTCTAGTACCTCTGGTTAAAGAGGCTGTCTCTTCGCTAATGTATTTTTTGTCAAGAATTGGATGGAAGGAAGCCCTTTGGGATTCAAGAAAACAACAAACACTAGTAAAGATATGGGGGTGAAAGAAGCTCATACTTAACGATAGAAATGTAAGTTAAATCAACCATTGTGAAATAAGAATGGAGGATCCTCAAAACATTTAAAAATAGATCAAGATGCGGTGATTTAAGCTTTAACCCCAGTTACTCGAAAGGCTGAGATCTCAAAGACTGCATGTCAAGCCAAAAATACTATGAAGCTCCTTCTCCATAGAAGAAGCTGAGGGTGATGGCATACATCCTGTCATCTTGGCGATGGCAGCCAGTATAAATAGAAAAATCATGGTCTAGGCTGGTGTGCGGAAAAAATTGAGACCCCCATCTCAAAGTAACCAAAAGAAAACAACCTAAAGGAGTGGCTCATGTGGTAGAGTGCCTGCTGGGCAACTATGAGGTCTTGAGTTCAAATCCCAAAGCTATTTGCCCATTATTAAGCCTATCATTTCGCTATTTTAATACCTTATTTTCATGTATTGATGTTGTTGTTTTTTTTAATTAATGTGAGGCAGGCTCCCGTGGCTCTTGCCCATAATCATAGATATTCAGGAGGAAAAGATCAAAAAGACTGTAATTCAAAGCCAGCTCAGATTTTTTAAAAAGTCCTCAAAACTAACTCCAAAATAATCGAGTGAAAAGTTGGGCTGGAGGTATGACTCAGGTGGTAAAACACTAGACAAGCAAGCAAGCCAAGGAAGTACAAGTTCCTAAGTTCAAACCCTGGTAGCCAAAGATATATGAGCAAATAATATTAACTTAATTACTCTTAATCTTTCACTGAACTTTACTGATTCTACTCTTTTAAATAGCTTATTCTACTGAATTAATCCCAGCCTAAATTCAATCTTCCATTGTTTTTTTTCATTTCATTTTTCCTGAAAGAACTATTCTGTTCTCTGACCTATTATTCTATCTCCTTCTGTCTCCCTTGGTTACTTCAGTGGATTGTTAAAAATATAATTCAATCTGTTATTGCCCTATATAATAAAATGTATCTCATGGCCTTCAGAACAAATTACAAACCCACTTGTATTTCGCCCTTGGCTACTCCACTTCTCCTTCATCTGCTACCAATTCCCAAAATGTACTCTCACATACCATGATATGAACTTCATACTGAATGAGCAATGCTCTTGCGCTTTTGTTCTTGCGCTGCTCTCTGCCTAGAATACTCCTTCCCTTATCTGACCAACTTCAGTGTCTCTCAAGACTCATTCATTCATGCTTTGTGTTCTCCCCTATGCCTACCCTGACCACTCCACACGACCTTTACTTCTGACCTACAGACTTCTTCAGAATACTCAAACATCTTTAGATGCCACAACAGTGACCCTGTATGATCAATGTTGGATTAATTGTCTCTGCTGCTGTTTCCAATAAATTCGTGGTACAAAACAATATGATCTGTTCTTATTTCTCAGAAGGGGCCTGGTGTAAATTTATCCCTCATAAGAGTATTTTGGGAGGAATAAGTAAACAATGACTTGTTTTGCCATATCACCTTTATATAACTGTCCCACTAACCTTCCTTTAAATTTGTCGAGATGTTTCTAAGATAGCTTTGGGGGAAAACCTAGATAAACACACCACACACACACACACACACACACACACATATACAGCATCAGCAGCATTGCCAGTATTTATCATTTATTCTTACTATTAAGTTTTTTAAAATTAGGAAATATACAAAACTAAATATACTAAAATTCAATAAGCCCACCTTACTCAAAATTTGTCACAGAAAAAGAAATTTCTAACACAAAAGTATTCAATTTAGCCAGGCACTGGTGGCTCATGCCTGTAATCCTAGCTACTCAGGAGGCTGAGATCTGAGGATTGTACTTCAAAGCCAGCTCAGGCAGGAAAGTCTATGCGACTCTTACCTGCAATAAACCACCAGAAAACTGAATGTAGCACTGTGGCTCAAAATGGTAGAACACTAGCCTTGAGCAAAAGAGCTCAGAGATAGTTCTCAGACCCTGTGTTCAAGCCCCAGCCAAAAAGAAAAGTAAAATTGCCACACACACACACACACACACACACACACATTATTCAGCTTAGTTCATGCCCAGAAATATTCAGCCCCCCATTACTATTAGTTATGTTTAAATCATGGTGGGATATGCTGAATGTTTGCTTGCTCTTTTTTGTGTGTGTGAAAATACCGTACAGAGGGGTTACAATTACATGGGCAAGGTAATGAGTAAATTTCTTATCAAGCATCATTGCCGCCTCCTTTATTTCCCCTTCCCTTCCCATCCCTTCCCATCCTCCCCCCTTAACCCCCCCCCCGCCCTCTCCCCCTCCTGCCCAAGTTGGAAAGTTTGTTTTTCGGTATAACGTTTCTAACATATTTATAAGATGATTTCTTTGTTGGTTTGCTTGCTCTTAATTTCAGGAAAACATTCCTCCCAGAGTAAATGGTGTCCCAAATGCAAGGCAAAAGTTCATGAGCTTAACTCAAATAATACAGTGAAAATTGTAGGTTTATTGAAAGGCTGCATAGTTCCAATGGAAGGTGGACAGCATTATGGGAGTTAAGTTTCTGCAATGCAGAACTAAACTCTATGTCAGAGCACTTGCGGGTTTTCCTAGCCAGTGGTGTCCTTGGACCCAATACCCACAGATAGTAATGAAAATCAGCAAAATTGGAGGTTGGAACAAAAGAAGTTTACTTCCAGTATGTGTGTGTGTGTCTGTGTGTGTGTGTGTGTGTGTGTGCGTCTCTGTCTGTGTCTGTGTCTGTGTGTCTATGTGTGTCTGTGTGTGTCTATGTGCGTGAGTGTGTGCTGGAACTTGAATGCAGGGCCTCTCATTCTGTCTTGTCTTTTTTTTTCTGCTCAAAGCTTGACCTTAATCTCTAGTCTGGGATTTTTCCTGGGTAATTGGAGATAAAGAGACTCACAGGGACTTTTCTGCCTGAACTGACTTTAAACTTGATCCTCAGATCTCAGCTCCTCTCGAAGCTAGTATTACAAGCCCCACTTTCCTTTCAGTTTTACTCTTTAAGTTTCACGAAAGCTATCCTGCCTAGCATGATCTCATCTCATGCTTATGTGACACGTGATATTTTCACCATCTTTTAAATCATTCTCCATTTGATTACCCCTGTGAAAAACAGAGATGCGAAAATGAACACGTAAAAGGGGCTGTTTTCTTGAGGCATTTGCAAAAGGTAGATGTAGGATGGAAAGGAGAGCAATGGACACAGCTGATACATTCATAAAAATACAGATGTCCAACCTCGCTTCAAAACAATCAAATAAGATGCTAATGTCTCTATTTCTTAAAAGTTCAACAGCTTTCTTTTTCATCCAAGCAGCACTCAGAGTTGCAAGCATTGAATTAGAAGCCAGATGTTCTGATTTTATTTCATTTTTATACCATGTTATTTGAATCTCATGGGTGGTCTATACTATTTCATGACACAATTGGGGTTGGAATTAGCTTGTTTTTGTTACATTGCCTCAGAGAATTAGGAATCAAATTTGTCTTTGGCTTCACTGATCTAATTAATATTTGCTGACGGTTTTTTAAGAAGTTAAGATAGCAACATCTAACTAGCATTCAAGAGTGAGGCTCCAAGCATTTATTTCCTGACCCCTTGATGCTGACAGAGAGAACGGAAGGAAGGCCTGGCAGGTGTGGTACACTGCTACAAACGTGTTTTTGAGATAACACAACAGAAGGGGTTCCTTGTGAAATCCAGTCTGCCACTTGAGTAGGTGAGGAAATCTCCTAACATCCATTAACTCTCAGTTTGTTTGTTTGTTTGTTTTCATTTGCACAAGGGCATACTGATGGTAGCTTAGTAGATGACTTAAAGTGTTAGATCCTAGAAACTGAATGAGAAATATGTCTCCATGTCACTGTCACATAAGGCTGATTGGTGGGAAGTGCACATCTCACAAGGACACTCTGAGGATAAGCAATGGTTACTCCGCTCTTGGAAATATAAATAGCACTCATAAAAAAAAGTTATCGTGCACATGCTTTCTGCCAAGGTAAACCATAATTTACACTTTTACCCTAGGCATAATTGTTAGTTTATCCTTTTTTGCTGTTCACACCCATCTATTCCTCCCTTGGGCTTTAAAGCCACAAGAAGTTTTCACAAAAAATAATCTTTAAAACATATATTTACCCTCTTATTGACCCCTTAAACTAGCTCTCTATTTCTCCAGGGCATTTTAAATTGTTCTAAATTTGTTTTGGAAGCTACGGGTGCCTTCTCCCCTCTGTCTGTATCCATAACCCCATTAACTTCCATGGGAATCAGATACACACAAATCAAAGTGAAATCAGGTTCTCATATGTTTAACCCATGATGAAAATCTATTTATAAGAAAATTAAAAAGTGAGAACTAAAATCTAGAAGAATGTATAAGAAAAAATAAGATCATGTTGTGCTTAATTAAAGGATTTTACATTCATGGATAATGAAAGTAGCATACCACCCCTGGCACTGTTTCCAATATGTGCTTGGTCTCAGGTTATTTACCGTAAAGCACTCCCATTATAAAATGCAATGTGTGTGAGTTAAATGTCTCACAAACTCCACTTGGCCCTGTGTGTCTTGATTCTATTACAAATACAGGAAAGTAAATGCACTGTTTTGATCAATATTAAGTCACCTGTGGGTAGGATTGGGTCTTACCTATTTATTATCAGATATAACAATTATGTCATGAACACTTGCAGAATTTGCATATATAAGTCTACCTACATCCATGCCCATGAAAATTGAGTAACAGAATTCCAAGCAGTCCAATTTTTTCCTACAAAGGCAGGTCGATGTAGTGCATACCCTCCTTATGAACATTACTAGGAGGCAAATACAAACTTTACATACATATTTTGGTGATCCTTTGAAATGTTTGCTTTGAAATACAGATATATCATACATGCAAATAAATAAACTAATTCATCCATGCGTTTAATGACGGAAAGTCAACTCTACACCCCACAGCAATCAGAAGCACAATATTAAAATTCATTTCCATCTTACAAATAAACTGTGCATTTCTCAGATAAAATGGGAGAAAATATGAATCTAGGTTGGTGACTTTCAAACATAGTTTAAAATAAATGGGTCTTAACTGAAATACAGTTGTCCCTCTATAACCATAGCGGATTGGTTCTGGGACCCCCTGCTGAGACCATAATCCACAGATGCTCAAGTCCCTTGTGTAATATGTGACAGCATTTATGTACTACCTATACACATTCTCCCATCTAGTCCAAATCCATCCACAGGTTATTTTTGATGCTTAATACAATGTCAATGTTATATGAAAAGCTGTTATTCTATATTGTTTGGGGAATATGATTTTTTAAAGAACATGTGCATTGTATACAGACACAGCCATCCCAGACCTACCTATATAGAACATGAAGGAGGCACAAGGGGAAACGATGCCCAAATTCTGGAAATAAATGAAGTTCTGTGAAATTGCAGGATGCTACAATAGAGAGTGTCTACTAATATCTACAAGTACATTCAGCACAGGACTTGATTCAAAGAAAAACTGGAACCTCATTTTTCTTTTTAGAACCTTCTGGAAGTACCTTCTTGTTTTCTCAAATATTTGAGTCCACATGTGGTTGAATTTCAGATGTAAACCTCAGGATAGAAAGGAACAACACTAGATAGTTATTCTAAGGAACTTGGTATGGAAATTCTTCTGCTTCCTCAAGGTAGTGTTTAGTCCTTCGTTAAGTAAATTCTTTACTAAACAATACTATTATGAAATTGAAGTATAAGATGTAACTTTCAGAAAGCATCCTTGAATCATCTAAAAAAGCAGTAGTTTGTAAGGATACTTTTCTTTTGCATGTGAAATTACAATCAAACTAGATTTGAAATGAACATGGTAAATTAACATTAACGTTAAAATTTTTAGTGATGGGACATTTTAAACACAATGTGATGTCCTTGTGATCATATTTCACCTCCTTTCACCTTTCACCTCCTGTGGTTCCCACTACAAATAGTTGCCCCATTTAACACTTTCATTGGTATTTTACTTTTATTAGCTCTATATTCTAGATATGAGAGAGAGCTTAGTTTCCTCTCTATTGCTCATTCTTAAACCCTTCCTATTTTTCCTTTTCCATTTCAGAGCACTATTACACCTCCATTTACTTCATGTCCTTTTCCCCTACTCCTAGATTCTATATTTGAGAGAAAATACGTGGCACATGACTTCGTAGAACTAACTTATTTCATGAAACAAGATACTCTCCAGTTGTATCTATTTTCCTGAAAATGACACAATCTCATTCTTCTTTATGGCTGAGTAAAACTTCGTTGTGTATATATGCCACATTTATTATTCATCATTTGATAGGCATCGATGCTGACTCTATACCTTGAATTATATATAGTGCTGCAATAAGCATGGATATGAAGGTATCTCCATAGTAAGCTGTCTGATTCTTTGGTAGAAACACACACACACACACACACACACACACAAATACACACAAGCATACAGATGTGATATGACCGGGTCACATAGATTAATGTTTTTGAGAAACCTTTATTTTGAGAAACCCTTTTTTACAACTGTTATAATCTTATACTTAGAGAAGTTTAAAGACTCCATCAGAAAACTCTTAGCTCTGATGAGCACTTTCTGAAAAGTACTGAGGATGAACTCTGTGAAAAGGAGGTCAAAAAAACAATCTCACTTAAAATGGCCTCAGAAACAAAACAAGAAAAAAATCAACAATTATACAACGCATGGGTGGGGACTGAAGAGAAAAACTGGGAAAGAGCAAGGAAGGGGTGACACTGTCCAAAAAGAAATGTACTCTTCATCTGACTTAAGCAACTGCAACCCTTCTATACATCACTTTTACAATAACAATAAATAAGTTTATTTTTAAAAGGACATCCTCTCAAATTAATATGTAATAATAAAATTGAAAGTGAAAACCATAAAAAAATGTAAGTATAAGAAACTCTTACTATGAAGCAGTGGAGAAAGAAACAATAAAAGACATTCAAAGATGGAAACACCTCACTGATCAACAGAATATTGTTAAAAATCACTCAGTTACCTGGTAGGCCCTGGTGGATCATGCCTGTAATCCTAGCTACTCAGGAAGCTGATATCTGAGGATGGCAGTTCAAACCAGCTCAGTCAAGAAAGTCCGTGAGCCTCTCGTCTATAATTAAACACCAAAAATACAGGAGTGGAGCGTTGGTTCAAGGTGAAGAGCATTAGCTTTGAGCAAAAAAGCTCAGGGACAGTGCCCGGGCCCTGAATTCAAGCTACAGGACTGGCACAAAATAAAATAAAATAATCCAGTTACTAAAAGTAATACACAAATTGAATACAATCCTGATCATTAATTTAGTGATATTCTTCATAGACCTTGAAAAAAAAGTCTTAAAATTCATATAGAAACACAACAGACACCTGATAGCCAAAGCAATACTAAGAAAAAAAAGGAAAGCCAGAGGCATCACATACCCAAATTCAGACTATAAAAATATTGCATGGTAGTGGCATCCAAATAGACACGTAGAGCAACTGACATCACAGAGAAATTTCTAGACAGATACAACCATCTGATTCTTGACAAAGATACCAAATAACATATATTGGGGGGGGGTGGAGGAGATAGTCTATGCACCAAGTGGTGGGGAGAAAACTGAATATCCCTTTGTAGACGACTAAAACTAGATCCCTATGCCTTGTACTGTATAAAAATCAACTGAAAATGACCAAAGGTCATAATGTAAAACTTGAAACTACAGGGGAAAACAGTTAAGGCAATGACTTCCTGAAGGGGACTCCAATAGCTCAAGAAATAGACGCAAGAATGGAAAATAAAATTGCACATAAATTCAAAGTCTTCTACACAGCAACAAGAGCAATCAGTTGAGTGGTGAGAAGAGACTGAAGAAACAACCTGTAGAATGAGAGAACATATTTTCCAGATATTCATCCAGCAAAGGATTGATAGCTAGAATATACAAAAACTCAAACAATATGATAACAACAGAGCAAATAAAATCAATGTGCTTAAGACTATTACAAGTTGCAATACATAATAATTAAGCATCAAATGTTTGTTGAATGAATAAGTGAGAGAACAGATGTGTGGATAAATAGGTGCATATAATTCTCCTCTATCCTCTCCTAGCAAAATGGAAATTTTTGTATACATATAATTTTGTTATTATCTAATAAAGAAACCAATGGTATTTTATATACATTTAATTTATGCACAAACTTAGGTGGAGAACTAAGTCAATAACTCAGAATAAAACTGCACTTTTATTGATCAGATCTTCTAATAACCATGCAGAATTTGTATTTTTCTTCAGATGCAAACAACAGTTCACTATATATCATGAATTTTCCAGTCTAACTTAATGGCAACTCATCAGTTCTATTCTCTTAGAATATGCCATGAAAGAACAAATCATGTCCCCAGCCCTGTTGTAGGAACCATCAATAGCATTTTATATAAAATATACATCTCATCTTTCATGATTTGGGGGGGTGAGAATCCTATTCTAAGAAGACTCTGGCTAAGGGAACTCTGACTTGTGTTAAACTCAAAGTCAGGCAATGGGTATTGTATTTATTATTTAAATAAAAATTCTAAAATTACATATTCTTTGATAACACAATTCAAAACAGAGCCTGAGGTTATTGAAACACATGAGAATCAAGGTGGAAAAGACTTTAGGTAGTTTAAAATTATTTGAAGACTATATGAAAGTAAGGAATATCCTTTGAGCTTCATTTAATACCTGCTATCACTGAGGGGATACAAGCTAGAAATCTTTCTGCTTTATGACTTATATGTCTTTATAAAACGTTTCCTAAACTTTACATTCACTGAATGAAAGCTATAACAAAAGGATATTTAGTTACTCATTAATTCATGTAGACCCCAATCCCTCAAAGATCCTCTCAAAGATATGATGTTAAAGCTGTACAAATTATAATTCCTCTTATAAACATGAAATACATCTACTAATATAAAACATATGCATATATTATTATTTTACACCATGAATTATTAAAATGATATTTCTAGATATCATGCATATATTCTATCAGTTATTGTACATTATATAATTCTGAATGCTTTTATAATTTAAAAAGCCAGTTGCCAGCAACTTAGGAGGTTGAAATCTGAGGGTTAAGTTTCAAAGACAGTCCAAGCAGTAAATCTGAGATTCTTTTATCCAATTAATGAACAAAAAAAGCCAGAAGGGAAGATGTGGCTAAAGTGGTAGAGTGCAAGACATGAACACAAACAACAACAAAATCTCAGGGAAAGAGCCCAGGCCCTGAGTTCAACCCCAGAACTGGCACACATGTGTACATGCACACACACACACACACACACACACACACACACAATCTCTCACACACACACACACCACAAATTTATTTAAAACAATAAAATCAAAGAAGTAGTCAAAGATATTTCCATGTTAAATGTTTGCTGAATTAAAATACTTTACATGCATGTATGAAACGTGAATAATGAAATCCTGTAAAATGTAAAATAATAGAGGGTTGAGTGAATAAGAAAGAACTATAGAATGAATTTGGTCAAAGCATATTATAGGCATTTATGGAACTATCACAGAGAAACCCTTTTGTACAATTAAATGTGTGCCAAGAAAAAAACAAAACATACAACACAAAATAGAACAAAACCTCAAAAAGATGATTGCAGTCTCCAATTTACTTAGTATAGAAGAAATTTTACAACCATAGGACTCTAAGTGATGCCACCATGTTCAATTGTGTTTTCATATCCTATGTACTTAAAGTTTATTATAATGATTTTAATATGAAAATCACTGTATCTGCATATTAATCTCCATTTTTCTGATCACAAAAATATTTTATGAATTTATTCTGAAAGCTGAAAAACATCCAAACCCCATGATACAATAAAAGGAAAAAGAAATGGTCCAATTATAATATAAATACGACCTAATGTGATTTCTTAAGAAATTCACTGACACAAGAGGATTTTTTTCTTTGTCACTGTTGTTTTTAATGTACTCTGATTTTTTTTTTGTTTCTTTTGTATGTTCTTCTCCCATGCTATAACCTCTGTTGTCACTATTTGACTCCGGTGCCTGCATCTTGTATATACATTTTTCTAATTTGGGGAGGGGAAGGGAAATAACAAAATGCTGAAATAAACACACACATTGACTCATTGCGACAATGAGATGAACAAGACACTATGTTGAAAATGAGCTTTACAACTTTGGGGGGAAGGGAAGAATTGGTGAAGTGGGGAGGGAAGGGATAGTAGGGTAAAAACAATGCTCAGCAGAAAATGTACTCATTATCTTATTCATGTAACTGTAACCCCTCTGTATGGCATTTTTACAATAAAATAATTGTTTATTAATGAGTTTTTTATTGTGAAAATACCATACAGAGGGGTTACAATTACATGAGCAAGGTAATGAGTACATTTCTTATCAAGCATTGTTGCTTCCTCCTTTGTTTCCCAAGAATTATCAGTATGATGGTAGTCACGGTCAATCAACAATTTATACTATCATGTGAGACTATGAGACAAATCAGAAATCTTGCTATCAAAATTCAAGCTCCAATCATTATTACACAATACTGTGAAATTTAGGAAATTATGTAATCACAATTTTTTAAAAAAAGAACCTCGGGGAAGGTAGGGAGGGAAGGGATGGTAGGAGGAAAACAATGGAGGGGGTAACAATGCTCAATAGGAAGTGTACTCATAACCTTGCTCATGTAACTGTAACCCTCTGTACAGTATCTTCACAATAAAAAATTTTAAAAAATTCAAGCTCCACTGATTCGTTTCTTTTAGCATGTTAGTGTTCACTATGTTCCTCAGGGAGATGATATCCCCAAAATGAACCTGAATCCAACCCTGGGTTTCAGGCATTAGAGCTTCCACTGAATGAACACTAGCAACACAGGGTCACCTGGATAAATTTTGTTTACAGAATGCCCATGCAGAAGGGATCCAGTATGATTTCTATAATTATTTTGTTCATTGTTTCTCTAGAATAAAAGTTAAAAAAACTATGATCTCTCTAACATACCTAGTTTAAAGGATGGAATGTTCAGGGGAGAATCCCAGTGATATAATTCCCTTGAACAACTAACTTATAGTTTAATAAATGAAGACAAAAAAGCTTGAGGTATCAGGATGGGAAACATTTGAGGTCAAGGAAAGGTAAATAGATGAATGGAGAGAGGAAGGGTAGGAGAACACAGTCAAAATATTCAGGGCATATATGTGAAAATAAAACTAGGAAAATTAGGGGATGGGTAGGGTTGGGAGGGATGAAGGAGAGCAATGAAAGGAGTGGCATTGATTGAGCTTCATTGTATTTATAAACTGGCATGTTGAATTGAAACTCCTCTGTACAATTACTTACAGACAACAAACTTATAATTAAAATAAAATATATAATTTTAAATGATGATGGTTTCATATTTCATTTTTATTTTACTTTCAAGTATCAGAGCAATAGGTTCAACTGTGAGCTTGAGACAGTTTTACAAGAAGGCAGCTTTGGCCTTAGTTATAAAAACAGCTTGGTGCTGGCACATGAATAGGACTGAAGACCAATGGAATAAAATTGAAGACCCAGAAATGAACCCACAGACTTATGGACACCTAATCTTTACTAAGGGAGACAAAAACACAGGATGAAAGACAGTCATTACAACAAATAGTGATGGAAGAATTGGCTTTACAAGTGCAGAAAACATAAGTTACATCCTTATATATCAGCCTGTACCAGAATTAATTCCAAATGGATCAAAAATCTCCATGTAAAATCAGATACTCTGAAAATATTATAGGAAGGGACAAAGGAAACACTAGGACTCCTTGGCACAGGACAAAACTTCCTAAATAAAGATCCAGAAACACAACAAATCAAAGAAATCCTGGATAAATTGGATTGCATTAAACTGCAGAGCCTCTGCAAGGCAAAGGATGTAGCTAGCAAGATAAACAGTAAACCCACAGATTGGGAGAAGATCACCACTAGCTCTACAAGAGACAGGGGCCTCATATCTAAAATATACTAATAGCACACACACAAAAAAACAGATCCCCAAAGAAACAACCACCCCATTAATAAGTGGGCTAAAGACTTAAAGAGACTTACCTGAAGAGGAAATAAGAATAGCCAATAGACACAGGTAGTAATGTTCACATCTCTGGCCATAAAAGAAATACAAATCAAAACAATACTGAGATTCTACCTCACCCGAGTTAGAATAGCCATTTCAAGAAACAAATAATAGATTCTGGAGGGGATGTGGCCAAAAGGGGATGCTACTACACTGTAACTATAACAAGTTTACAGTTAGTAAAGTCGTTCAACCACTCTGGAAAGCAGTATGGAGGTTCATCGAAGGGCTAAACATAGAGCTCCCACTATGAGCCAACAATCCCACTCCTAGACATTTACCCAAATGATCCCAAACAAGCCCACATTGAAGCTACCATTACCACTATGTTCAATGGAACCAACCCAGATGCCCCTCAGTGGATGAATGGATCAAGAAAATGGAATTCTATGCTTCCGTCAGAAAGAATGGCATCACCCCATTCGTAAGGAAATAAAAAGACTTGCAAAACACTTATATTAAGTGAAGTAAGCCAGAGCCAAAGAAACATAGGCTCCATGATTTTCCTCATTTGTAATAACTAGTATATGTCTAGGGTGGTTGTAGCACAATAGCCCAATAGCTATGTACATATAAAATGATGCTAATTGAAATGAACTATAAGATACGGAAACAGAGGGTTTTTGTTGTTGTTGTTCTTGTTTAGTGTACTATATTCAGTTATTTCTTTTTACTTTCATTTCTTCCCTTACACCCTCTTGTCACTGGCTTTTTTTTTGTACTCTTTGTCCTGTTATAAGTTTATCAGATTTGGGGATGGGAAAGGGAATCACAGAAATTGTGAGACAAAGGACAAAGGGTAAACCAATGCAACAGCCATACTTACAAGACACTATGTTATAAATGAACTTTACAACTGTGGAGGGGGGAATAAGAAGAAGAGGTAACGTTTGACAAGAATTGTACTCATTCCTTATGTAACCATAACCCCTCTGTACATCACCTTTACAATAAACAAACAAACAAATAAATAAAAGTGGAATAAGAAAATCAGCTTTGGAATTGGAAGCAACCTTCGAGTCCACAATGGCATGTAACAATCAGGGGACTACACTTGTCTCGGCTCATAACAAAGAAGAACTTGAAACATCCTAATTCTAGTATGATTTTCAAGTCAGATAATTGTATGTTTTATTATACATAATATATTTTATTATATGTGTGTGTGTATGTTGTCAATTGTGGGGCTTGAACTCAAGGCCTGGGCACTGTCTCTGAGCTGTTTTGTTTAAGACTTGAGCCAAGTTCCATTTCCAGTTGTTTTTTATTGTCAAAGTGATGTACAGAGGGATTACAGTTACATAAGTAAGGTAATAAGTACATTTCTTGTCAAACATGTTACCTCTTCCCTCATTTTTCTCCTACTTTCCCTCCAGCCCCTCCAAGTTGTACAGATCATTTTGAACATGTTTTCGAGTGGTTAATTAGAGATGAGAGTCTCACAGGGATTTTTCTGCCCAGGCTGGCTTTGAACCATGATCCTTAGATCTCAACCTCCTGAGTAGCTAGGATTACAGGTGTAAGCCTCTGGTGCCCCCACATTATTTAAACAATATTTAAGCTACATTCAAATATTCTCCTGTATCTGGTGTGAGCGAAGACCCAGGGCACCCTTGTCCTGAGTAGTTGATTAAATAAACACACACATAATAAAACTATTAGAGGGAGAAAGTAAAACAAACACAGTAACATTCTTGTCTCAGAATAAATCATCCAGCTTTCAATAGAAGTTAGGGGATAGAGTGCTGATTACAGTTTTATACAAGCTAAACTAATTTTGAATGTGCTATCAAAATTATTGTAAAGTGAATATGCAGCATTTAAGGAATAAATAAAAACTAAAGAGCCATGTGTGTGGTGGCTAACCACAGAGATTTTTGAGGCTAGCCTGACTGGATCTGAGTCCTGGCGATGCTATATGACTGTTGGGGAATCTTGGGTAGGTTACCTATTTTCTCATCTGTAGAAGACAGTTAATAGAAATGCCTGTCTCTCAGAGGTGCTATGAGAATTAAACAAGTTAAAACATGAAACACACTTCAAACAACAAACTGATATACAGCAAGTCATTACTATCCATAATGACTACTTGATTACAGATGTAGCTGCTTGGGATATAATGAGGGAACAGAAGAAGAGTATTGCAATCAGTGTCTTTTCTCCACTGGCCAATTTGTCTTCAAGTTACACAGCTCAGGTTTTTAAAAGGTGGAAAAATGAAGGTATTGCAACACAGACAGATCACAAAATATCTGGAACATGGACAGTAGTTAAAAGGTCTGTCTGTACACTCAGAAAGGTAGGTTTAAACCCTGCTGTGTTGATTTGGATAAATTATATAACCTCTCTGTGTTTCAGTCCACTGATCCTCAAAGGAAGGATAATATTAGTACTGAATATCTAAGGTGTGCTGAGGATCAAATGAAACACCACACAGAAAGCACTTAGAAAATAATAGACGCTCAATAAATGTCATATATTTCTCTTGTCACAATGCAGTACATTAATGAAGACATGACCTATATATCTATGTCCGTATTACTGTTAAAAACATTTTAAGTGAAAGGAAATGAGTAACCTACCTAATAAAATGATTGCAAAGTATATGTAAAATTACAACCACATTTTATATCATTCTCCTTTCATCTTGCAGATAAGCAGAATGCATAGCTCTTTTCCACACTGTAACACCCAAATGATTTTAAAAGTGGACGAGAGAGGCTGGTGGCTCACACCTGTAATCCTAACTACCCAAGAGACTGAGATCTGAAAATCTTAGTTCAAAACCAGATGGGGCAGGAAAATCCTTGGGCAGGAAAGTCCAACTGAAGACCAAAAAGCTGAAAAGTGGCTCTGTGGCTTATGTGGTAGAGCGCTAGCCTTGAGCAGAAAAGCTCAGGGACAGCACCTAGGCCCTGAGTCCAAGCCCCAGGACTGGACAAAAATAAAAATAAAAGGGGAAGAAAAACAGGAAATGAGTGATGCCACAGAATAACTCGAGACAATTATTTGGTTTAGCTTTGACTGCATTCTTATCCCTGGCAGTTGCCTCTAAAAGTAGACGTTTTGGGGTGTAGACTGTTCCCTCTGCTGTGTGTGTGGTCCCATGGTCAGCCCACAGGTGTTCATACCTGTCTGTCTCATTGAACTCAGTGGCTGTGTACCTCTCAGAAACAAGACAGCATTTATACATGTTTATAAACACATATTTTCCTCATACTCTCTCAGGGATTTCTGAAAGTAGTTTCTGAAGCAATAGTTCCCATTTAGTGTCCAATGGGTTCTTTCTTAGAAAGCTACTAATTTCCCCTGAAAATTGACTTCATTGTATCACTGGGTTCCAAGAAAATGTAACTTTAATCTCCTGGGCTTGTGTGGATCCAGCCTGAAGATCAAGTCCATTTCAAAAGAAAAAAATTGAGTCATGATTGAAACCCATCTTTTGTGCAATTTTGTTGTTTCCAAAAGCAGACAGTATAAAGGAAGATGAAGAAAAACTATCATCAGTAAACATGCATTTTCAAATCAGTCATCCCAAGTACTGTAAATAAACCACAATAAAAGTTGCTAAAATAAAAATTATTTTTAATTAAACTCTGCTCACAAATATGCATGAGTGAGATAAATTCAACTAGAGATACAGGAAATGTAATGCCATCACAATATATAAGAGAAATATTATTGGTAACTTTGTCTCCTAATTCTGCTCTTTTCTTTCAGGCAACCTCTAACTGAAACATAAGTCAAAGTTCAATCATGAGGCTCTGTCCTTCGCAGAACTCACACAGCTTTCACTCCTGACAAAGTTTAGAATTTCAGGCCCCGACTCAGGTCCTTATTCCAGTAAATATTCTCAATGTAGTGGTGTTTTCATCTTAGATTTCTCTTATCTAAAACACCTGCCTTGTGTCATTTCTCACTCTTTGACACTTCTTTCCTCACACCTGTGTGTTGTCAGCTTCTCTCTGTGGCCTCCAATGGTGTTCACATCCCCACGCCAACTTCCTCTGGCCAACCAAGGAAGTATAGCACAGGCAGTCTTGGACAGTCCTTGCACTTGTGTATTGAAAATGCTCTCTCGTGGAGCCTGAGCCACCACACCAAGAATTCTTGCTACTTAGCTCAGGAGACCTGACAGGCCCAGCAGCTGTCACTGCTTCCAGACATTCTGAGAAGTCACATGAGCACAGAAGCCATCTTTGACACTCCAACCTGGGCAGGCAGAAGCAGTGGACAGCTGAGCCTATACCAGGTAGCATAATTACGACAAATAAAGGTGATTACTGTTTTAAGCCACCAAGATTTGGGGTGTTTATTATGCAGCAATATATTCCTTTTGTTGTTGGTGGTGGTGGTGGGGCCTGAACTCTGGGCCTGGGCGCTGTCCCTCAGCTCTTCAACTCAAGGCTAGCGCTCTACCACATGAGTCACAGCACCACTTCCATTTTTTTTCTGTTTATGTGGTGCTGAGGAATCGAACCCAGGGCCTCATGCATGCAAGGCAAGCACTCTACCACTGAGCTACATTCCCAGCCCCAGCAACAGATTCATAAAGCTTTTATTTTTCATGAAACCATCACAAAAAAGCCAACCCCACAGAGATTTCTATCTCTCTCAAATACTTGTCATTTCTCATGTATATTTTCTTTTTTCATTTGATACATCATCTTGAACCATGGGACCTTTCATACTTTTTTGTTGTTTTTGGTCTGCTGTGGGGCTTGAACTCTTGGCCTGGGTGCTGTCCCTGAGCTCTTCAGCTCAAGGCAAATGCTCTACCACTTGAGCCACAGCACCATTTCCAGTTTTCTGGTGGTTAATTGGAGATGAGAGTCTCACAGACTTTCCTGCCTGGGCTGGCTTTGAATCGTGATCCTCAGATCTCAGCCTCCTGAGTAGCTAGGATTACAGGCGTGAGCCACAGGCACCTAGCTCCTTTTCATGCTTTTCACGTCTTAACTATTAAAATCAAGAACATTATGGAACAATAAGCTTATGGAAAAAAAGAAAGGGAGAAAGGAGAGTATGCTAAAGAAGGAAAGGAAACAAATGAGTTGAGCCAAACTGAAGAATGAACATAGGCCATAGGCAGAAGTTTGGGGGACATACTCTGGCAATTTTGAACATTGGCAAAGACAAAAGAAACATTCTGCATAGCAACCATGACTATGAAATACAGGTTACGGTAAAAGCTTGGAACATTTTCTATTTTCCCTATAAGATGATGGGCAATAAAAAAGAAATAACTGTCTTCTAGAAAGTTTCTATTATGTGCTGACATCATGTCTTTTTCAACACATGCTTTCATAAGTGGAAGAAATGCCATCAGTGTAAGCACTATCAATATATTTCCATATCTATAGCACATACAAGCTGGATTAAAGGAGACGGAGTTTTTGTCGAAGAGAAGTTAGTAACAAAGTCTCCCATTAGGGATATGGTGGGTGACAATAATTGATGACAGTTTTAGCGCTATAGTAATGAGAACAAGGGAAATGTTTACCTCTCTCCACTTTGTCTCTATCATTAAAATAGATCCGGGATGTGCCATTTTCTCTTCTGATTAGTCTTTGTTGTAAGTATATGGCATTTGAATGTTAATGCCAGAGAGAACCTGAGGAAAACCAAATTTTGTAACTACAATTCTGGTATTTAGTAGTGTTGCCATTTAAGAAAAGAATTGAAGAACTTCAGAAATCTTAGTGAAAATTTGTGTCTTAAATATTTTAGGTACTTTCAGAACAATTACCTTATTTGTAAAAATTGTATAATGATAAATATTAAAATGTAAACTTTCAATAAGTACTCTAAGTTTCTCCTTTATTTTATAGGAAATGTCTTTAATATCAGTAGGGCAGAGAAATCTCATTTGCAATGCTATCATATACTCCAGGTCATATTAAACACAAAGGGAAAGTGGTTAGTTCATATTTGTGGCATGTCTAGAGTAGACTAAAAATAAATTACAATCAAGTCAGCTTGTCTACATCTTGGTCAGTCAAGTTAATTAAGTCAAAGCAAAGTAGCATATGTAAATTTGTTCTGTTCTCATGAAGCTTCTTTGTTTATCTATGAAGTTTTTACAGTTTATCTAATGGAGTATCACTATGAAAAATTCAATGTCATATAGAGACTTCTTTGGGAAATGCCAAGAGCACTTGACGTATAACCAGTAGACTTGGGGCCAAGTGACATTTTTACTTACCCCCCAATAAAAAGCCAATTAATTTTTCAGAGCCTCAGTTTTCTTATCTACAGTGTGGGAACACTAGTTGATCACAGGAATGTGAGTCTCATTACACTTCTATGGGGAAATATTTTGCAATTTTTATTCTATTCTTTTGAACTCCTTCTCAAAGGTAGTACTTAGATCAGCAGCATCCTTAGGGAAATGAAAACTCTCAATACTCATTCTCATCATCTGAAACAGAAATGTTATGACCCAAAACTTCAGTTTAAAGAAGTCCCCAAATGGATTCTAAACAGTGCTGAAGTTTCAGTAGCACTACTCTAAACATTGCTACTTATTAACTCTGGCAAGAGCCTTAATAACCTAGTTCTGATAAGAACTAGTGAATTAATATCTATTAAAAGCTGAAAACAGTCATACAGATGACAAATACATTATGTTTTCATTACTTTTTATATTTTTATATCTATTATTTGTAATCCTAGTACTATTTTAGGCCCTGGGAATATGAGGTAAATGAGTTAGATATGAGCCTTTCTCCCAATGGCAAGAAAGATAACACAAACAAATAAATAATGGTATGATTTCAAACAGTGATAACTCTGATAGATTTGTTGTAACAAGGACAAAATGAGAGAGATATTTTAGTTAAGAAGAGACTTCTGGGGCTGGGAAGGTGGCTTAGTGGTAGAGTGCTTGCCTTGCATACAGGAGGCCCTGGGTTCAATTCTTCAGCACCACAGAAGCAGAAAAAGCAGGAAGTGGCGCTGTGGCTTTAGTGGTAGAGTGCTAGCCTTGAGCTGAAGAGCTGAGGGATAGTGCCCAGGCCCAGAGTTGAGGCCCATCACAAAAAAAAAGGAAGAAAAAAGAAAAAAAAGAAAGAAAAGAAACTTCTTTCAGGAGATGGTCTCTGAGCCAAGAGTTAAGTGAGAAGAAAGACAAAGAAAGAAAAAGAAGGAAAGGAAGGAAGGAAGGAAGGAAGGAAGGAAGGAAGGAAGGAACGAAGGAACGAAGGAAGGAAGGAAGGAAGGAGGAAGGAAAAAGAAGAAAGGAAGAAAGAAAGAAAGAAAGAAAGAAGGAAGGAAAGAAAGAAAGAAAGAAAAAAAGAAAGAAAGAAAGAAAGAAAGTAAATCATCTAGGAGCAGAGAAAATCCAGGAAGAGATCACAGGCTTCAAAGATCATAGGCAAGAATCGCCTTGTGTAAAGAACAGGAAGGACAGACTGTGAAACAATGATAGTTAAACAGAAAGTAGAGGGTTGCGTGACAGAATGTCATGAGACAGATACCGTGTATGAGACCATGTATAGACATTTAAAAATACTGGGTTATTTCTTAGTTTTTATATGACAGCTTTTGGAATGTTTAAGTATAATCGTGAGGTGATCTGATTTTTTAAAGGAGAACGGAAAGTGTCAGACTACAGTCAAGCATAGTAGAAGCACTGAAATGAGTTATTGACACTACTGCAGTAATATAAACAAGAGAAGATGATCACTGGCTTGAGCAGTGGTGGTAGAGGTGGACAAAGATGACTATCGAAAAGAATACAGAATTTGGAGGAAAACTCTACATGAAATGTGGTCAGAAGAGAAAAAGAACATAAGGATGAGTACTATTTCTACTACTTTATTAGGCTTGCCTTACTGGAGTCATTCAAACATCTAACACTTAGTCCTAAGGCAAAGAAAGAACAAGAAATTCAGAAAATATTTCCTCTCAGTTCTGGTAGGTACTATCTGTAAGAGACTGAGCATGTCACTCTGGAATCCTCAGCTCCTTTGCAGAGCCCAAAGTCATTGAGCTGGATTTAAGGATTTCCTTATACATGGATAAGTAAAACCAAGTTCAAAAACTACTCCTCATTAAGCCCCCAATATCCAATAAGTGAAATTCAGTGGCTGCTTTTCAAATTGTGGGCCTCCATGTAGAAGTTGACATTTTAAAACCTTGACACTCTCCAATCTTAGCGTTAAGAGATTTATTCTCTCTGGTTTTCCTTATTAACCTTGGACTATGGCTACTGAGGTCTCCCGACTGTGCCATGGTGGTCCCTTTGCTCTTTCAATGCATTACTCAAATAATTATGTGTCAGTCATAAGATTTGCGCAGGTCGGGAAGATATTCTATTCATCCCTGCATCCCCACACCTAGTACAGTACATGGGGCTGCTTAATATTCATTTGTTCACTCATTCTTTCAATAAATATTTATTGAAATGCTTATGTTCACATAATTGAACAAAATAAAAGCCCTGACCATAGGGTTACATTCGAGTGGAGGGGAGAAAGTGAGATGATAAAGAAAATAGAAAATAAACAAAGTAGGCAAATTATGTAGTATCTGGTTAGATGAGTGCTATGAAAAGTAAAGCAGGTTAAAGGATCACAAAAGTGCTCTGGAATGGAGACAGTGATGCATAGTGATGGAAATATTCCGTTGATGAGGTTATTTTGCAGTAATAAATGTCCCCCAAATTTCATAAGTTGTTCTAAAGAATGAAAGGCTTACTTCTAGCTCATGCAATATATCTCCTGGCCGGCATTCTACCGAGGTCATACTCATTCAGATACCCAGACAAATGTAGATCCTATTTGTAGAAATACAGGAATGGAGGCTGGGAAGTTAGCTCAGTGATAGAGTGCTTGCCTTGCATGCATGAGGCCCTGAGTTCGATTCCTCAGCACCACATATGCAGAAAAAAAAGCAAGAAGTGGCTCTGTGGCTCAAGTAGTAGGGCACTAGCCTTGAACTGAAGAGCTGAGGGACAGTGCCTAAGCCCAGAGTTCAGCCCCCATGACCTACAGGAAGAAAGAGAGAGAGAGAGAGAGAGAGAGAGAGAGAGGAAGGAAGGAAGGAAGGAAGGAAGGAAGGGAGGAAGGGAGGAAGGGAGGAAGGGAGGAAGGGAAGGAGGGAGGGAGGGAGGAAGGAAACAGAGGGAGGGAGGGAGGAAGGAAGGGAGGAACGAACAAACAAAAGAACAAAGGAAGGAAGGAAGGAAAGAAGGGAGGAAGGAAGAAAGAAAGAAAGAAATATAAGGATGGAAACATGGAAAATCAAAGACGAAAAAAAATTACCTACCACGAAGTCACATACGGCACTTGAGCTCATTTTTTGTTGTTGTTGTTGTTTTTTGTTTTGGCTAAAGCAAATCGCATTGTCACGCCCAACTAAAAGGAGAATGGAAATATCATCTGCCTGTTGGTAGAAAACTGGTTTGGTGTAAATGATTTCTTGAGTATACAGTAAGAGAAAGAAAAATGAGAACAATAAATCAGCAGGTATTTCTGGGGTGGAGCATGCTCTAACAGGAGAAACCACTTATGAGAACGTTCCCTAAGTAACAGCATGATTGGGCCCAACCAAGAGACTGTTGTTACTGACCTAGAGTGACAAGGAGGAGAGCAGTAGGAGGTAAGATCAGAGGGCGGGTAGAGAGGCGGACCACTGGGAGAGAAAGAGGAACAGAGGGTGAGATGGTCATAAGCAGATGTGTTTGCCTCCTCTGAGACCAAACAACACCCTACCTTGGGCTTAAATGTTGAATTACTTTTAGTCAGAACTTCCATCTCTACTCAGCAAACATTGTAAGAAACTGAAAATTAACTTATCATTTCAAACGTGGGATGACAAGCACACCTACCAACAGGTCAGAAAAATGGACAACAGTATATATGAAATCTCTTTAAAAAGTTTCATGATTCATTCATTGAAGGTTCACTAATGGAGCACCTACTATTAATGAAGCAAAATGCCAAGGATAAATAATGAATAGCCCTCTCAAAAAGTGACAAAACTGACATTGCTGAAGAGACATTTTATCCCACTATAGCCACTAAACCAAGTCAAGACTGTAGGGAGTGGGGAAGAAGGGAAACAAGGGCAATGTACAGTGTGGTCAGGGCAAATAGGAAGGCAGGATAAGAGGAGGTCGGGGGCTGGGACTGTGGCTTAGTAGTAGAGTGCTGGTCTTGCATGCTTGAAGCCCAGGGTTCAATTCCTCAGTACCACATACACAGTAAAAGCCAGAAGTGGCGCTGTGGCTCAAGTGGTAGAATGCTAGCCTTGAGCAAAGGAAGCTCAGGGACAGTGCTAGGCCCTGAGTTCAAGCCCCAGGACTGGTAAAAATAAAACATAAAGAGGAGGTCAGCAAAGTCAGGCTATTTGCCTGAACACTTCCATACAATCAAGTTGGAAAACATATCCAAGTTTATGCTATTTATAACACTGCTGCATTCCCTCTGATAGCAGTTGTCTAGTAAGAGGGAAGAAAAACTGCCACCAGTAAATTAGAAAACAAATGTTGATGTTGATAGTAAGCTCTAATAGTACAAATCAAACTATATGATCATTCTGTTGGCTAACCCTATTCTTGTCTTTCAGAGAAATTCGGCCAGCATTTGCTAGTATAGACAAACATAAAACAAATTCCCCACTGTGCTTTATTAATGCATGAGTTGCTCAAGTTGAACTTAAAAGAAAATTAGGAATTAGGACTGCTTACTTTGGTTTAAAACCAAATTTTCATTTAACAAATGTAAAATCATAGTATCCATGAAAACAAACAATGTCATAGCATAAGCAAGACTAGTTTGGCAGCGTGGCCATTCATCTATTTACTCACTCATTAATTCTTTTGCTGTTTCAACAGATATTTATTGAATATTTATAAAGGGTCAGGAACTATTGTAGAGAGAAAGATAAATAAGACATGTCCTCTGCTCCTAAAACCTCACACTCAGATCCATGCCATGAAATTAGCCAAACCCTAGAAAATACAGGAAATGTTCTAATGTTCTAAATCAGGTTCTAAACTATACAAGAGATTGGAGCAGGTAACTGTCTGAGGAATTCTTCAAAACAGAGACTTGTTTGCAGAGATGAATTTTTTTGGAAGGTTTATACAGTTTATTAATCTCTTCATCACCGCTGGTCAAGTCACTGAAGGACCTTCATTCCTTTGGCTTTCTGCCAGCTCCAACATTGGTCTTTGCAATCCCTCTGATTTTCTTCATTCTGTTTTGGTGTTCCTTTTGCTGTTTCCTCAAGGTCTTTTACTTTTCATACAGGCCATGTCTTGCAAGTCTGTATTTGGGCTCATTTTTCTTTGCATAATTCAAGGAATCATAAATCATGTCAAAGCCAGTCATCTTGCCACCACCAAAATTGGTTCTGAATCCAAATACAAAGATGACATCAGGTGTGGTCTTGTACATTTTGGCAAGTGTTTCCTGAATTTCTGTCTTGTGTACTGCTGCCTTACCAGGGTGAAGGACATATGATGTCCTTCCTCTGAAGTAGTCAGTTGGTCATGAACTTCCTATGTAGATAATTACTGGGTCATTCATGATGGCCACAGACCTTCAGACAGCCAGGGAAGAAAAGAGGAGGTAAATGTTTTTAAATATTGTTTGTTGATTTTGAGTGAATGTGTTTAAAGTCAAGGACCACTGTTTAAAGTCAAAGGTAATTTGGTAGGACTTTGCTGGGGGGGGGGAAATAAATGTGTCTTGGAAATTATCGGGACATATTTGCCTTCTTTTATTTTATTGTAAAGATGCTGTACAGAGGGATTACAGTTAAATGAGTAAGGTAAGGAGTACATTTCTTGTCAATCATTGTTACCTCCTCATTTTTTCCTTTTCATATTTTTTAAAAATTTTATTGTCAAGGTGATGTACAGAGGGGTTACAGTTACATACCTAAGGTAGTGAGTATATTTATTGTCAAACTTGTTACCCCCTCCCTCATTTTTTTATTGTGAAAATACTGTACAGAGGGGTTACAATTACATGGACAAGATAATGAGTACATTTCTTATCAAGCATTGTAGCCTCCTCCTTTGTTTCCCTTTCCCATCCCTTCCTATCCTCCTCCCGCCTCCCCCCACCAAAGTTGTAAAGGTCATTTTCGACATAACGACTTGTACATCTCATTGTTGCAATGAGATGTATCCCTATTTAAACAATTTTGTTTTTCCCCTTCCCCTCCACAAATTACACTGACATCAAATACAGTGAAAGCAGGGGTTATATTGTGGGGGAGGGACATACAAAGCAACAAAGAAATCATCTTATAAATGTGTTAGAAACAATCGCATGAAAGAAAAAAAAACTTTTGAATACATATCTTAG